>NC_080543.1:136577825-136895325 GCF_028640845.1 Ahaetulla prasina | reverse complement strand
TTTGCATTGATAACACAGAACCTCATTATCCTTTGAATGTGTTTTAAATTATCGCAGTTCCCCGATCAAAGGACAAGGAGAAGAGCTAAATGATTCTCCTTTAAACCTTTGGAGAAAGTGTTTTTAACTCTCTTGCCTTGATCATGATTTTTAAGATGCCCCGTGATGGCATGCCCCCTTTGCAAATAAATAAAAAACCCATTTCTTAGCTTGGGTGCATCAAGGTAAATTTTTTTCGCCCTTCTGTATTCCCAACTTTCTTTTCTTTTCTTTTTTTTTGTACCCAGAAACGTAATCCAGAGTGAAGTTGTTTCATCAGCCTTTCAATATCAATTAATTTTTAACTTTTTAAAGAAGGCATTTCCAGTCTTAAGTATGTCCTCCGAGCAGAGGCTGGGTTGGAAAAGCAACTGTGCAGGAACTGATAAATCCTAAACACTGGGGAGTTTAAGCAGCCCCAGAGGCAAGACATTAAACCAGATTTTATACAGTGGGGCAGTTTTGTTCTCAATCAGCAGGAACCTCCATTGGCTTAATGTCCATTTTAATGTCCTCTGCAAAGTCATGCTTGAGGTTCTTCTGGAAAGCATTGCCTATCCCTCCTGCAACGCTCGGCAGGAAGAGCGATTTTAAAATAATTTTCAATTCCTGATTCTTTTCTTTTCTTTTCTTTTCCCTTTCTTTTCTTTTCTTTTCTTTTCTTTTCTTTTCTTTTCTTTTCTTTTCTTTTCTTTTCTTTTCTTTTCTTTTCTTTTCTTTCCTTCTTTTTCCCTTCCAAAGCATAAAAGTGGATCTGGGAATGGAGAGACCTTTTCGCCTCTCAAGCTGTTAATATATTAGCAAATGAAGAAGTCAACGCACGTCAGGACAACTTTTGCGAAGAATACCCAGTGGAACCATGGGCACAGGTGAATGTCTGTTTGGTAGTTCTGGTTGCACGTTGGTTTATTTATTTAAAAAAAGAATTGCATTCGTCCCAAAGGTACTTTTTTTTTTTCTTCAAAAGGCAAGTGGGCTTTGTTTTGCCTTGAAGACGTTTCGCTTCTCATCCCAGAAGCTTCTTCCGTTCTGACTTAACAATGGAGGATGGAAGGATTTATATTCTTTGCAGTCATCTGGGCTCTCTCTGAGAGTCATGGAGGCCACCCAGATAGATAAACGGATAAATTTCCCAAGTCTCCTCAACAACTCTCAGAAAGCGTACTAAGACCAGATGACTGCAAGGAATATAAATCCTTCCATCCCCCATCTTTCGCTCAGAACTGAAGAAGCTTCTCAGATAAAAAAGTGAAACCTCTTCAAGAAAAAACCAAGTCCAGTTGCCTTTTGAAAAAGCACCTTTGGGACAACCATGACCTGGCTGAATCTCCATAGACAATAAAATTTGGGGTCCCTTGCATACCACAATTGGCTTGGATCACTTGGAGGTCAGGACAGGGGGATAATATTTTTTGGGTTTCGCCCAGAATGTGGGATACGCCTGGCTGATTTGATATCCTATCCGTCCAATTTTCTACAGTCCTGCCTAGCTCAAATCCATCCTTTTACCTCTGAGGAATATTTGCATGGTGCTACTCCAGCAAAACCGATACTGACTTGTACAGAAGCCGAAGAGAAAACTAGATTTTGGTGCAGGCATGAAATCTGCCGAAGGGGCTTCAACAGAGATGAAGTTTTCAAGTGCCACCCCCCCACCCCACCATTCCTTGCCGTGCTAAACTCATTATTCTCGCAAAAACCTATCAGTGTCCTTGGGAATTTGTTTCCATAGGAACCTTTGCCCTTTATTGGGTTAAGTCTCAACAGACATTGTATATATTGGATTTTTTGCTTTGTGGCTGCCACGGGGTACTTCCCCCCCCTGCAGATGATGGGAATGAGAACGGGGGGTGGGTGAGTGGGGAGAAAAATACTATCTGACATAATGGCACTGCAAGAATGAAAGCGATTTTTCTAGTTTGCCCACTGACCCAACTGGCAATGCTCTTGATCAGAATGTACTTCTCTCCCATCAGCAGCTGATGGCTTGGGGAACATAGCTATAGACACAACGCAACTGAACATGTCAGTCACTGATCCATCCGCCTGGGCTACCGCAATGAATAACCTAGGAATGGTACCTGTGGGATTAACTGGACAACAGATCGTGACAGGTAAGGGTTTCGCGAAGATTTGTTACACAGGTTTATGGATTTTTTGGGGGGAGAGCCCTCAGATAAATGTCGAATGTCTGCTTTCCAAAGTTATATGTTGGGTGTGAGTGTCTTTAGTGTACATTCAGGGCTGTTTTGTTTTGGGGTTTTTTCCCCTCCTCCTAAAGGCAAAGATTTCCTTTTATTCAAACCATGCACTCTACTTTATGAATGTTGCACACAGCGCATTAATCTCTTGGCATTAACGGGTATCTAATCTATAGAGTGCGTTTTCCAGGTTCATGAAAACAGAAAAAAATTCTCTTAAAAGAAATTCAAGGGTTGTTTTTTTTTTAAAGCCATTAAATGATTTCGAAAACATATGATGGGCTGAATCTGGAAGGAAAGTTTCCTAAGAAATATTTACTTTTTTTTTTTTAATTTAAAAAAAGCTCTCTTTTTTTTTTGTTCTAACCAAAGCATTTGTTAACATTCTGCCAAAGAGTAGCCTAGGAAATTAGCTAAAACCTCCTACGGTAGCAGAGGGGGAAAACGGGGTTGTTAGGCTAAGGGAAAGAAATGTGCTTAAAAATAGACTCTTGAACTAAAAGGAGTCTAAAATAGCTCATTTTGCAACGTTATCAGGTCACTGGACTTAAGAAATCTCATCACTTCGGTTTTCCCCTGCGATCTTCACTCGAGATTTAAATGCTAGGATTTCATTTGCATTCTGCCAGAGTTTGCTACTGGAGGGTTTTAAAGATGACATTAGATGGCCATTTGTCTGAAATGGCATAGAAGCTGCAGAAGAAGCTTCTTGGATGTGAAGCAAAACGTCTCCAAAGAGGAAAAACCAGAAAGTCCAGTGGCCCCTTGAAAAAGCATCTTTGAGACAACCATGACCTGGATGGCTGACAATCTCCATAGAAATGGCATAAGGGTTTCCTGCTTGAGCAGGAAGTTAGACTACAACCGGGGTCTCCAAACTTGGCAACTTTAAGACTTGTGTACTTCAACTCCCAGAATTCCTCAGCCAGCAAAGTCTTAAAGTTGCCAAGTTGATGAGCGAAATCCATGGGGGGTGGGAGCCAGATTCACGTAACGGCCGTTTGACTAACTTAACAATGCAGCGATTCACTTAACAACCGTGGCAAGGAACGTCGCCAAATGGGACGAAACAAGTGTTTCACTTAGCAACTTAGAAAGGCTAGGCTCCCTTGTGGCCGTAAATCGAGTACGAATTGTTTGTTCAGGGTGCTAGGCTTAAGGACTGAAGGCTTAAACGGGAGGAGAAGAAGAAGAAGAAAAAAACCCAAGACAAACTTGAATGTACAATCAATAAATCTGTCCAGGCGGAAATGGGAAGCGGGTTCCTTATTCCTCAGCCATTCTTATATAAATGAATCCCCATAATTCACTGGTCCTTCTTGATAGGGTTTAATTATCTAATTGCCCTGCCATATCGCCAAGGATTTATTGCTCCCCGATGATGTCACCGCCTGTCACTCGTGATGTTTCCTACAGCTTCCATCCGTCTTTTTCTCATCCATTAAGAGAATCCATTAAGGAGATAGAGAATAGCCGGCGGCACAATTGCCCTTCTCCTTTGGATTGTAGGAGCCATCTGAGCGCGTCGCCTCTTATAACACAATGACAACAGAGAGCAGGCGGGGGGGTGGGGTGCGGTGTCACCGCAAAAATAAAGACCTACGGAGTTGGGCAAAGAATAAACACAACGACAAACCCTTTGTGTAGTTTGATCGTTTCATTTTGGCAGCAGAACAGGGGACCAAGCGTTTGTGTCTTTTGTCAAAACGGGTGATCGGAGAAAGGAATGTTTGTAGGGAAGATCAAGGTTGGATTGCAACAACAACAACAACAACAACAACAATAATAATATTTCTACTTAAATCCAGGTAGTCCTCGACTTACAACGGTTCATTTTGTGACCATTCAAAGTTACAACGGCCCTGAAAAAGGGGACTTACGACCATTTCTCACACTTACGACCATTGCCACATCCCCGTGGTCACGTGATCAAAATTTAGGTGCTTGGCAACTGACTCACATTTACGACAGTTGCCGTGTGACGTGATCCCCTTTTGTGACTTGACAAATACCTACAACTTCTGACCAGAAGTTGTGGGTGCTTCAACACGGCAGGCTTTTAAGAAAAAATTGGACAACCACCTGTCTGAAATGGTCTAGGCCTAGATTTCCTGCTCGAGCAGGGGGCTGGACTAGAAGACCTCCAAGGTCCCTTCCAACTCTGTTTATTCTAAGTCAACAAGGAAGCCAGATTCCCTTAACAGCCATGTGGGTAACTTAATACCTGCAGTGATTCACTTCACAATGGTGGCAAGCAAGGTTGTAAAACGGGGCATTTAAAATCGTTTAATAAATGTCTCGCTTAGCAACAGAGATGTTGGGCTCCATGGTCGTAAGTCGAGGACTACCTAGCCTCATTCTTAGTAAGGAAACATTTTGCACTGCAAAGTGAGGTCGCTGCGCATCCCTCAGTGCACAATGACATCTGAGCGATGTTTTCAATACAGTTTTTTTTTTAATTCGAATTTATATCCCGCCCTTCTCCGAAGACTCATGGCGGCTTACACTATGTCAAGCAATAGTCTTCATCCATTTGTATATTATATACAAAGTCAACTTATTGCCCCCAACAATCTGGGTCCTCATTTTACCTACCTTATAAAGGATGGAAGGCTGAGTCAACCTTGGGCCTGGTGGGACTTGAACCTGCAGTAATTGCAAGCAGCTGTGTTAATAACAGACAGACTTAGTCTGCTGAGCCACCAGAGGCCCTTTGAGGGAGTTGAGGCCCAGTTGAGGGAGCCTTAAGAGGGCTGCTTTAATTGTCTGAATAGAAACACTTCAAATATCCTATGGAGCAGGGATCTCCAACCTTGGCAACTTTAAGACTTGTGGACTTCAACTCCCAGAGTTCCTCAGCCATCTTTGGGGAGTTGAAGTCCAACTTCCAGCTCTGGGAGTTGAAGTCCACAAGTCTTAAAGTTGCCAAGGTGTGAGACCCCTGCTTTGGAGCATTGCAGAACAGGTAAGAATCCTAAACTGTAAATGTTTCTATCAGCTCTGACGGGCTGGGAACAAGGAAAATAAATGGCAGAAATATATATATATATATATGTTTTCTGAGGTTTTCACGGGTGTTTGTATATAGGTCTTTGGTTGTTCGGGTTTTCTCCCGTGTAAAGTTGGAAGTGTCTTGGCGACGTTTCGACGAAGTCTCATTCGTCATCTTCAGGCTTCAGCTTCGTGCTTCTGGGAGCAATGTGTGATCGCAGCTGTTTCTTCCTTTTAACTGCTAGTGGGGGTTTGAACTGATTGGGTGGGAGCTTGGCTGTGCTCTGATTGGATGGGGGGTTTTCTGTGCTCTGATTGGCTGGGGGTGTATCCTGTGTTGGTGGGGGCTTGGTTGTGCTCAGTCTAGTCTATATATATATTAAAATAATCCTATTTGCTCCCATGAGGGGTGCTGCAAAGCCATCATGCCACCTTGCTGCTTAAAAAACCCAGACCCCAAAAGGAAGAGGTGTGACAAACCTCAAGTTCTTGCAGATGGAAAATTGGGTTATCTGATGGCTCCACAAAGTCATAGAACATAGAAAAACAGAGTTGGAAGGAACCTTGAAGGTCTTCTGGTGGCAAGCTGTTCCACTGGTTAATTGTCTTCACTGTGAGGAAGCTTCTCCTTAATTCCAGGTTACTTCTCTCCTTGTTATTTTCCATCCATTGTTTCTTGTCCTGCTCTTTGGTGCCTTGAATAATTTGACCCCCCTCAGCTTTGTAGGACCCCCTCAAATATTGGAACACTGCTGTTATGTGTCCCCTAGACCAGGGGTCTCCAACCTTGGTTCCTTTAAGACTTGTGGACTTCAACTCAGCCAGCAAAGCTCCACAAGTCTTAAAAGGACCAAGGTTGGAGACCCCCTGCCCTAGACCTTCTTTTCACTAGACTAGACTAGTCAAAGAACTGGGGGCGGGGGGGCGGAAATTCTGCATTTTCAGAACAACATGACTTTGTTGGAAAGGTCACAATGCAATGCAATGCCCTTATTTAATGAACGTTTTTAAAATAGCTTTTGAAAAACACGACCCACCTGCATAAGTGAGATTGCTACCTGAGGTTGCTTTAGGACAGGGGTCTCCAACCTTGGTCCCTTTAAGACTTGTGGACTTCAACTCCCAGAGTTCCTCAGCCAGCAAAGCTGGCTGAGGGACTCTGGGAGTTGAAGTCCACAAGTCTTAAAGGGACCAAGGTTGGAGACTCCTGCTTTAGGACACTGAGTGCCGCTGCAGTTGTATAGTGTCTTTGTGTGTGACCCATTCTCAGCTCTGCTTCTAACTTGACTCGCCCTTGAAATCCACCAGGCTGTTTTCTGGGAAGCTGAAGTAATAATATTACAGTTTAACTATGTGTGAAAATGATAAAGATCACACAGCTCTCCAAATTACTCAAAAATGTTCAAAGTACTTCTCCTGTATTATCACAGCAACAAATGCCTTGGCTGTTTAAAGTAGATCAATGTTATTTGCTTAGAGCAGTGGTTCTCAACCTTTATAGTGCTGCGACCCCTTTAATACAATTCCCCACGATGTGGCAACCCCAACCGTAAAATTATTTTCGTTTTGAATTTATCGCGCCTGAAACCGTATTGGCTAGCGATCTGAACTGCTTGCGATTGCCTTGAGGACGGAGGCATTAAAGTGGAGACTCCTCCCCTATTAAGTTTATGGCCCCTGAAGCCAGATGAGGCTAGAGATTGGGAGTGATTGCAGCTGGCTTGAGAGGGAGACATCAGAGCAAAGATTTCTCTCTTTTTTAATTCATCGCGCCTGAAGCCGAATTCAGCTAGCGATTTGAAGAGCCTGCAGCTGGCTTGTGGAGTCTACCATTGAAGCGAGATTCTTTGACTCGCAAGTATACTTCCCATATTTCCGATGGTCTTAGGCGACCCCTGGCAAATCGTCATTCGACCCCCAACGGGGTCCCGACCCACAGGTTGAGAACCACTGGCTTAGAGGTAGTGAGGGGCACATGACATGGATTTTGTAACTTCCTAACTAATATAGTTACTTTGTACCTTAATTTGATTTATTTTCTCTTTTTAAAAAAAACAAAACCCTGATGTTCAGGTTTATTAGCTTTTAACATCCTTAAACTGATAAAAGGCTGGAGATCAAATAAGAAAAAAAGTGGGTTAGTATAAATTATGGCCTGGTTTATCTCTTTTGTGAATTCCAAACAACCTTTTTCCTTAACAATTTACGCTCCTTCTGATGTCAGACCTCCCTTTAATGCACATGGGTGATATTACGGGATGCAAATATGTAACCTGTAATAATATGCAATATGACTACATGCAACCGATTTCCTATGCAAAGGGGAGATTATTTTTATCCGATCCAATCAGTTTTCCTCTTTCATTTTTCTTTGTCGTGTTAACATTAAAAAGGAAAGTGTGATGGGTTTTGGGGTTCTCTTTTTTCTTAGGGAGATCCCACTTTATCAGGGTTACCCTAATAAACTGCTTTTAAAGGATCTTCCAACTCAATTGCTTATTGGGAAGGTAAACCAAGGCAGAACCTCGGGTCAGATTTGGTGATCAGTGCTCCTTGACTTATGACCTATTGTTCAGTGATTGTTTGAAGTTACAATGGACTTCCCCAGGGCTACGGAGGAACCAATTTCCAAGTTTAAGTGATCTGATTTTGCGGGTGTGACACCTGGCCTGCATTTACGACCATTTGCAGCATTCTGTGGTCATGTGACCCTAAAAAACCTTTTTTTTAAAGAAAACCAAAATCCAGCGTGCACTCCTGGCCAAAAAACACTCATTGGGCGTGATGGGTTTGTTTAACGACTGCAATGTTGATCTAACGATGGCATGGCTCGTTTAACGACCACTGCAAATAAGATAATAAAATCTGTTATGATCATACGGTGACCTGCTTCATGACCGCCATAACTTACAACCCTAACTGCAGACTCAGTTACAGCCACCAGTTAAAATACTATTTTAACCAGTTAAAATACTGTATTTTTCTCGGCATTAAAGTTGAGATAATTGTAACAGATTATGTAATTTAGAGGGACGTGGTGGCTCAGTGGCTAAGACACTGAGCTTGTCAATTGAAAGGTCGGCAGTTCAGCGGTTCGAATCCCTAGTGCTGCCGTGTAACAGGATGAGTTCCCGTTCCTTGTCCCAGCTTCTGCCAACCTAGCAGTTTCGAAAGCACGTAAAAAATGCAAGTAGAAAAATAGGGACCACCTTTGGTGGGAAGGTAACAGCGTTCCGTGTGCCTTTGGCATTGAGTCATGCCGGCCACATGACCACGGAGACGTCTTTGGACAGCGCTGGCTCTTCGGCTTTGAAACGGAGATGAGCACTGCCCCCTAGAGTCAGGAACGACTGGCACATATGTGCGAGGGGAACCTTTATCTTTACTTTATGTAACAGAGAATTTCTTGAGTTAATTTAATGGCTGAAAACAGATCTACTGATGCTAGTTTCATTGAGTTGCAAAACTTTGGCGCAGTTTATTTTACAATCGTTTGGACTGCTTTATAACATACCAAGGATTTTTTTTTTCCAGGGCAAATTTTTTTTATTTTCTATAATAATTCCCACAATTTGACCAGTGTACAATACAATCACTTATCCAACAATCGATCCTATACTCAAATTATGCTCAATCAGGGCTGCTCGACCGCCACTCCCTCCCTTAATCCTTTCTACCCTTCTCATCCTTCTTCGACTTTCCCCACCATCCTTCTCCTCGCTTTCCTACTTCCCCTCCTCTTTCCCACTTCTCACTACCATCCTTTCTAACCTTCTATCTTCTCCTTCTTCTTCTCCTCCTATCCTTTCTTCTCCCACCCTTCTTTCCTACCTACCTACCTGCCTACCTACTTTCTTCCTTCTTTACTCCTCTTTCCTTACCCTTTCCCTTCGGGAGTGGTTACCGAGCAGCCCCGACTTTACACCATTCCAACTTGTTTAATTCTACCATTATTCCTGTACAATGGCAATCAATCAATTTATAATCTTCCCCTCCCCCCCCGCCATTTTCCCCCTCCCCCCCAAGACTTCCCAGAACAGAATACCAGGTATTGTAACTAACAAACATAATCTAAAATATAACATAAAACATATTCCATTTCACACCATCACACCATCACACTATCAATTCCCTTCTTTCTTAAACTCTAATACATAGCAATTCCTAACTTCACTCAAAAAAATGGATTATTTCTGAAGGAAATTTGTTTTGAAAAAGGTTTTGTCTTTTGGTTTGGTTTATTTTTCTGTTAACGCTCTCGGGAAGCCATTTGTATGATCTTGATAGTTAATCAATGTTCAGGAGGATTAGCCTTTTTAATATAGTTTAGGCATTTCTGCTGTGTAATTTTTTTTTATTCCTAGTGCTATAAAATTGGATTTTTGATCTGAGCAAAAGTCAGGATTTTAATTCATAGTCACGATAACTACTCAGCGGGGTTTCCTTTTCTTGCCAGTATGTATATACAAAGAACAGGTATAAATTGTAACTGAAAATTATGTTTTTTTAAAATTAATTTAGAGAATGGGGACGATTACATTTGTAAAGTTTGGGGGCTTATATTCAGATTGACTTTGGTTATATCTGGATTTAGAGAAATACAAAGCCCGGTGTCTAAAATAAATTCGGACACAAACATTAGTTTTAAGATACTGAATAATCCAAATAAATGGGGATTACAAAATTGTAAAAAGAAAAAGAAATCCAAATATTTAATAAAACTATTAAAACTAAACTAAAGCTATTAAAATCTACCGTACAGCAAAATATGGACAGTGAGAATTGTGGAAAAAAAAGAAACAAACAAATTGCATGCACATCACACACAAACATGAAATCTGCCATTTAATGCAGGTCAGAATTGAACGAATAAAATTATTAGTAATAATACTAATAACTTTCTGCAGTCAGGTTTCTATCTTTCTTGAAACAAGACTCCTTTAAAGCAGGGGTCTCCAACCTTGGTCCCTTTAAGACTTGTGGACTTCAACTCCCAGAGTCCCTCAGCCAGAGGAACTCTGGGAGTTGAAGTCCACAAGTCCTAAAGGGACCAAGGTTGGAGATCCCTGCTTTAAAGTCTGATGTTAGCTATTTAAGTCTAAGAGCAGGGAGATAGAGAATTCTCTGTCTTAAGAAAGTCCATCCGATGGAACCAAGAAGAATGGTCTTCTCCATGGTGGCACCTTCCCTGTGCTAAGAAAGTCCATCTGGTGGGACCAAGAAGAAGGACCTTCTCCATGGTGGCTCCTTCCCTGTGCTAAGAAGGTCCATCTGGTGGGACCAAGAAGAAGGACCTTCTCCATGGTGGCTCCTTCCCTGTGCTAAGAAGGTCCATCTGGTGGGACCAAGAAGAAGGACCTTCTCCATGGTGGCTCCTTCCCTGTGCTAAGAAGGTCCATCTGGTGGGACCAAGAAGAAGGACCTTCTCCATGGTTGCTCCTTCCCTGTGCTAAGAAGGTCCATCTGGTGGGACCAAGAAGAAGGACCTTCTCCATGGTGGCTCCTTCCCTGTGCTAAGAAGGTCCATCTGGTGGGACCAAGAAGAAGGACCTTCTCCATGGTGGCACCTTCCCTGTGCTAAGAAGGTCCATCCGGTGGGACCAAGAAGAAGAACCTTCTCCGTGGTGGCTCCTTCCCTGTGGAACATCATCCCTGAGGAGGTCACAGTGGCCCCAGCTCTGACAGCTCAGAGCTTTCTCAAGGCTCTGAAGACCTGGTTTTGCCAACGAGCCTGAGGAACCCAGAGTGGGATGGAGCCCATCAAGTGGCTTGTCCCAAAGGTGCTCTTCAATGGACAACTGGACTTTCCTTGTTCTTTCCTTGGAAACATTTTGCTTCTCATCCGAGAAGATTCTTCAGTTCTGACTTCAGAAGCTGAAGATGCTTCAGAAGCTTTTTGGATGAGAAGTGAAATGTTTTCAAGGAGAAAAAAAGAAACAAGAAAAGTCTAAGTTACCTTTGGGACAACCGTGACCTGATTGACTGAGAATCTCTTTAGACATCAAGTGGTTTGTCTGATTAGCTTTTGTCCCCAGGGGTTATTGCTTTTTTTTTTTTAATGTCTTATATTATATATATTTTTCTTTGTAAGCCACCAGGAGTCACCCAGAGTGAGTCCCATGGCCATATACATTTTCTTACTAAGTAAATAAATCAAATCCCATTCATCACCCCATTGTGACCGAGGCTTCCCAAGAGCATGAAACAGACTCCTTGTCCCGACAAAACCCCCTTTTTATTAAGTGACTGCGAATTCTTCTCATTCACATCCAGCAAGGTCTTTCATGGGAGAATTTACAGTCACAGACCTTATCTGGCTTGGAGAGCTGCCAGGATGATATCTTCAAAACTTGGCAAGGAGTCAGGAACCAATTAGGTGAACTAATTGTTTCCTGCAAACTCCACTCCCCTTTCGCTCCTCTTTTATTCCCTCTGGGAGGGGCCATTCACCGTCCACCTGTGGCTTTACTCCTCAGTTGACCCTTGTTCTTCTGCTGTTCCCTTTGTCTGGCCACTCTGCGCATGCACACACTGGGAACAGGCTCCAGCTGTTCATCTGCCTCACTGATGTCTGACTCCGAAGGCAGCTGACAACTGTCAGACGGCCCTGGCCCCATCTCTGCCTCCGACGCAGAGCCCTCATCAGAGCCTTCCCCAGACTCCAGGGCTGGCCCATGTTCCTCCCCAACCTCCTCACTGTCCAAATCTGCTGCCAGATCTGCTGGCTGCTGGCGGACTACAACAACCCCTGTGTGCTGTGTTCCTTATCTCAACAATGTCCCACATCTGCTCTTTCTCAAAAAAAGAGAGACACTTGAATATATATTCCAGCCTTCTTAATCAGCAAGTATCTGACAACCTTGTAACAAATGAAGCAATTGGCCTGAAATTGTCAGTTGTACTAATGATGGAAGTCTTTTATTTTTCTTCTTCTTTTGCTACTAATTCTCACTCGAGCGATATCATTTTTGGCTCTTGTTTTCATTTGTACACATTATGTTTGGAACAAAAGCAAGCTCTCCAAAGTGTGGGGGGGTTTTTTCCCCCTCCCCACTTTGCTTGTCATCTGTTGACAATTGGCCATGCTTTCTTTCTCTTGTCTTAGGATACGGACCGACTGTGTAGAACTGATTAAAGGGGATTATCTCGGAATTCTTTCAGATTGCCATTATGAATAGGAGGGCTGGGGAAGAAAATCGCTGAGGTTTCCACTTCGCCCAAGTTATTGTTTTCAATAAACTTTCGGAAAATGCAGCAAATAAACATTGGAGCCTAAACTTCATTCCATGTTGCAAACAACGTTCCATGTTGCAAACAACAACCCATGTTGCAAAATTATCTCTTAAAATTGTCGAAGGCTCTGATAAAATTAGAGAGCCAGTTCAGCATAGTTCATAAATAGCTTTTAAAAAAACCCTCAACTTTCTTTCCCAGGTCAGCTTGTTCCGCGTCACAAAGACATATGAGTTATGAAAAATATGGGGTTTTTTTTTCTTCATGTCTGCATTAACTGTTTGTTCATGTTCCCCTAAAGCGGGAGGAACCTTGGTTTTTGTGAGGTCGGCGAAGAATTTCAGACGAGAATACCCAGATTTTGAGAATCTGGGTCAGTTTTGCAGAATTTGACAACTTTTGTTTTTTTTTTAATTTATATCCCGCCCTTCTCCGAAGACTCAGGGCGGCTTACATTGTGTAAGGCAATAGTTTCATCCATTTATATATTATATACAAAGTCAACTTGTATTGCCCCCCCCAACAATCTGGGTCCTCATTTTACCTACCTTATAAAGGATGGAAGGCTGAGTCAACCTTGGGCCTGGTGGGACTCGAGCCTGCAGTAATTGTAATTGCAGGCAGCTGTGTGTTAATAACAGGCTGCATTAGCCTGTTAAGCCACTTCCCAGCCCAACTTTGCAAGATTCTTTCAATCCATCAATAGACTTCTGAGATAAAGAGGGTTACAGGTAGTCCTTGACTTACAACAGTTCATATAGTGACCATTCAAAGTTACAACAGCACTGAAAAAAGTGACTTATGACCAGTGGTGGGTTTCCAAAATACTTACAACCGGTCTGCTGCACCTGTGCACGCTAGCTTCATGCCACTGTTGTGTCTCGCCCAATCTCACCACAGCCGGGGCCTGCTTATCTGCTTCCGAACACGGAGGAATGTTCTAGTATGCCTCCCGGCCCCAGCCCTGGCTCCATGCCCAGACAGGCTGAAGAGGAGGAAATATCTCCAGCCCCCAGCTCTGGCTCCATGCCCAGGCAAACGGAGCAACTAGACCCCTCCCCCTCCTCCACAGCATGTGAGCCTGAGGGAGGTCAATTACCAACAGCTGCCGACTGGAGTGACCCTCGCGTCAGAAGACTTGATAGGCGGAGGCAACAGAAGGAAGGGAGGGGCAGGCCTGGATAAGTGCTGAGTCATGGAGCCACACCCCATGGCCTACATAAAGGATCTGCTTTCTGACAGTCTCTGAGTCAGGCAAAAGTCAAACTTATCTTGCTGAAGTCACTTCCTGGTCTCCTGCCTGCTCTGAGGACTTTGCTAGGACTTTGGGCAGAGCTGCAGAGGCAAGCCTGATTCGGATTTCCCTGACCCGGCCGTCAGCGGAGGAGTGGGACACGACAGCCACGCTTGCTTCGCATGCATCTTCTGCACATGTGCCCAGCCTCAAAAGCACGGCTAAATAGGTTGGCATTACGCCAGGGTTGGTAGGAGGGGCGGGGCATCCACAGTTGCCGCTACCAGTTCGCCTGAACTGGTACGAACTGCCTGAATTCCACCTCTGCTTATGACCGTTTTTAACACTCGCAATTGTCATAGCATCTCCATGGTCACCTGATCAAAATTCAGAATGTCTGCTAACTGACTCATATTTATGACGGTGGCAGGATCACGGGATCCCCTTTTGCGACCTTCTGACAAGCAAATAAGAAGCCTGATTCACTTACTAACAACTTAACAGTGGCAAGAAAGGTTGCAAAATGGAGCAAAACCCTCTTAACAAATGTCTTGCTTAGACATTTTGGTCATAAATTGGTCAATTTTGGTCATAAATTGAGGATTACCTGCATTAAAAGAACCCGTCGTATACTTTTTGTTGGATACAGCAGAAAAACTTTGTAGATACTTCTGTTTATATTTTAGGAAGCGAAACTAGTAGCCGTAATGCAAGCACTAAGCGGCGACGTTTAATCTTTTATCAAGTCATCAATCACTTTATTCTCGCATGTTATTCCTCGTTTATAATTTTAAGGGAATATTGGAAAGTATTCCCATGAGTGGAAATTGAGCTGAACATATAGACTGCAGATTTTATAATAGCAATTTAATGAGAAGACATTTGCTGATTCCTGAATTGCTAACACAATTCAGGCATATCCCGTTGTTTACGTGTGGGGAAAATCATGACATATGATGATGAGGTTCAGAGTTCAATTGTTCCCGCATTTTGAGGGAAAAGATTGCTCGCTGTCATTTCTCCGATACGTTTTTAAAGAATTTCAGATAAGGAAGCATTTTTGTCAGCATTTCTGTTTATATTTTTATTACATAAGTTAATTTTGTTCATGCTTTCTAACTTTATGATCCTTTGGAGAAAAATGTGGTTAGCGCTTCATTTTCATTGTTTTTGAATTGACTCGCCCTTCTGCGGTTCGGTTCGTCCTATCTCGTGAAATTTTACAAGCCCTTGAATCAGGCTTGCCTTCGAGATTCAGGTGCACGCGATTGTAATTAAAACAAGAAACAGAAATTGGAAGTGCAGTGTTGGGCCTTTTAAATCCAAATGGAGAGCCAGCGAAATCTGTACATAGAGGTAGACATTGTCTCTCAACCTTTTCCTTACCGAAAAAAATGGAAGAATCCTTAACATCTAAATTTTGCACAGAAATCAGAAGCAACTTTATTTCATTTAGTTGACGTGTAGGGAAGCCCACCTCTTGTTTTTTGTATGTTCAGTTCTTCAAGGTAGAGCAGTTCATGAAAAGGCTTTTCAAAGATTTCAGGAAAGGTCACGTTGGAAGGAATATCCATCTTGTTCCGTTCCAAGCTGGGAGAAAGACGCTGGAGACAAAATGGAGGCTGGAGGCTGATTGGAAAGAGGATCCATTTATTGATGGAGCAGAACCACCAAGCACATGGGTGATTTTGGGCAGCTGAACCACATGGAGTTGAGAGTGAGGGTTTTTTATATCTTCTCTTGGGCTTTGCACTTGAGCTTCCTGTTCCTGTGCAAGAACATGTATTCTATTGGCTGTTGTCAGACCATGTAGGGGTTATGTAGGGGTCACAGCTGGCTCTATAGGTTGTTTCAGCTAAGTTTGGTTGAAGTTTCTGAGGGTGAGGCAATGTCCTTAGGAGGTTGTGCAATGTAGTGAGCTCTGAGCTTTAAGCCGCATACACGAGTCTTAAAAAACGCGGCTAAATAGGACGACATAGCGCCTGGTTGGGTGGGCGGGCGGGCCCAGCCCCACCTGCAGGTCGCAAGTATCAGTTCACCCAAACCGGTCCGAACCAACTGAATCCCACCACTGTTACTACCATGAGATAAGGGATATTAAGCAGATATTGTCTAGTTATAGACCATATAAGATGGGAGAGCTTCTCTCAAGAAGCCAGATGAGCCCCTATGATACTGGTAATCAAAGGAGAATGAAGAGAGAAGGAAAAAGAAGAAAAGGAAGGAAGGAAGGAAGGAAGGAAGGAAGGAAGGAAGGAAGGAAGGAAGGAAGGAAGGAAGGAGATTATAATGAGAGTGAGGGAGGTTCTCAGGGAAGTTCTGCCTTAGCACTTGGCCATCACGGGTGTCCCGGACACGAGCCTTGTCATGCCCATCCTGGCCACACCTCCGGCCACTCCCATCTCCTGGCCACACCCCATGCCTCCCCCAGCGGCCCTCAATGAAATTGAATTTGACACCCCTGCTCTAGAATCAATGCAGAAGCTCCTTCACAGGGCCCTTTCAATTTAATTTATTGAGAAAGGAGCCTGGATATGCTTACTTTGCTTGCAAGTTATTGTTTTTAATTTGGGCAGCTATTGTATTATTTGTATTGGGGACATTTTACGTTTATATCTTTTGCAATTGTTTTTGCACAACGCCGAATGTTTATGGATTGCAGGTGATTTAGAAATTGAAAGAAGGGAAGAAAGAAGAAACGCAGGGAAGGGAAGAAGAGAGGTAGGGGGGAAGGGAGGGCGGAAGGAAGGAGAAGGGAGGGACGGAGGAAGGGAGGAAGGAAAAGAAGGAGGGAGGGAAGGAAGGAGGAAGGAAGGAAGGAAGGAAGGAAGGTCATGTGATTGCCATTTGGGACCTATCTAGTCAGGGGGGAAGCTGGATTCACTTAATGACCTCATGACCCACTTAACAACTGCAGCTATTCGCTTAACAATGGTGGCCAAAAAGATTGCAAAATTGGTCACGAGTCACTTAGTAACTTCCTTGCTTAGTGATAGAAATTCGGGTCCCAATTGTGCTTTGGTCCAAAACACTTTTTCATAGAATTATATATTCTGTGTTGCTTTTTTAATGGTGTTTTTTTTAAAAATTAAGTTTTATTCTACTGCTTTTAAGCGGCATTTTATTTTATACTTATTATTTATTTCCCACACATCTCCCTCGCTCCATGCAAACACAGCCCCTTGTTGCTCCGAACTGTAATTAAATACACAGAAATAAATAATTTTATATACCAATTTCCTTTTATTTTAATACTGATGAAATGCTGGGATAATTGTGGAAATGCAGCTTAGTTTTGTCAATGGTGGGAAGATTTTTAATTTATTTTTTTTTTGTTTGAAGCTCGTAGCTCAAAATTACCTTCACGACATAATTGGATGCGATCTTTTATTTTTAAAAAACTGTGTTGCGAAAGGCGAGAGCGGTGTTCTTAATTGCTTGTAAAATTAATACATTATTGAAATCGCTGGGAAAGTGAGTCATGTATAAACCACTAATTCAGAACCACTAATAATACGTAGTAATAATGGCCTTTTGGATTTGGAGATATAATGCCTTGTAGCGCTAGCCTGCTAACAAGACAAATACGAGGCCTGTCAAAAAGATGAAAGAATAGAGGAACATTCTCTCGCTTCATTTCTACAAAAACGAAGGTTACGAAATTAAAATATGGTTCGCGTATAAGCAGCTCATCTGAACTTAACTCTCGCCGACTAAAATGTATTTTTACCTCAAAATCTCAGCTGTGTTCCTTAAAATATGCGGTTCGGTTAGAAAGGAAAAGATTTTCTGTCTGGGAGAAATGAATAATGAAATTGTTCTCTGTTGGAATGTCAAAACTGCTGCATTTTAAGGAGGTGATTACTTTTCTGCCGTACCATTTATTTTAAATTCCATTGAAGATCCCCAAAATGTATTGTGAACAAGTAATTGCTCTCTTTTGGAGATATTTATCAGGTTTTCGGTTTCTGTGCAAAGAAAGGGTGTTTTTTTTTTTAAAAAAAAAGGTGTGTGAAGAATGTATTGTATATATAGTATGTAGTTAGGGCAAGCGTGTTAAGATGGAGAAATATAAACTTTTTCGGAGTCTTCCTTTATCTGCTTTAACGAAGCTTCTTTGGGGTTCATCTTTTCTTCAGTTTTCCCAGCGCCCAGACACAAACTAAGCAATGTGATATATGCAATACAATGCAGTGGGACGTGTACACACAGTGGGGAAACGAAACAGCCACTTCTCAAGCGCATAGCATAACACAGGAGACCAAACCCACCAGGATAGTTTCAGAGGTCCATCTGCATTTAAAAGACAAGGGCCAACTCTTTTGAAGACTGTTGTGACCCGAGGCCCAAATAGTGATTATCGAACACAATTCAGTCCTGAATAAACTTAGTTTATTAAAACAGCGGAGAATTAATTCATTCTCAGCTTAGTCCAAAACAAATCCTTCATAAACAGTCCTGTGGCCTTATCACCAACCTTTGATGTCTTTGGCAACCTGCCAAAGGCTTTTCTTGGCAAAACCCCCACAAAGTTCAAGAGATGCTGACAAGAAGCAATGGAATCAACGTTGCTTTTCCACAAAGAACCCAATGGCTCGTTGCTGCTCTTTTAAGCCTTATAGGAGTGGCCAATCATCTTCTGGCCTTACTACTGAGTCGTCCTTTTTGCTTCAGCTGCTCTTGCTTTCTGGCAGCTCTTCACATGTGTGCACTAGGAACAGGCTTCTCCTGTTCCTCTGCCTCTCTGCTGTCCACCTCTGGAGGCTCTGGAGTTTGCGAATCGCTCCCAGATGGCCCTGGCCCCATCTCTGCCTCTGACGCAGAGCCCTCATCCGGGCCTTCCCCTGACTCCAGGTCTGGCCATGTTCTTCCTCAGCCTCCTCACTGTCCGACTCCGCTGCCAGCTGTGCAGGCTGCTGGTGGACCACAACAAAGACAGCACAGTCCACATTCTGGACAGAGAAGACCTCTGGTTTGAAAGAAGGGTCAAAGAGGCCATCTATGTCAACATTGAACAGTCCTCTCTCAACAAGAAACAAGTTTGGTGCCTTTTGGAAAAGCACTTTTGGTGTCCTTTCCATTTAAGGTCCTTCACCTTGCAGCTTGTGAATTTATGAAACTTAATGCTTTAGGCCTGGAGTTGACCCTACCAAAGTTTTTAATCCTGGATAGCGACCACCTAAATTTATAGGAACATCTGGCTGCTTTCCTCAAATTATGTCCATCTTTAGCTGGTAAAGGAAGAACAATCTGTTGGTCTGGTGTAGTTTATTTTGTAGAATAAGACATTCCTTGGATGAAGGTACATACTTGGATACAGGAAGTAACAGGCTTCAAGATAGAATATACACCAGAATTGTTTCTTCTAGGAATAATGGAAAGGAAATATAAAAAAAAACATATATTATTCTGCACATGATAACTGCAGCAAGATTGGCTTTTGCTCAATGTTGGAGAAGTCAAACAGTTAATAATTAAAAAAGAATAGAATAGAATAGAATAGAATAGAATTTTTATTGGCCAAGTGTGATTGGACACACAAGGAATTTGTCTTGGTGCATATGCTCTCAGTGTACATAAAAGAAAAGATACGTTCATCAAGGTACAACATTTCCAACACAATTGATGGTCAATATATCAATATAAATCATAAGGATTGCCAGCAACAAAGTTACAGTCATGCAGTCATAAATGGAAAGAGATTGGTGATGGGAACGATGAGAAGATTAATAGTAGTGCAGATTTAGTAAATAGTTTGACAGTGTTGAAGGAATTATTTGTTTAGCAGAGTGATGGCCTTCGGGGAAAAAACTGTTCTGGTGTGCAGTGCTCTATAGCGTCGTTTTGAGGGTAGGAGTTTATGTCCTGGATGTGAGGGATCTGTAAATATTTTCACGGCCCTCTTCTTGATTTGTGCATTTCCATGCAGTCCTCCATGGAAGGCAGGTTGGTAGCAATTATTTTTTCTGCAGTTCTAATTATCCTCTGAAGTCTGTGTCTGTCTTGTTGGGTTGCAGAACCGAACCAGACAGTTATAGAGGTGCAAATGACAGACTCAATAATTCCTCTGTAGAACTGAATCAGCAGCTCCTTGGACAGTTTGAGCTTACTGAGTTGGCGCAGAAAGAACATTCTTTGTTGTGCTTTTTTGATGATGTTTTTGATGAAGTTTTGATGTTATTGGACTGCACCAAAATGGACAAAATGACTCTTGAATTGAAAGGATTGATGGATTCGGATTTTTACGTAATATGGGAGAAATGGTACAATTGGATCAAAAATAGAAGGAAAAAAAGGGGATAGAACTCTAAACAGAATGTAAAATTAGTATAAATGTATAGAACGTAGGTGAATACTAACAGGAGGATATAAAAATGGTCAGAGTCATGTGTAAGCCATAAATAAGAATTGTTTAATGGTAAAAACTTAATAAAAAATAAAAAATAAAACAAAATCAACTGGGATGTAAAAAAAAAAAAAAGATATTCCACCCTAAAAATCCCAGAAGTGCTATTTCAACAGGCAACTGGTTTTGCTTTGTTTTTCCTTGAAAACGTTTTGCTTCTCATCCAGGAAGCTTCTTCAGTTCTGACTGAAGGGTGGAGAATGGAAGGATTTATATTCATTGCAGTCATCTGGTCGTTAGCGCTTTCTCTGAGAGTCACTGGGGCCACTTGGATAGATGAACCTCCAAGTGGCCTCAGTGACTCTCACAGGGAGTCCAAATGACCAAATGAAATCCGTCCACCCTCCACCTTTCAGTCAAAACTGAAGAAGCTTCCTGGATGAGAAGCGAAACATCTTCAAGCAAAAACAAAGTCCAGTTGCCCTTTGAAAAGGAACCTTTGAGACAACCATGACTTGGACCACTGAGAATCTCAATAGACATTTCCCATCCTGAAACTTTTCAATCCATCTCCATAGATGGTCATCTATGCTAGTTATCTTCCTTTTTGGGGGGCATTTCATTCCAGCTGGTGGCAGAGAGAAAATCAGAATAAGACACCACGAAACTCATGATTAAAACAAACAGCAGACGGCATCAGTGTTTTCCCAGGCTGAATTCTGCCTCAAGCTAATGTGAGCTTTGCAATAAAGTTTGACAAAATATATGAATCAATATTAAATGCATCCGTGAGCTGCTCTACGCACTGAATGAGTGGAAACCCACATCAAGTTTTTAGGCAAACATCAATGTCCATGCACACCTGTGAACAATACAAATTACACTTAATCTCAGCTCGTAATTTGCTAAAATTAGAGATTTTTTCTTTTGTTTTCATGGAGGGTCAGACAACAGAGGTGAGGTTGTTGTGACCCAGGCCCAAGTAGATAGTAGGAAACTCAGTCACTGAAAAAACAAACAAACTTTATTCGAACAGCTGAGAATTACTTCATTCTCAGCGTAGTTCAACTAAACTTACTTACAGGACCGCCTGTTGTTACCTTATGCCTCCCACCGACCTGTACACTCACACAGAGAGGGACTTCTCAGGGTGCCGTCCGCCAGGAAGTGTCGGCTGGCGGCCCCCAGGGGAAGATCCTTCTCTGTGGGGGCTCCTACTCTTTGGAATGAACTTCCCCCTGGTTAACGCGAAATACCTGACCTTCGGACCTTTCGCCGCGAACTGAAAACATATTTGTTTGTTCGCGCGGAGCTTTCTTAAATTGTCTAGATTTCGAATTTTAAATTTTATTTAAGTTTTAAACTGGGGTTTTTAGATTTTTAACCATTTTAATTTTCGGCCAAATTGTATAATAAGTTTTTTAATTTACTTTTAATTGTACATTGTTTCTTTTTTTACCTTGGCTGTACACTGCCCTGAGTCCTTCGGGAGAAGGGTGGTCTATAAATCTAATAAAATAAATAAATAATAAATAAATAAATTAAAGCAAATTCCTCCCAACACAAATTCCTCAGTCCTATTGCAAACCTTGGTCCAATTAGGCCAACTCCCTTTCTTGGGAAACGTTCAGAAGACACTGATACAAAAATAAATGCAATAAGATGAAGCTACCAATGTTGTTTTCCGGCAAAGAGCCCAAACGCCATTGCTGGTCTGTTTTAAGTCTTATGGGAGGGGCCAATCGTCTCTTGGCCATACTCCTGAGTCGTCCTCTTTGCTTGAGCTGCTCTTGCCTTCTGGCAGCTCTTCTCATGCGTGCATTAGGAACAGGCTCCTCCTGTTCCTCTGTCTCACTACTGTCAACCTCTGGAGGCTCCGGAGTCCGCACCTCACTCCCCAATGGCCCTGGCCCCACCTCAGCCTCCGACGCAGAGCCCTCATCCGGGCCTTCCCCAGCCTCCAGGACTGGCCCAGGTTCTTCTTCAGCCTCATCACTGTCCGACTCCGTTGCCAGCTCCGCAGGCTGCTGGCGGACCACAATAAAGGTGCTGGCAGAATCAGTCAATTTTGACTGATCCAAAATTAAGGGCTTAATTTTGGATCAGTCCAAAATTAAGCTCTTTGGAATGAATATCTTAGACTTTAAATCTGCGCTTAGAAACTATGCCGGCGAAATCAATGGGATCAAAAAAAAAAAAGTGTTCAATATGCTTTGAGCCATTTATTTATTTATTCGGCTTGATTCGCCAGCTGCTTTTTGGTTAGGAAAAAGAACACGGCGAAAAGAACATTACCAAATGTAGATCAGTTACTTTGACAGAAAGGACACAGATGTAAATCAAATCTTTGCCAAGCCACGAACCCTTTGAAGTTTTTTTGTGCAATGAAGATGGTCGTGTTTTTTTTGCATGGACGGCGAGGTTTAATGCCCTGCAGTTAAGTATTACAAACTTTTTTTAAAAAATTGATTCACTTCCAGTGAAATCTTTTCAGCTTTAGAGGGTGGCACGGGACTTAGGGAAATGGCTTTGAAAGATCAGAGGAAGCAATAAAGGAGAATATTGATAACTCAGGGTTGGAAGGAGGGGTCCTTGGTGCTCTCGGAGCTGGGTGGTTTTTCTTGCAAACCTTTCATGACCCAAACTAGGTGATTTCATCAGTTCTGGGAGGAAGGAGGATGTGCAGAGAGGAGGGCAAGAGTGAGGAGGAAGAGGAGGAAGAGGGAAAGAAAGTAGGAGGAGAAGGAGAAGAAAGCTAAGAGGAAGGAGGGTGTGCAGAGAGGAGGGCGAGGGCAAGGAGAAGAAGGAAGAGGAGGAAGATGGAGAGAAAGTAGGAGGAGGAGGCTAAGAGGAAGTAGAGCATGCAGAGAGGAGGGCAAGGGTGTGGAGGAAGAGGAGGAGGAAGGAGGAGGAGGGGAAGGAGAAGAAGGCTATGGGGTTCTTGATTCTCTCTGAGCTTGGTGGTTTTTCTTGCAGATGTTTCATGACCCAAACTAGGTGACTTCGTCAGTTCTAGGAGGAAGGAGGGTGTGCAGAGAGGAAGGCAAGAGTGAGGAGGAAGAGGAAGGAGAAGGAGGAAGATGAGGAGCAGAAAGAAGAAGAGGAGGAGGAGGAGGAGGAGGAGGAGGAGGAAGAGGAAGAGGAAGAAGAAGGAGAAGGCTATGGGATCCTTGATTCTCTCTGCTCTTGGTGTTTTTTCTTGCAGATGTTTTATGACACAGCTAGGTAACATCATCAGTGCTAGGAGGAAGAATCGCTACCAAAGCAAAGACAGACAACCCTGCCTTGAGCCCAGTCTAAAGAAACATATTTGACTGCACTGATGATGTTACCTAGTTGGGTAATGAGATGTCTGCAAGAAAGCAATCAAGCTTAAGGAGCACCAAGGACCCCACAAACTTCATGTTTTCTTTCTTCGAATCTTTAACATAGTTGCCCTTGCAGTCAACTGGAAAAAGGATCAAATAAAGAAAAATTAAGAACTTGCACCAAATATTTTGTGCAGATGGGAGACGTGGAAATTACTAATACATCTATCTACCTCCAGGTCATTGAAGTAGAAGCTTTCATGCTTGGGTGCAAATGGTAGCAATTTATTTTTCAAAATATATGGCATTATAGGACTATATCAAGAATTAAAGGAGAATAATTTGTGGTTTTCTACAACTAAGTAGTTTCCGTTATGGCTTGATGACAAGATAAAAGTCTGTTTTTCTTCCCTCTTGTAGCTTAGTTCCAATTCCTAAGCTGCCAAAATGCAAAAATCTACATATTTATCATTAAATATTGCTGAGTTGATATCCAGTAACCGTACAACAAATTGGTGGGAACACCCCAGCAAGCCACAATTGCCTGTGAATAACTGATGGTATCAAATAACATTCGTCTTTCGCAAACTGCTTTTCGCGGAATAATTTATTGCGGCTCAAGAAACGAAATAACCTTTTTTTCCTCCCAACTTCCATTACCCCTCCCCCCACCTCACAAGAGTTATAATGTTAGCTTCTCATTCTTTCAACAACAACAACAACAAAAAATAGCTATAATTTCCAGTGTCATAGAGGAGACATCTGTTTCATCTTTGTGCACTGTGTAATCTCTGTGTTGGAGAGAGAAGGGAGGGCGTATAATAAAAATTGGCTGTGCTGGTAAGAATTTGATGGGAAAAAAAAGCAAAGTGAAAAAAAAAATCTACAGCAGAGGTCCTTGGGCTCAATACTCCTGTTAGAATTCTCTGTACCAGAATCAGAATAGAGCTGGAAGGGTCTTCAGAGTTCATCTAGTCCAACCCCTTGCTCAAGCAGGAGACCTTATACCATTCTGGACAAATTGTTGTCCAATCTCTTCTTAAAAGTCTCCTGTGGTGGAGCAGCCACGACTTCTAGTGGCATGCTGTTCCACCGGTTAATTGTCCTCACTGTCAGGAAATTTCTTCTTAATTCCAGGTTGCTTCTCTCTCCGATTAGTTTCTATCCGTTGTTTCTTGTCCTGCCTTCAGGTGCTTTGGAGAATAGGTTGTACAGAATACAACAGAATTCAAGAGTTGGAGTCTTTGTGGAGACGTAACGAGGCTAAGTCCCCGCTTGACTCCGCCTGCAGTCTCTGTCTGTTCTTCCCCTACAGGTGATGAGCTATTGTCATTTTTGCCTCTTATCGCAAACAGGGCGTTTTTCAACACCGCACATCTTCAGTAAAATAGGAACAGCCCTATCTATGCATGTGTCGGAATCTGGCAGTCCAAAAACACGTCTTGTAGAGAACAGGGAGGCCAAAATAGATATGTTCTCCACAAGAGTGAAATCTGCCATAAGTCGAAAGTGGAAACTTGACATGCGGAGCAGATGGTTCCAGATGACGGGAGTAATGAAGCAATATTAAGTCTAACCATCTGGCAGCCAAGGGCCCGCGCCAAGAGCCCACGCTTTGCACAAAGTCCTGATGAGATCGCTGACAACAGGGGTGGAGTAAGAGATCTCCGTATGTCCCACCTTCGGCTCCTTAGCCGAACGAAGTGGGACACATCAATAAGAACGATGAACCTGTTTTGCGACGGAAGCTGTTTTGAGACCAGCTGAAGGATTTTTAGAAGTTGTCCACCCAGGCCTCCTCCCCACCCCACCCCGAGATGGAGGTCCTCAACCAAGCTAGACTAAGCAGAGGAAGATCTCCATGGAGGAAGTTTCAAACTTGGTCCAAGGATGTTCTTTCCACCCGTCCCGCCCAATTGGCTTAAAACAAAGGTTGGAGGATGACATCCAAGAGAGCTCTCAAGAGGCCTTTTCAACACACACACACACACACACACACACACACACACACACAAACACACCCCAGGTCAAGGAGGGGCTTTTGACAAGTTAAGCTTCTCATGTCACAGGGTGATAAGTAGGAGAGGGGAAACTTTGATCAAAGTCTTGGGTTCCATGCAATAATTGAAGGCATTGCAACACAAACAGACACACAAGCACACACCCACAGCTCTTTATTCTGTGTGCAGATATCCACAGAAGGACACTGATGGATTCCTGCAATTGGCCAGTATCAGAGAAAAGATGTTAGCAAGGCCTGCCTGCCTGCCTCTCCTTCCTTCCTTCCTTCCTTCCTTCCTTCCTTCCTTCCTTCCTTCCTTCCTTCCTTCCTTCCTTCCATTACACCTTTCTTCTTTTCCTCCCTCTCTCATTACACCTTCCTTCCTTCCTCCCCTTCCTTCCTTCCCTCCCTCCATTACGCCTTCCTTCCTTCCTTCTTTTCCTACCTCTCATTACACTTTCCTTCCTTCCTCCCTCCCTCCATCCATTACACCTGCCTTCCTTCTTTCCTTCCCTCCATTACACCTTCCTTCCTCCCTCCTCCCTTCCCTCCCTCCCTCTCCTTCCTTCCTTCCTTCCTTCCTTCCCTCCCTCCCTCCATTACACCTTCCTTCCATCCTACTTTCTTTCCCTCCCTCTTTCATTACACTTTCCTTCCTTCTCCCATCCTCCCTCCCTCCCTTCCTTTCCTTCCTCCCTCCCTTCCTCCTCCCATCCTACATTCCCTCCTTCTTTCCCTCCTCTTTCATTACACTTTCCTTCCTTCTCCCATCCTCCCTCCCTCCCTTCCTTTCCTTCCTCCCTCCCTTCCTCCTCCCATCCTACATTCCTTCCTTCTTTCCCTCCCTCAATTACAGCTCCCTCCCTCCCTCCTGTCCTTTCTTCCTCCCTCCCTCCCTCCCTTTCCCCAGATTTTCCAGTATACAAATCAGCATCCCAATTTGCATTCTATCCTGCAGATAAATTCCATCCTGCAGGATTATTGCATACCAGCAGTTCTGAAGCCAGATCTCTGCGGTCACAGAGTGAAGCTGATTGGCAGGAGAATCCCGTGGAAGAATTTCACGCAATACCCAGTAAGCTTCAGCGCCCGATGCCAGAGAGCCCGCTTACAGGGTCAAGCAATTAGCTGACTTGAGGGGAGGATTAGACAAACTCACGAGGGGAAAAAAGGGCCGATCGGCGGTTGCTTGTTAGGATTGCTACGTCCGGCTTGCAAGTTCAAGTAACCGTCTGTGCAAAGGGCTGCCATATTAGAGGATATTTTCCCCTCTAAAATCTTTGGTTTGACCGGCTGGATTCTTCTTGTCTGAATCAAAGTTGACAGGAGACCCAGAAGCAAAGAAGGAGGTGAAAAAAAAATCATAATTTTTTAAAAGATCTTGGAAGCATCACAATATTGCATGGCTGGTCCTTGATTTGCAACTGTTCATTTTGTGACCGTTTGAAATGAGAACAGTGCCTTATGACCACTTTTCACAACTTTACGGCCGCTGCAGCAACCCCGTGGTCATGTGATCGGAATTCAGAGGCTCGGCGACTGGCATGGACTTACGACGGTTGCAGGGTCAACGCCAGGGGTGAAATCAAGCAGGTTCTGACAGGAGAACCGGTAGCGGAAATTTTGAGTAGTTTGGAGAACCGGCAAATACCACCTCTGACTGGCCCCAAAGTGGGGTGGGAATGGGGATTTTGCAGTGTCCTTCCCCTGCCACGCCCACCAAGCTGCACCACACCCACCAAGCCACGCCCACAGAACCGGTAGTAAAAAAAATTTGGATTTCACCCCAGTGATCCCCCTTTTGCGACCTTCTGACCAGCAAAGTCAATGGGGAGAGCCAGATTCGCTTAACAACTGTTGTACTGACTTAACCACCCCAGTGCTTCACTTAACAACGGTGGCAGGAAAGATGGTCAAATGGGGGAAACCTCATTTAACAACTGTCTTGATTAGCAAGTAGATCTGAAGTACTGAAGGGGACTTTTCTGTGCTCCAGAAAAGAATCGATCTTCATGATGATGATGATGATGATGATGATGATTGTTGTGACTCCAGCCCCCGAACCTGGCCCCATGCCTGAAAGTGACTCCGAGAGTGAGGGGGAAGGGCCGGTAAGGCTTACCTCGGGAGCACCGATTCCTTTGGCTCAGCTCCAGAAGCCAGAACCAGACCAGTCAGAGGACATAATGAGGCCGTCATCCCCTGATTCCTCCCTTCCCCAGGCTACGCCTTCAGACCCAGCTGATGATAATAATAATAATAATAATAATAAAGCTTAATAATCAAGAATATTAGAGAGGCGGCATCATCAAAAGGAAGGGTGGGGCAGGAGCCCCACCCCACAGGATATATAAGGAGCTTTGGAACTGCTCTCACTCCACGGGAAGCAAAAGTTTAGCTGAACCGTTTCAAAAAGAGCTGAAAGTCTTGCTACGTGAGTCATTTGTTTGAAATTTGGCAGGCAGCTGCGATTTCTCTGCCAGGACTGATAAGAGCCGTGAATCCACTGGCTGAAGGCCAGCTTGTGGGTCTGAAGTGGGAAAGGAGACAGAACAATGATGCTGGAATGACCTATCACAGTGGTTCTCCACCTTTTCTTCACCATGGAACCCCCTTTAAATACCTTTTGTGGCTACGACCCACCAAGACTTAATTCAAGATTTAAATCATAGCATTTCTTCAAGTCTTTGTGGATCCCCTGTGACCACATCAGAGTTTCCCAGGGATCCATAGACCACAGGGTGAGAAAAACTGACCTATCAGATTTATTTTGTTATCAAAAAAAATCTCAGAAAAGATGCTGAGAGTTTGGAAACACTGCAGAGAAGAGCAACTAAGATGATTAAAGGCCTGGAGACTAAAACATATGAAGATCTGGGATTGGCCAGTCTAGAGAAAAGAAGGACTAGGAGAGCCATAATATCAGTCTTCCACCATTTGAGGGGCTGCCACAATGAGGGGGGGGGGGGTCAATCTATTCTTCAAAGCACCAGAAAGCAAGACAAGAAACCATGGATGAAAACTCATCAAGGAGTTCCTTAGAACTAAGGAAAATTTTCCTGACAGTGAGAACAAGTAATTGGTGGAAGGACTTGCCTCCAGAAGTTGTGGGTGCTCCATCACTGAAGCTTTTTGACAAGAGGTAGAACAACTGTTGTCCAAAATGGTAGAGGGTCTCCTGCTTGAGCAAGGGGTTGGACTAGAAGACCTCCAAGATTCCATTCAAATCTGTTATTCTGTTACTCAAAGTTTTATTCAAAGTCTGTAGGGAGAACGGTTGCAGGAATTGGGTTTGTCTAGTCTAGAGAAAAAAAGGGCTAGGGGTGACCTGATAAATAGTATTCCAGTATTTGAGGGGCTGCCTCAAAGAAGAGGGGCTCAATGTGTTCTCCAAAGCCCCAGAAGGCAAGACAAGAAACAATGGATGGTAATCCAGGAGAGAAGCAACCTGGAATTAAGGAGAAACTATCTAGCAGTATTTTAGAAGGCCAGATCCTGAAGGTGAAACTCAAATACTTTGGCCACCTAATGAGAAGGAAGGACTCACTGGAGAAGAGCCTAATGCTGGGAACGATGGAGGGCCAAAGAAGAAGGGAACAGCAGGGAATGAGGTGGCTGGATGGAGTCACTGAAGCAGTCAGTGTGAGCTTAAATGGATTCCAGAGGATGGTAGAGGACAGGAAGGCCTGGAGGAATGTTGTCCATGGGGTCGCGATGGGTTGGACATGACTTCGCAACTAACAACAACATCTAACAGTGAGGACAATCAACCAGTGGAACAGAAGTTGCCTTCAGAAGCTGTGGGTGCTTCATCACTGGAGGTTTTTAAGAAAAAACTGGACAGCCACCTGTCTGAAATGGTAGAGGGCAGTGATGGGTAACCTTTTTGCCATCACGTGCGAGAAGTGGGCGGGGGGTGTCACATGTGCATGTTCCCACACCCATAATTCTTTGTGCCTCCACCCCCATGCATGCGCCCTCCCCAAGCTCCTCCCTAGCGTGCAATGGCCCGGTAGGTCCATTTTTCTCTTCACCAGGCTCCAAAGCCTCTCTAGGAGTCTGGGGAGGGCGGAAAAAGGCCTTCCCCACCCCCTGGGAGGCCCTCCGCCCATTTGCCAATTTCTGGTAGGACAGGAAGGCCTGGTCTTTGCTGTCCCCAGGCTACAGAGCCTTTCTAGGAGTCTGGGGACGGCGAAAATGGCCCATTTGCCAACTTCTGGTGGGACCGGAAGGCCCATTTTTCGCTCTCCCCAGGCTCCAGAGCCTTTCTAGGAACCTGAGGAGGGCAAAAATAGCCTTCCCTACCCCCCGTGGGACCAGAAGTTGGCAAACGGCTGTTTTGACCTCCGAAGGACCTCCGTGGGGAAGGGGAGACTATTTCCACCCTCCCCAGACTCCTAGAAAGGCTCTGGAGCTTGGGAAGAGAGAAAAATTGGCCTTCCCCACCACCCCCTGAGGCCCTCCGGAGGCAGGAAACAGCCTGTTTCCCTACTTCCGGTGGGCCCAGAAAGTCTGAAAATCAGCTGGCCAGCACGTGCATAGGTTCACCATCATGGGTATAGGGTCTCCTGCTTGAGCAGGGGGTTGGACTAGAAGACCTCCAAGTTCCCTTCCCGCTCTGATTGATTGGTTCAATCTTCGGCAGCAGCCTCTTCTACATGGGTGGCTAATTTTTTTTAGAACAAGGCATTTGAGATACCATTCAAAGCAAGATGACAGTGGATGGTAACTAAAACTTGTTCTGTAGTTCATGAAATATTTTGTATTTGCAGATTCGATTTGCGTAAGGGGCTTTGACCCAAACCTCAGCATGATGACAGGAATCGCTCCGATTAACCCCTTGCTGTCAGGAATGGGACTCGTACCTCAGCCTCCCCCAACCGAAGTCCCAGTCATCAAAGAGATTATTCACTGTAAAAGCTGCACACTCTTCCCTCCAAACCCAAGTAAGTAAACCTGGTGAGCTTGATCAGGGGTGAAACTACTAGATCATTGATTTATCTATTAATTTGATAATTAACGTATCCCCTGCCCACCTAACGAAGGGGCGAAAGGATCTTGCAATTTTAATATAGCAAGAGAATGCATAAGGTGAGTCTCCTGCTTGAGCAGGGGGTGGACTAGAAGACCTCCAAGGTCTCTTCCAACCCTATTACTCCATATTCTGTGTTCATTGTAGGTGGTTGGCAAATCCCGAGAACATCCCTCAGGTCAACTTTTAGTTCATATTACTACATTACTACATATTACTACGTTGCCAACTTTGGCTGAACATATGAGGACCTCATGGCAACACGATAGAACAGGGGTCTCCAACCTTGGAAACTTTAAGACTTGTGGACTTTAATTCCCAGAATCCCTCAGCCAGCAAAGCTGAGTTGAAGTCCACAAGTCTTAAAGTTGCCAAGGTTGGAGACCCGTGCAATAGAATGCAATTAGTGTTGCTGGTTTCTAGTCAAGATCTGTTTAATTTATGCATTTTTTATTTTAAATTTATGTCCTACAGTATGCCTTATTTTAATTCTGATGCCTCTGACACCATCCATCCAATCAACCAACCAACCAACTCTGGTATCACTTCCTTCCTTTAGTATTACTTATTGAAGCTGTTTTATCAATAGTGCTGCCTTGTTACCTTTGGAAGACCCAAAATGAATAGAATAGAATAGAATAGAATAGAATAGAATAGAATAGAATAGAATAGAATAGAATAGAATAGAATAGAATAGAGCAGAGCAGAGTGCAATAGCAAACAGTAGAGTAGAGTAAGTAGAGTAGAGTAGAGACAAGAGAAGAGAAGTGGAAGAGAAGAGAATGAGAATGAGTAGGAATAGAATAGGAGTAGCGTAGCGTAGCGTAGAGTAGAGTAGAGTAGAGACGAGAGAAGAGAAGAGAAGAGAAGAGAAGAGAAGAGAAGAGAAGGAGAAGGAGTAGGAATAGAATAGGAGTAGAGTAGCGTAGCGTAGCGTAGAGTAGAGTAGAGACGAGAGAAGAGAAGAGAAGAGGATAAGAGAAGAGAAGAGAAGAGAAGAGAAGAGAAGGGAAGAGAAGGAGAAGGAGAAGGAGTAGGAATAGAATAGGAGTAGAGTAGCGTAGCGTAGCGTAGAGTAGAGTAGAGACGAGAGAAGAGAAGAGAAGAGGATAAGAGAAGAGAAGAGAAGAGAAGAGAAGAGAAGGGAAGAGAAGGAGAAGGAGAATCAGTAGGAATAGAATAGGTGTAGAGTAGAGGGAAGGGAAGGGAAGGGAAGAGGAGAGGAGAGGAGAGGAGAGGAGAGGAGAGGAGAGAATTCTTTATTGGCCAAGTGTGATTGGACACACAAGGAATTTATCTTCAGTGCACAAGCTACTGGTATACATATAAACAACAAAGTGATAGGTCATAGATCATAAATCATCGTCTCAATCATTAATCATATGATACAAACAGCAAGTGATAAATCTGAAGATACCAATAGTAGGTAAGATGAGAAAGTGAGAAAAGATGAGAAACGAAAACATGAGAAGGATAATAGCAATACAGCCCTGTTTAGTGACATGAGTAAATATCTTTACGCCTAAGAGAGTGATATAGGTGGGAAAGTGTGAGCGATGGGCATTTAGTGATCGGCTAAATTATTCCAGCATAAATGGCCTTAAATTAACTAAGAGACCCAGAATAACATCAGGACAGATTCCTTCCCACTCTGGTGGATGTTGGCGGTCAGTAACCTATGTGTGGAGGGTAGACGGAGAGTTTCTGGCATGGGGGCCTTGGGTTCTGGATCCGCCCATCACCTGTGTCATCTTCCGTTTTGTCTTAGACCTTCCACCCCCTTCGACCAGGGAGAGGCCACCGGGATGCAAAACTGTCTTTGTCGGAGGGTTACCCGAAAACGCCACCGAAGAAATCATTCAGGAAGTCTTCGAACAGTGTGGGGACATCACCGCCATTCGAAAAAGCAAGAAGAATTTTTGCCACATCCGTTTTTCAGAAGAATTCATGGTTGATAAAGCCATTTACCTTTCTGGTATTTATCTCCTTCTTCCTTGGCCTCTCATTTGTATTGTGTGTGATATGCTCTTTTTTATTGTCTGTCTGTCTGTCCGTCTGTCCGTCCGTCTGTCCATCCATCCATCCATCCATCCATCCATCCATCTATCTATCTATCTATCTATCTATCTATCTATCTATCTATCTATCTATCTATCTATCTATCTATCTATCTATCTATCTATCCATCTGTCCGTCTGTCCATCCATCCATCTATCTATCATTCTATCCATCTGTCTGTCCATCCATCCATCCATCCATCCATCCATCCATCCATCCATCCATCCATCTATCTATCTATCTATCTATCTATCTATCTATCCATCCGTCTATATCTATCTATCTATCTATCTATCTATCTATCTATCTATCTATCTATCTATCTATCTATCTATCTATCTATCATCTATCTATCTCATTCTATCCGTCCATCCATCCATCTATCTATCTATCTATCTATCTATCTATCTATCTATCTATCTATCATCTATCTATCTATCTATCTATCTATCTATCTATCTATCTATCTATCTATCTATATCTATCATTCTATCCATCTGTCCGTCTGTCCATCCATCTATCTATCTATCATTCTATCCATCTGTCTGTCCATCCATCCATCCATCCATCCATCCATCCATCCATCCATCCATCCATCCATCTATCTATCTATCTATCTATCTATCTATCTATCTATCATCTATCTATCTATCTATCTATCTATCTATATCTATCATTCTATCCATCTGTCCGTCTGTCCATCCATCTATCTATCTATCATTCTATCCATCCATCCATCCATCCATCCATCCATCCATCCATCCATCCATCCATCCATCCATCCATCTATCTATCTATCTATCTATCTATCTATCTACCTACCTACCTACCTACCTATCTACCTGTCTCCCTCTCCCTCCCTCCCTCCCTCCCTCCCTCCCTCTATCTACTGTGTTTCTCTGAAAACACAACCCACACCAATAATAAGCCCAACCCTAATTTTTTGGGCCTGGGCCTAATATTACCCCTACTCCAAAAATAAGCCTGAGGGGGGGCTGGGTGTGGCCAGCACGAGTGGCGGCACGGGCACAGGGGTGGGAGGCAACTATCTGGCTGCAGCTGCAAAATACCGCTGTGCAAAATACCGCTTTGGCCCTTCTCTTTCTGGGCCCAGCACTTCTGCTTGTTGGGAGTTGAAGTCCTCCAGGCTTAAAGTTGTCAAGGTTGGAGAGCCCTGTAATCCATTCTGTTTTATCTTCTAAGACAGGGGTATCAAACTCAATTTCACTGAGGGCTGCATCAGGACTGTAGTTGATGTCCAGGAGGGGGGGAGGGCGGGGGCATGACCGACTGGGTGGGTGTGGCCAACTTGGTGGGCGCGACCATCTTGAAACCACTCCCCAAACTGCTGGCATGTTTCTGCTTCGCGCTGGGTAGACCAGGACAGCCCCGCAGGCCGCATCCGACCACATCCTGCGGGCCTTGAGTTCGACACCCCTCTTCTAAGAGGCTAACACAGAAAATTACGAAATTATATCTCTCCTACCACTCAATCCATTCCACGTGTCCATGGCGCCCACAGAATCTTTCAGCTAGAAAGAAGGAATTGCCGCCCTCCGCATAAGCGAAGCCTCCCTGCCAATGACTTCCCAGCCGTGCAAGGAAAGGAAAAGGGCTTTAGCATTCTCTCAAGCTGGATTTTGATGGCATTTTACGAGTGGCATCGAAGGCCTGACTATCTTCTTAGGTTGGCAGAAGGGCGGCTGTCAGCCGTGAAGCCGGCTTGTTTTAATTGCGCTGAATTATTGTGTTTCCGCGATGATCTTTATTACATTTTCAGACATAAAATGCTCTGAAATGGCAAAGAGAGAGGGTAATTTCCCAGGCTTATAATAGGCAAGAAACATTAAAAGAGAGAGAGAGAGGAGAGAGAGAGAAGATATAATTTACTGCACTTACAGTTGTGGTGATACACAAGGGCTACAGTCTGGGTGTCGCTTACACAAAAGGACAACACACCTGTCAGAATATGTTAAAACAATCCTAGGAAGGTAGTTCTAGCTCTAATCCTGTATTTTTTTATTTTTTTATTTGCATTTATATCCCGCCCTTCTCCGAAGACTCAGGGCAGCTTACACTGTGTTAAGCAATAGTCTTCATCCATTTGTATATTTATATACAAAGTCAATTTATTGCCCCCAACAATCTGGGTCCTCATTTTACCTACCTTATAAAGGATGGAAGGCTGAGTCAACCTTGGGCCTGGTGGGGCTCGAACCTGCAGTAATTGCAAGCAGCTGCTGTTAATAACAGACTGTCTTAGCAGTCTGAGCCACCAGAGTATACAGGTAGTCCTCAGCTAACAACCACAATCAAGCCCCAATTTTTCTGTTGCTAAGTGAGATAGTTGTTAAACGAGCTTTGCCCTATTTTACGACCTTTCCTGCCACCGTTGTTAAGTGAATCACGGCCGTTGTTAAGCTAGTAACCTGGTTGTTCCATGGACTTTTGTTTGTCGGACAGTTGCAAAAGGGGATCACGTGACCCCGGGACACAGCAGCCGTCATAAACACGATCCAGGGTCACAAGGAATTTCTCTCCCGTGCGTAAGTGCTCAGTGTGCAAAAAAAGCAACAAGCAATAAATCATGATTATAATCATGGTGGTCACACAGGACCTCAGGATGCTGCAACCATACCTACCAGTCGCAAAGTACATGCCAGTTGCCGAGCATCCAAATTTTGATCACGTGACACCCCCCCTCCAAGGTTCCTGCAACTGTCATAAATTTGCAAAAGTCCCTTTTTTCAATGCCATTTTAACTTTTTTTTTATTTGCATTTATATCCCACCCTTCTCTGAAGACTCAGGGCAGCTTACACTATGTCAAGCAATAGTCTTCATCCATTTGTATATTATACACAAAGTCAACTTACTGCCCCCAACAATCTGGGTCCTCATTTTACCTACCTTATAAGGATGGAAGGCTGAGTCAACCTTGGGCCTGGTGGGACTTGAACCTGCAGTAATTGCAGGCAGCTGCTGTTAATAACAGACTGTCTTACCAGCCTGAGCCACCAGAGACCTTTGAATGGTTACTAAACGGACTGCTGGAAATTGAGGTCTACCTGTATTTCACAAGTTGTGTTAACAGGGCTGGAGGGAGCATGTTCTCCTCCATCTATTTTATGTACTTGTGTTCTGACCGTTCGGCCCCACCAGCAGCTGAATCAGAGGAGGAGGAGGAGAAGGCGTGGGAGTCAGGATCAGCATCAAGGCAACCTGAGAGCTCCGAGAAAGAAGGGGGAATGGAGCTGGCAGAGAGAGAGAGAGAGAGAGACAGAGGCAGAGCCTGGGCCATCCATCAGCCCTCAGATGGAGACTCAACAGCCCCCAGGTCTGGAGGTGGCTGATGAGGAAGAGGAGGAACAGCTGGACCCAGTGTCTGACGCACAGATGCGCAGAAGGCAGAGGAGAGGAGAGCAGCGGAAATCTATGGGCCGGTCCTTGGGATAGAAGAGCCACCGCTGCTAGTGAAACCCCACCCTAGCTCTGGGGATAAAAGGCAGGGGGCGGAGATGAATAGATGTGACAGACAGCTATTCATCTCCTGGACGGATGGACTTGTTAGCCTGCAGTGAGAGAGAAACTTTTTGCTGGGGCTGTCGGCGCTCCTAATAAAGGAATCTTTGAGTTCACTTCAGAGGGTTGGTTGTGTTTGGGCAGCTGGGTCAGAACAACTTGTCAAGTCCCAGCTATGCATTCCTAAGTCACCTATGAGCGATCAAAGAGAAGGCCAGCCTTCAAAACTTCTACACACTTTTTCTGATCGTTGTAACTAGTCATTGTGGCTACACTGAAGATGTTGCTCTTCGTAAACGGGAACGTTTGATGGATAAATCCATCACACATGGCAATGGAGGGTTGGCTTGGTTGTAGCAGCAGTGAGGTGGGATGTCATGTCATGTTAAAGAAGTCATTTCTGACGTTGTGCCATTGGGAGTGTGGGAAGAAATATTTATCTGGTTCAGTTCCAAGCTGGGAGAAAGACACTGGAAACATGGAGGTGTTGTAACCGAGGCCCAAGTAGTGATTATCGAACACAATTCAGTCCTGAACAAACTTAGTTTATTAAAACAAGTGAGAATTAATTCATTCTCAGCTTAGTCCAAAACGAATTCTTCATAAACCTTATCACCAACCTTTGTTGTCTTTGGCAACCTGCCAAAGACTTTTCTTGGCATAACCCCCACGAAGTTCAAGAGATGCTGACAAGAAGCAATGGAATCAACGTTGCTTTTCCACAAAGAACCCAACGGCTTGTTGCTGCTCTTTTAAGTCTTATGGGAGGGGCCAATCATCTTCTGGCCTTACTCCTGAGTCGTCCTTTTTGCTTCAGCTGCTTTTGCCTTCTGGCAGCTCTTCTCATGCGCACACTAGGAACAGGCTCCTCCTGTTCTTCTGCCTCTCTGCTGTCTGCCTCTGGAGGCTCTGGAGTCCGTGCATTGCTCCCAGATAGCCCTGGCCCCATCTCTGCTTCGGACACAGAGCCCTCCTCCGGGCCTTCCCCAGACTCCAGCTCTGGCCCATCGTCCTGCCCAGCCTCCTCACTGTCCACTGCCAGGTCCGCAGGCTGCTGGCGGACCACAACAGGAGGCTGATAGGAAAGGTGGCTTAATGATGAAGAACACATGGGTTTGTGTTTCTGGTGCAGCTAACCACATGGAGTTCAGAGTGGGGTGAAGGGTTATGCCTTCTCTTGGGCTTTGTATTTGAGCTTCCTGTTCCTGTGCAAGAACATGTATTCTATTGGCTGTGGTCAGATTCCTATGGGGGTCATGTAGGGGTTATGTAGGGGTCATAGCTGGTTCTATAGGCAAAGTACAAATCCTAGGTGTTTGAGCTAAGCTTGGTTGAAGTTTGGACTGTTCTGAGGGTGATGCAATAATTCCTATTGTGGCTTAATAGCTTTGTGTTGTGTTGGCTCTTGGGTGAGGGTATTTGCTTATGAATAGAGCTATCTAGATACTTCTTTCAATAAGCTCTTTTAAGTACAGACACCTGCCGAGGGCTATTAAGAAAAGTGGGGGTTGCTTTCTGCCTCTAAAAAAAAAACATGTTTCTCCATTTCTCTCTTTGGGAAAATATAATATTCTGCCTTTTTAAAAAAAAAAATTCCTCAAAATACTTCATTCTTCTAGGAGGGGGGTGAGTATTGACTTTCTACAGGAGGTAATCTCACTGTCTGTGGGGATCCTCCATCATCCAGGTCATGGTTGTCCCAAAGGTGCTTTTTTCCAAAAGGCAACTGGAATTGCTTGCTTTTATCTTTGAAAACATTTCGCTTCTCTTCCAAGAAGCTTCTTCCGTTCTAAAACATCAGTTCTGAAGAAGAAGAAGGTTTTCAAGGAAAAAAAAAACCCAAGAAAGTCTAGTTGTCCTTTGGGGAAAAATGCCTTCGGGATGTAAGCCATGGTTTGTGACATGGCATAGATGCCCAAAAGGTATGGAGCATGCAGCATAAGGTTGTGAGGCTACTGTTGTTATTTTGACAAAACAAAACAAAAAACGGACAAAATTGTGTTTGGTTGCAGTTAGAAGCCAATGTGTTGCTTACACATTATTCTTTTTAGCTCAGGTCAGAATCCAGTTTACCTTTTCTGAAATTATGCAAAACTGAATATATTTGCAGGTGGTTTAAGATCCATCAGTTTGTGCTGACCTACGAAGATCAAAGATATGTCAACCAATGGCCTTCCTAGAAAATAAACTCTCTTTCTTTCATTTGACCTTATTAGATTTCAATTCTCTCTCTTTCTCTCTCTCTTTCTCTCTCTCATTCTCTTTCTCTTGTTCTCTCTTTCTCTCTCTCCTCTCTCTCTCTTCTCTCAGAGAGAGAATGAGAGAGAGAGGAGAGAGAGAAAGAGAGAACAAGAGAAAGAGAATGAAATCATCTGTCTCTCTCTCTTGTTCTCTCTCTCTTGTTCTCTCTTTCTCTCTCCCTCCTCTCTCTCTCATTCTCTCTCACTCATTCTCTCTCTCGTTCTCTCTCTGACTCTTTATTGTTTTCTCTCCCTCTCTCTTTCTTTTGGTCTCTCTCTCCCTCTCTCCCCCCTCTCTCCTCTCTCTCTCTTGTTCTCTCTCCCTCTTCCTCTCTTCTTCTCTCTCTTTCTCTCTCTGTCTCTCTCTGTCTTTCTCTCTTTCTTGTTCTCTCTGTCTGTCTCTGTCTATCTCTGTGTCTCTCTATTCAAGACTAGTCTATTAAAGAAAATGAATGAAAAAAGAATGAATAAAACTGGATGAACTATATATAGGACAAGGCTGATTATGGAAATCTATTTTTTGCATGCGTCAAGATGCAAAATCTGGTCTTGTTGTGTTTTCATCATAAAGTGACAGCCGAGAGATATCATATTTACACTTTTCCAAATGTCCAGATTTCACATTTCCATACTTAAGAATTGAATTACCTTAGCATTTTCTTAGCACGTCATCAAACTTTGAGAAGTTCAGTCTAAGACACTGAAGTTGGTATTTTCTTAGAGGTCAAATGAAAGGACAGACGGATAATTCTTGACTTACGATCACAATTGAGCCCAAATTCCGATTCCTAAGCAAGGCAGTTGTTAAGTGAATCTCTTCCTCATTATACAACCTTTCTTGCCAGAGTTGTTAACTGAATCCCTGCAGATAGTAACACGGTCGTTAAGTGAATTCCCCATGAACTTGGCTTGTCAGAAGGAGGCAAAAGTGTAGAATAGAATTCTTTATTATCTGAGAAACACACTTGAGTTTGACACCCCTGGTGTACGTCATCTATTCACCATCTTGATAACTTAAGTTTTAGAAATTTAGAATAACAGAGTTGGAAGGGACCTTGGAGGTCTTCTAGTCCAACCCCCTGCTTAGGCAAGAAACCCTACACCACTTCAGACAAATGGTTATCCAACATCTTCTTTAAACCTTCCAGTTTTAAAGTGGAATGCTCCAATGTTGGCGCATTCGCAACTTCTGCAGGCAAGTTGTTCCACTGATTAATTGTTCTAACTGTCAGGAAATTTCTTCTTAGTTCTAAGTTGCTTCTCTCCTTGATTAGTTTCCACCCATTGCTTCTTGTTCTACCCTCAGGTGCTTTGGAGAATAGTTTGACTCCCTCTTCTTTGCGGCAACCCCTGAGATATTGGAACACTGCTATCATGTCTCCCCTAGTCCTTCTTTTCATTAAACTAGACATACCTGGTTCCTGCAACCGTTCTTCATAGGTTTTATCCTCCAATCATCCCCTAATCCTCTTTATTGCTCTTCTCTGCACTCTTTCTAGAGTCTTCACATCCTTTTTACATTGTGGCAACCAAAACTGGATGCAATATTCCAAGTGTGGCCTGACTAAGGCATTATAAAATGGTATTAACCCTTCACATGATCTTAACATAACATATAACATAACATCGGAGTTGGAAGGGACCTTGGAGGCCTTCTAGTCCAACCCCCTGCCCAGGCAGGAAACCCTACACCATCTCAGTCAGATGGTTATCCAACATTTTCTTAAAAATTTCCAGTGTTGGAGCATTCACAACTTCTGAAGGCAAGTCGTTCCACTTATTAATTGTTCTAACTGTCAGGAAATTTCTCCTTAGTTCTAAGTTGCTTCTTTCTTTGACCAGTTTCCACCCATTGCTTCTTGTTCTACCCTCAGGTGCTTTGGTGAACAGCCTGATTCCCTCTTCTTTGTGGCAGCCCCTAAGATATTGGAACACAGCTATCATGTCTCCCCTAGTCCTTCTTTTTGTTAAACTAGACATACCCAGTTCCTGCAACCGTTCTTCATATGTTTTATCCTCCAGTCCCCTAATCATCTTTGTTGCTCTTCTCTGCATTCTTTCTAGAGTCTCAACATCTTGATTCTATCCCTCTGTTAATGCAGCCTAGAAGTGGGTTGGCTTTTTTGGCAACAAGGGGAAAAAAAAGGCTGATTAAAAGAACACCTTCACGGAAGCTGTTGCGTTTCTTGGTTTGTTATTTTCAGGCTATCGCATGAGGTTAGGATCCAGCACCGATAAGAAGGACTCCGGCCGCCTTCATGTCGATTTCGCTCAGGCCCGAGATGATTTTTACGAATGGGAGTGTAAGCAGAGGATGTTGGCGCGAGAAGAACGCCACCGTCGCAAAATGGAAGAAGACCGGATACGTCCCCCTTCGCCTCCCGTCATCATGCATTATTCGGAACACGAGGCCACTTTGCTGGCTGAAAAATTGAAAGGTAACGCAACGCTTTGCGATTCCGTCGGATGCCCAAACATCGACAACGCTGCGAGCCGATGACCATGCTGTTCTATGAAAAACACATTCTTGTCCAACTTAATGAAAGGTGTCTCTTTCCTTGTGTTGTATGACAATAGCCGCTGTTTGGGAAAAATGCGTATTACTGCCTCTTTCTGTATTTCAACGGTACGTTTTGAAATATTCCGGGTTATTTCCTTCCCCTTAAATGTTATTGTCATGTCCCACTCCCACTCCGACTGTTGTGTCTCGTCCGATCTCACCACAGCCGGGGCCTTCTTATCTGCTTCCGAACACGGAGGAATGTCCTAGTATGCCTCCCGGCCCCAGCCCTGGCTCCATGCCCAGACAGGCTGAAGAGGAGGAAGTATCTCCAGCCCCCAGCTCTGGCTCCATGCCCAGGCAAATGGAGCAACTAGACCCCTCCCCCTCCTCCACAACATGTGAGCCTGAGGGAGGTCAATTGCCAACAGCTGCAGACTGGAGTGACCCTCGCATCAGAAGACTTGATAGACGGAGGCAACAGAAGGAAGGGAGGGGCAGGCCTGGATAAGTGCTGAGTCATGGAGCCACACCCCATGGCCTATATAAAGGATCTGCTTTCTGGCATTCTCTGAGTCAGGCAAAGTCTAAACATATCTTGCTGAAGTCACTTTCTGGTCTCCTGCCTGCCCTGAGGACTTTGCTAGGACTTTGGCAGAGCTGCAGAGGCACGCCTGATTCGGATTTCCCTGACCCGGCCGTCAGCGGAGGAGTGGGACACGACACCGATGAACGAGTCAAGGAAGTCCCTAACAAACTTGACAACGAAGCCTCTGCAGCTTGCCAAGTTCCTTCGAGGTTTATCAGGGCAGGCAGGAGTCCAAGTTGTGACTTCAGTGGTAGAGTCCGATATCAGCAAACTAGATAAGACTTTGCTTGACTCAAGGTTGGAAGGCCAAAAGCAGGTCCTTTATATAGGCTGTGGGGTGTGGCTCCATGACTCAGCATTTATCTAGGCCTGCCCCACCCTTCCTTCTGCTGGCGTCGCCTCTCAGATCTCCGGAAGTGAGGGTCCTCCTACGCTGAATTGTCTTCAGCTGGATCTGCTGTCAGCGTCTGGGAAAGGGAAGGGTCAGAGGGAGTAGGGCCAAGTGATTCCACCACCTGGCTGGCTTCCTGCTCTGAAGGCTGAGCCAAAGGAACACACGCTGTATGAGTGAGGTTTATCGGGCTTGTTCTTTCACTCCTGGAATCCACTCCGGGCATGGGGCCAGGGCCGGGGGCTGGAGTCATGACAGGCAGTTCATCTTCATTATCAGACTCGGAGTCTGATAAAAGGCCCGGTTGGAGACGGGAGGGGCCCGGCTGAGGAGAGGAGGGAGGACGAGTCACAACAGTTATTGAAGTGTTGTTTTTGTTTTTTTACACGTTAGGGAGCTGTGAAATCCAATTTGTCACTTCGCCTGCGAGAGGAGGCAACCGTTCGTCAGAACTTTCCGCCTCTCTTCATGACAGTCCTTTCGCAGACTGGTAACAGTTGAAGCCTGCCACGGAAGTGTCACCGCAGACCACAAATATTGTGCGTTAGGCCAGCGAGAGTGGGGCGTTTTCAGCAAACTGAGAAGTTTGGTGGGGTTGCGTTTCGGCACCCCGCACGCTTTGATTCTGCCTGCAGCGTTGTACCTGGTGCTGTCCCCTGTTGCAGCTTTTACATCGGCCGTTAAACAGAAATAGGATTGTAGGGATTTAAGGGACCTTGGAGGTCTTCTAGTCCAGCCCCCTGCCTAAGGCAGGAGATTTTATACAGTTAGCCCTCGAAGTTCCACTACAGTTGTACCCAAACTTTCTGTTTTTAAGCAAGACAGTTAAATGAGTTTTGTTTTGTTTTATGACTTTTCTTGTTCACAGTTGTTAAACAATTCACTGCAGTGGTTAAGTTAGTAAGACGGTTGTTGAGTGAATCTGGTTTCCACATTGATTTTGCTTGTCAGAAGGTCGCAAAAGGGAATCATGTGATCCCGGGATCCTGCAACCGTCATAAATATGAATCAGTAGCCAAGTGTCTGTAGGACCATGAAGGTACTGCAATGGTCATAAGTGTGAAAAGTGGCCATAAGTCACTTTTTTCAACGCTGTTGGAACTTCATACGGTCACTAAACGATCAGTTGTAAGTCAAGGACTGTAAGTTACCATCCCAGACAGATGGTTGTCGAGTGTCTTCTTTAAAACCTCCAGTGATGGAGCACCCACAACTTCTGGTGGCAAGTCGTTCCGCTGATTAATTGTTTTCACTGTCAGGAAATTCCTCCTTAGTCCCAGGTTGCCTCTCCCTCCGTCCAGAATTTTAATGATTTTTAATTTTTAAATAATTTTAATTTAATCTCCACCCAGAATCTTAATGGCTTAATGTAACATTTTGCCAAAATACAGTCGGCTCGTTTCTCAGCGCACCTTTAACAAAGTCGAAAACTTTTGTTTAATTAAAGTGGATATGATCCCTTTTTTTCCCCTCAAGGATGCTATGCCGATGCAGCAAACTAGATAAGACTTCGCTTGACTCAAGGTTGGAAGGCCAAAAGCAGGTCCTTTATATAGGCTTTTCATTTACATTCCTGGCAACCTGATTTAAAAATACATCAAGGTTTCTTGTCATCAAGCGGAGCCTCAGAACTCTTCCGGTTGTTGTTGGATTGGTTTTTTTTACTTATCCAATGCCAGCGTGAAACGACGCGTTTTAGATCCTTCTGAAGCAAACGATTTTGCTACTGATTGCATTTCATATTCCCCACCTGCTAGTCTTCCAAAGCAATTGGTTCTCGTTCCCTGTTGACTGACAGAGGGAGGACACAGGTTCATTTATTTATTTAATTTATTTAATTAATTTAATTTAATTTATATACCGCCCTTCTCCCGAAGAACTCAGGGCGGTTTACAGCCAAGTAAGATAACAATCACAAAAATTAAAAACATTTTTAAAGATAAAAGCACAACTCAGAAAAGTTAAAAAACATTTAAAAACTACTTAAAGTAAAGGCTGAAGGAATATAAGACTATAATAAAACCCCAATAAAAACTTCATTAAGCCAGCCCTGCACAATGAAATAGAAAAGTCTTTAGCTCGTGGCGGAAGGTCCGGAGGTCAGAGAGTCGACGTATCCCTGGAGGCAGCTCGTTCCAGAAGGCAGGAGCCCCCACAGAGAAGGCTCTCCCCCTGGGGGTCACCAATCTACATCGTTTGACTGACAGCACCCTGAGGAGACCCTCTCTATGGGAGCGCACGGGTCGATGGGAGGCTATTGGTAGCAGCAGGCGGTCCCATAAATAACCCGGTCCTATGCCATGGAGCGCTTTAAAGGTGGTAACCAACACCTTGAATTGTACCCAGAAGACCACCGGAAGCCAGTGCAGCTTGCGCAGGAGAGGTTTCACATGGGAGCCTTGGGTTGTTCCCACTATTACCCGCACAGCCGCATTCTGAACCAGTTGGAGCCTCCGGGTGCTCTTCAAGGGGAGCCCCATGTAAAGAGCATTACAGTAGTCCAGGCGGGAAGTGACGAGAGCATGAGTGACCATGCATAAGGCATCCCGGTCCAGGAAGGGACGCAACTGATAAAAAGCCTTCGTTTGAGATTTTTTGTGTGTGTGACTTTCAAGCTTCCTTCTTTATGTCTCCGGAGGTTCTCGATCATCCAGTTCATGGTTGTCCCAAAAGTGCAGTTGGACTTTCTTGGGATTTTTTTTCCTCCTTGAAGACGTTTCACTCCTCATCCCAGAAGCTTCTTCAGTTCTGCCTGAAGGGTGGAGAATGGAAGGGCTCTCAAAGGGAGTCCAAATGACCAGATGACTGTGAGGAATATTCCTCCTAATCATTAGGACTCCCTAGAGTCCTTGAGGCCACAGATGAACAGATAAACCTCCCAGTGGCTTCAATGACTCTCAGAAAGAATACTAACAACCAGATGACTGCGAGGAATATAAATCCTTATATATCTATACAAAATTTTCTCAATTCAGAACCTGTCATTTTTGGATATACTATATTATCCCCCGAAGAAAGAACAGATTGGAAATTTAAATACATGGATCAGAGCCATCATAGACTGAATTAAATATGGAGGTGGCTTATATGAGCCTCAAGAAATCCTTAAGGAGAAGTCCAATTTTAAATTCAGACCTTTAATTGCTGGGGATGTTCATCTATTTTGAGCAAGACTCCATCAGCTGCTGTGGACTGCAGACTATTAATTCTCTGGTCAGGAGCCTCTTTTCTATAGTTTTCCTTCTTTGGAATCTTTGTAGCTGGGGAGTTTGTGTTTCCAAAATTGAAACCTTGAGCTTCAAGAAGGCTTATCCTATAACAGGCATTGCAGATCTTTGATAGCAATAGCCATGGCACTTAGACTTATATACCTCTTCACAGGGTTATACAGCCCTCTCTAAGCAGTTTACAGAGTCAGACTATTGGCCCCAACAATCTGGGTCCTCATTTTACTGACCTCGGAAGGACGAAAGAAAGGTGAGTCAGTTTTGAGCTGATGAGAATCGAACTCATGGCAGTGGGCAGAATTAGCCTGCAGTACTGCATTCTAACCTGTACCATCAGGTATAGAATAGGCAGGAGTGAAATCCAGCAGGTTCTGACAGGTTCTGGAGAACCGGTAGCGGAAATTTTGAGTAATTCAGAGAACTGGCAAATACCACTTCTGGCTGGCCCCAGAGTGGGGTGGGAATGGACATTTTGCAATATTCTTCCCCCAGGAGTGAGGAGGGAATGGGGATTTTGCAGTATCCTTCCCCTGCCACGCCCACCAAGCCATGCCCACAGAACTGGTAGTAAAAAAAATTGGATTTCACCACTGAGAATAGGTGATGGTTGATAGATGATAGAAAGATGGATGGATGGAAGATAGATAGATAGATAGATAGATAGATAGATAGATAGATAGATAGATAGATAGATAGATGATAGATTGATTGATAGATGATAGATAGATGATAGACAGATGAAAGATGGATGGATAGATGATAGATAGATAGATAGATAGATAGATAGATAGATAGATAGATAGATAGATAGATAGATAGATGCATGCATACATAGATCTAGATAGCAATAGCATTTAGACTTATATACCGCTTCACAGTGCCTTACAGCCTCTCTAAGCGGTTTACAGAGTCAGCATATTTGCCCCCAACAATCTGGGTCCTCATTTTACCCACCTCGGAAAGATGGAAGGCTGAGTCAACCTGGAGCCAGTGAGAATCAAACTCACAGCCGTGAGCAGGGTCAGCCTGCAATACTACATTTTAACCACTGCAACACTATGGCCTTTGATGATTCACAAGGACCTACGTTATAGTTTTTCTGATATGTCAGGACAAGGCAAAACATAGGTGTAGCTTTCCCTAATTATGAGCGCATTTGACAAACTGTCATCATAGAATTCATTCTGTAGAACATACAGAATAACAGAATACAGGATAACAGAGTCGGAAGAGACCTTGGAGGTCTTCTAGTCCAGCCCCCTGCTCAAGTGGGAAACTCTATACCATTTCAGACAAATAGTTGTCCGAGCTCTTCTTAAAAAACTTCCAGTGTTGGAGCATTCACAACTTCTGGAGGCAAGTTGTTCCACTGGTTAATTTTTCTAACTGTCAGGAAATTCCTCCTTAGCTCCAGGTTGCTTCTCTCCTTGATTAGTTTCAATCCATTTTTTCTTATCTTACCGTCAGGTGCTTTGGAGAATAAATTGACCCCTTCTTCATTAAACTTCAGAAAGTAATGCTGAAGACTCCCAATGTATGATGGGATTTAGAAGGATCACAATCTCCACCCACCCACCTAAAGTTATCTTCTGTAAGCAGCAGCAAATTATATTTTTTTAACGGTCATTCGTCCTCCAAATAACATTTTTGAACCATGTTGCCTTCCTCCAAAGGACCGATGCTCTAAACCCCAAACCAAACCCAGGTATAAAATTGGATTTTGTGCTTTGCCTTCCCTGAGATAACTTCCCTTGTACTGTGGGACATTCTGGAGAAATCGCAGGTGTTTATGAGAAGTGCTCTGTTCTATTTTTGGCAAAAGAAAATGCTTTCGGCTTGTAAGCCACCGGGAAGTTGACTCCTGGATTTAGTAAGCAAGAAGAGAAGATGAAATTAGAATTTTAAAAATAACCCACGGAGAGGACAGTAAGTTAGGTAATACAGTTTTGCTGTGAATAATTTTCCTCTAGCACTTGTTAAAGTGTTAACAACTTACACCTCCTAATTATACAACCAATGAAGTCTTTTTTTCTTCTCGTAAAGAACCATCAATTAACCATTAACGGGCTCACAAGCCTTTGTAGCTTCTAAACATTGCCTTTAATTAAATGTGGACTTGGTGTTTTCATTTAGGAAATACTTAGTGCTTCTAGAGAACTCCCACCCCCCAAATACCTCTATCACACCCCAAATTATACTGTAACTACAAGGATGGGTTTCCAAGAACTTCCAAGATAGGCAAGATGAGAAGAATAGGAGGAATTGGAAGGGAAGATCCCTTGGAAGTCGGGATGATTCTGTAATAAATAGTCAATCAGAATAGAGCTAGAAGGGACCTTGGAGGTCTTCTAGCTGAGCCCCCTGCTCAAGCAGGAGACCCTATACCATTTCAGACAGGTGGCTATCCAGTCTCTTCTTAAAAACCTCGAGCGATGGAGCACCCACAACTTCTGGTGGCAAGCTGTTCCACTGGTTCATTGTCCTCACTGTTAGGAAGTTTCTCCTTAATTCTAGGTTGCTTCTCTCCTTGATGAGTTTCCATCCGTTGTTTCTTCTCCTGCTTTCTGGTGCTTTGGAGAATAGGTTGAGCGCCTCCTCTTTGTGGCAGCCTCTCAAATACTGGAATACCACTATTTTTTTTAAAAAAATTAAATCATTTTGCCTGAATGGATTCTAAAAACTAGGAGAGTTTTTATCGTGGCTGATTCTGTTCTTATCTGCAAAACGATGGACGTTTTCCCAATGCAACAAAATGATGTCGTAAACGAAGTTTCCATTAGAGTCTCAGATATTTACATCTCCAGTTGACTAATCAAGATTAAAAGTGCCTTCTGATAATTTTATTTTTTGCCTCGGCGGCTTTGATTTACTTAATTTGCTGAGGCAACGGAGGGAAATGAAAAACAGCCTCTTCTGAGCCGCATCCCTCAATCTGGGTGTTCATAAAAACACGTTGATTGAAGGAGCCCGGCTTTCTCCGCGCAGAACCTTAGAATCTTCATAAATAGCTCCGTTTGCTTTCTTCTTGTCTTAAGATCAGCAATGAATCATCAGGAAAAAAGGATTCCAGCGTCCAGAGGTTGATTACCTGATTCTTTCCAGCATTTTGCAACCGTTTAACCTTTCCGTAGGATAGGTGCATCGTATTGATCAAGTATGCAAATTTCTCAAAAAAAGGGAAGGATGGGGGGGGTTTCTATATTCTAAGAGGCTTTTAAACAGGAATTAATGTTTAATCTGGAGATGGGGAGGAAGTCCTTGGTGGTCTCTGAGCTTGGTTGTTTTCTTGCAGATATTTCATGACCCCAACTAGGTAGGGTCATTCAGTACTGATGATGTTACCTACTTTGGTAATGAAACGTTTGAAAGAAACCAACCAAGCTCAGAGAGCATCAAGGACCCCACAGTTATCCTCCTCCCCCTCCTCCCCCTCCTCCCCCTGCCCCTCCTCCTCCTCCTCCTCTTTGCATTCTACGAAATTGTGTACACTGTTATTAATATGTAGGTCTTTGGTTGTTCGGGTTTTCTCCCACGTAAAATTGGAAGTGTCTTGGCGACATTTTGACGAAGCTTGGCTGTGCTCTGATTGGATGGGGGGTTTTTTGTGCTCTGATTGGCTGGGGGTGTGTCCTGTTTGGGTGGGGGCTTGGTTGTGCTCAGATTAGTCTGAGTTGCAGGGGGATTTGAGCTGGTGAGCTGCACTGCTGCTGTTTGGCTTCGTGTTCGTGGTCGTGCTACATCTTCATAGTGGGTGTCAGTCTGCTGCATGTATGGATTGGAGGGGTTTGAAATGGCTAATGTTGCAGCTGCGGTCTGGCTTCTGGTCCTTGGTCGTGCTTCCTGATCAGTGTGGGTTTGGGTCTGCTTTCTGGGTGGATGTGTGGTGGTGACATCCTGTGTGGACCTCGTGAGTGTGGGTCTGGTGTCATTCCTCATGTTAGGGACTCGTTTGTCAATAAGGGCGGGTTTCCAAATGGCTGGTAGGCGGGAGGTATCATCTCGTTTGTTCATGCTGTGTGGGCGTTTTTCTATCTCGATGGCTTCTCTGATTATTCTGTTGTTAAAGTGTTCAGTTTTGGCGATAGTTCTGGTCTTTTTAAAGTCAATATCGTGTCCCGTGGCTTTAAGGTGTTGGACCAGGGAAGAAGTTGGTTCCTCTTTTTTGACTGAGTTCTTGTGTTCTTCAATGCGTGCACTTATTCTTCTGTTGGTTTGTCCGATGTATGTGGTGGGGCAGGCGGTGCATGGGATTTCATATACTCCTTGATTTTCTAACTCAATTTTGTCTTTGGGGTTTCTTAGGATGGTGGATATTTTTTGGTTTGTGCAGAAAAAAAAAACCCCATCCAATCAGAGCACAGCCAAGCTCCCACCCAATCAGTTCAAACCCCCACTAGCAGTTAAAAAGGAAGAAACAGCTGCAATCATACATCGCTCCCAGAAGCACGAAGCTGAAGCCTGAAGATGACGAATGAGACTTTGTCGAAACGTCGCCAAGACACTTCCAATTTTACGCGGGAGAAAACCCGAACAACCAAAGACCTACATACAAACACCCGCGAAAACTTCAGAAAACAAATGTTATTAATATCTATATATGTAAATAAATTAATATTAGACTCGTATGTATAAAGGATTCATTGAAATAAGGGAGAAAAAAATGGACAAGTAAGAAATGTTTAACCAGTGCGAGATTGTTGAAAAGAAACTATTGTTTAAAGGTTCTTTTTGTTTTGTTTTTTTGAAAAATGTTTAATAAAAAATATTTTTTTTAAAAAAAGAAAGAAAGATTTGATGTTGGGATGGAGCCCTTGGTCTCCTCAAAGTTCCTGGAGATCATGCTTCTGGTCCACAAGGATCCTTCCTCAGACAGTTGGTGCCTTTGTGAGCTTTTTCAACTTCGGAGTGTTTGTGGAGATTCTCAATCCTCCAGGTCAGGATTGTCCCGAAGATGGCTTTCAAAAGGCAACTGGACTTTCTTGTTGCTGTTTTTCCCCTTGAAGATGTTTCGCTTCTCATCTAAGAATTTTTTTTCAGTTGAGTCAGGCTTAGGGTCAACCTCTCTTCAATGGTCTATCCTCAAACATAAGCCAGTGACATCTCTACATCAGTGGTGAAGTCCACATTTTTTACTACTGGTTCTGTGGGTGTGGCTTGGTGGGTGTGGCAAGGGAAGGATACTGCAAAATCTCCATTCCCTCCCCACTCTAGGGCTAGCGAGAGATGGTATTTGCCGGTTCTCCTCAACTTCTCAAAATTTCTGCTACCGGTTCTCCAGAACCTATCAGAACCTGCTGGATTTCACCCCTGCTCTGAATCAACCCTACTGATTGATTTAAGAGATGTAACTCTGGCTTACGTTTGAGGATAGACCATTAAGGAGCGACAACAATTATAGTCTTACATCTCGTTTTTCTTTTTCCGTGGGAAATCAGGAAGTTTCATACGCCAACACAACATGCCTTCGGCTTCACACAGGTTTCACCGCAGCGTGACAGTGACGGAAACTTCTCATCTGGAATCACTCATGTCTGGTGGGGGTGGGTGGGCTTGTAAAACAGTTGTACACTCAAGGATCCTGTTGGAAAGATGAAGTGTGGATCTGCAAACGCTTCGTCTTCCTTTCACTCCGGTTGGGTGGAATCTTAAAAGATACTTCGCGTTTAATTATTCCCACGGTGAATCTACTTCACCTCACGATGACAGCATAAGGGATGAATGAAAATCCGAGCCACAACATTTACGGCACTCATGATAATCATTGCGTTAGAAGGCAATTTATAAAGGGTTGTATGAGACGCCTGCGAAGCCCAACCTAGTCTGAGATAACGTCATAAATATTCTTAATGGGACAATTGGTAAGGGCTGAAATCTATTCCTCGCTCAACGAATGTGTGACCGTAATTTTGGCTTTTCTCAAATGGGTTTGTTCCAGATGACAGCAAGTTCTCCGAGGCTATAGTAGTGTTACTTACCTGGATCGAAAGAGGGGAGGTGAACCGACGCACGTCTAACCAGTTCTACTCGATGGTCCAATCAGCCAACAGCCACGTCCGTCGACTCATGAACGAAAAAGCCACTCACGAACAAGAGATGGACCAAGCGAAGGACAACTTCAAGAATGCTTTGATGGGCATTCTCACTCAATGTAAGTAAACCCGGTTAGCCCTGTAAGGCTTTTGTTGTTGTTGTTGTTGTTGTGTTAGTGGTTTTAATGGTGATAGGCTTGTAATCACGCGGGTAAGTAGTGGCAGTTGAAGTCATTGTCTGTGGTTTCATGTCTCGTGAGCATTGTTGCGAAGAACAAGGAGAAGGCCTTTTCAATCTCAAGGTGAGCAAAGTTACTACTGTTTGTTAGTTGAGCTGAGGAAAATAGAAGAATGGAGTGGGAGGATACCGGCAGTCCTCGACTTACGACCACAACGGAACCCCAAATTTCTGTGGCTAAGCAAGACAGATCTCAAGTGAGTTTTGCCTCATATTGCCAACCGTTCTTGACACAGTTGTTAAGTGAATCACTGCGGTTGTTAAGTTAGTGACACGGTTGTTAAGCAAATCTGGCTTCCCCATTGACCCGGCTCATCAGAAGGTCGCAAAAGGGCCCTGAGACACTGCAGCTGTCATAAATATGAGTCAGTTGTGCCAAGCATCTGGATTTCAGTGTCTTTGCAATTTCAAACTGTCACTAAGTGAGTGGTTATAAGTCCAAGGACTGCCTGTGTTACCTCTGTCCGCTGGCATGAACGAGAGCATTTATAGTTACGTAGAGGCAAAGAGATAAAATTGGGTCTGAAATTTCTGCCCTCATAAAAGCACCGATAAGTTGCTCAACTGTCGGTGAGTGACAAGGAACAAGATCTTCAGGTGTTGCAGGTAACTCGATGACCCCCCATCAATCTTGTTTTCAAAGGAGAAATTATGTATCACGTGTCGTGAAGATGAGAATAAAAAAAAGATCAAACTGCCAAAGTGGTAAAAGAATGACGCAAATTTATGGCTCGGACAAATATATATTTGGAAGTCACCTTTAAAAAAATGATCTTGTGGAGTTAAAAAAAAAAAATGCGTGAAAGGACTGGATCTAAGTCCAAAGGCTATATTTGACTATATTTGAGGCCACACACACACAAAAAAAGATAATATCATATTCACTTGGGCAAAATTTGAACATTTGAGACATCTTCTGAATCTAAAAGGTGGAAAATTCAGGGTAGATAAACTGCTACAAGTTTTTACATATTGCCTACATAACAGAATTGGAAGGGACCTTGGAGGTCTTCTAGTCCAACCCCCTGCTCAAGCAGGAAAGCCTATAGCATTCCTGACAAATGGTTGCTCAATCTCATCTTGAAGACTTCAAGTGATGGAGCACCTACAACTTCTGAAGGCAACCGGTTCCATTGGTTGATTGCTCTCACCATTAGCAAATGTCTCCTTAGTTCTAGAAGGAGAACTTCTCTCATTTATTCGTTTCCATCCATTGCTTCTTTTCTTGTTTTTAGGTGCATGATATGTAGCTATCCATCTTGATGGGTTTAGATAGAATGGTTGCTATCAAAACACTACATTTATTCTCAGGGCAGTAAATTTCCTAATGTACCCTGAAGAGAACATGAAGGACAATCTTCTAATGTTCTACCTTGGAGACCTATCACAGGGACCTGGTAGGACCACTATGGGAGCAAAATACCACATTAAGTAGTTTGACCCTTGAGAAAGATCAAATCTATCTAATATGTAAGCTAAAAATGTGAGGAACATGTTTGTAGCGGTTTATAAGAGACATCACTAAACGAGCCTCAAAAGAATAAAACTCATAATCAGAAGGAAGCAAGACTAAACAATATTCCAGTAGAAGGGAATATATTTAGCTCAGGGTTGAAGTGTTGGATCTCTGGTGTTCTCTGAGCTGGGTTGTTTTCTTGTAGATGTTGCATGACCCAACTAGATAACATCATCAGTATCTCTGCAAGAAAGCAACCAAGCTCAGAGAGTACCAGGAACTAAACTGTATTCTTACATAATATTCTTTTAAGAGAAGATTCAACTTTAACTGCTCGGGTGTGATGTATCTGCTGCAGTTAGTTCTCTCCATTGTAAGTGTAAATACCAGTCATAAGTCACGTTTTTTTCCAGTACTGTTGTGACTTCGAACGGTCCCTAAACAAACAGTTCTAAGTCAAGGACTGTCTGTATACTAATGCTCATTCTCCTTCGCTATCAGTAGCTCTTTTTTCTCCCAGTCTCTCCCATCGTTGCACAGAGCCTTCCGTTCTTCTGGTACACAGGGGTAGCTCTGTGTTACTGAAGTACTCCTTGACTTATGGCCAGAACTGAGCCCAAAATTTAGGTCGCTAAGCAAGACATCTGTTAAGTTTTACAACTTTCCTTGCCACAGTTGTTAAGTGAAACAGTGCAGCTGATAAATTAGTAACCAGGTTGTTAAGTGAATCCGATTTTAACATAACATAACATAACAACAGAGGCCTTCTAGTCCAACCCCCTGCCCAGGCAGGAAACCCTACACCATCTCAGTCAGATGGTTATCCAACATTTTCTTAAAAACTTCCAGTGTTGGAGCATTCACAACTTCTGAAGGCAAGTCGTTCCACTTATTAATTGTTCTAACTGTCAGGAAATTTCTCCTTAGTTCTAAGTTGCTTCTTTCTTTGATCAGTTTCCACCCATTGCTTCTTGTTCTACCCTCAGGTGCTTTGGAGAACAGCCCGACTCCCTCTTCTTTGTGGCAACCCCTGAGGTATTGGAACACTGCTATCATGTCTCCCCTAGTCCTTCTTTTCATTAAACTAGGCATACCCAGTTCCTGCAATCGTTCTTCATATGTTTTAGCCTCCACTCCCCTAATCATCTTTATTGCTCTTCTCTGCACTCTTTCTAGAGTCTCAACATCTTTTTTACATCGTGGCGACCAAAACTGGATGCAATATTCCAAGTGTGGCCTTACCAAGGCATTATAAAGTGGTATTAACACTTCACGTGATCTTGATTCTATCCCTCTGTTTATGCAGCCCAGAACTGTGTTGGCTTTTTTAGCAGCTGCTGCACACTGCTGGCTCTTATTTAAGTGGTTGTCCACTGAGACTCCAAAATCCCTCTCACAGGTACTACTATTGAGCAAGGTACTACATATACGGTACTGGTGAATTTTGGTTTTTTGGCCTAAATGTAGAACCTTACTTTTTTCACTGTTGAATTTCATTTTGTTAGATAGCGCCCAATGTTCAAGTCTGTCAAGATCTTTCTGTAACTTGAGCCTATCTTCTGGAGTGTTGGCTATTCCTGCCAGCTTGCAGGACTTACTTTGCTTGTCAGAAGTTCGCAAAACGAGATCACATGACTTTGGGACACTGCAACCGTCATAAGTGCATGCCAGTTGCCAAGCATCCGAATTTTGATCACGTGACCACAGGGTTGATACAAAGGTCGATACGTGTGAAAAACTGTCGTAAAAGTCTCTTTTTTTCAGTGCCGTTGTGACTTCAGTCACTAAACGAACTGCTGTACGTCGAGGACTAATTGTGGATTATTTTGCGTCGGCTGTCCTGGGGATACAGGATGCGTTTGAAGAGAGAAATCATTGCGATGATCAGACAGGCAAATGTCAAGAATGATATGTAAATTGCTGGGTTCTTTCCTCCCCCCCCCCCCCCAATCTATTAATTTTCCAAAGTGGGTTCTAATCCAGAAAGAAGAATCTGGTGCAAAATTTTGGCAGGAACTCCATTCCATTGATTTTTCTGCAAACGTGCACACTTAGCAGATGAGTTCCTTTCCAATATTGGAATGCTGGCGTCTTTTTCTTTGCCAAAACCCTAATCAACTCTATTGCTTTAATGGCTCTTCTTTATAAAAACCATAATCAAAATAGCGGCCCTCTTGAATTTCTTTTCATCTTCTTAAAATAACAAGACAGTGACCGTTTCAAACACATTCTTCCAGTCAAGACGAAGGAAAAATGAAAAGTTGGTTTCATTTTTTTTCCTAATTTTCCAGGTGACGCGGGACATAGTTTCTGAAAACTATGAGCGATGATTATTGGGCTGATGTTTTATTCATGTCCCCATCTAATGTGCAAACATTTCATATGCCGTGATTAAATATAAAATATTTAACGGTTCTCAGCAACAGAACGTACACAAGTACATAAACGAAGGAACCAGATGTAGAACAATCATTTCTGCGGAAACATTTAATGTCAGGGATCTCAAAATTGTGTGTTTTGGAAATAAATCATCCACATTGCGTATAATATTTCACCTGTGATGTTGATGAAGTATAACTGTGGTTTACAGGCAGAAAGACCAAGGTTTTAAAATGCAATTCGAGCCGTTCACAATATATTTTAAAATATAGTGTTGGCTTTGCTTTTGAACCAATGTTTCCTAAAGTTTTCAACATCGTATAAAATTGAACTTCCTTTTTTTTTTTGGAGAAAGAAACAAAATAAGGACATGGAAATAAAACATTTCATAATCATCATAATTTCCCCTTGTGTTTAATACATCAGTGATAACGTCTTAATTGGATAGACAAATTTGCATAGATGGCCTATTGTGTCCCGTCTCTTGAATGGCAAAACATTTAACTTATTCTGAATTTGGTGTTGATTCCAGGCTGCTCTCAACTTATGACTGCTGGCTTAATGACCGTTTGCAGTTATGACAAATTACTTCCATTGCTTCTTGTCCTGCCTTCAGGGGCTTTGGAGAATAGGTTGACCCTCTCTTCTTTGTGGCAGCCCCTCAAATATTGGAAGGCTACTATCATGTCATCCCTAGTCCTTATTTTCACTAGACTAGATGAGACATACCCAATTCATAACATAACATAACAATAACAGTGTTGGAAGGGATCTTGGAGGTCTTCTAGTCCAACCCCCTGCCCAGGCAGGAAACTCTATACCATTTCAGACAAATGGCTATCCAACATCTTCTTAAAAATTTCCAGTGTTGGAGCATTCACAACTTCTGCAAGCAAGTTGTTCCACTTATTAATTGTTCTAACTGTCAGGAAATTTCTCCTTAGTTCTAAGTTGCTTCTTTCCTTGATTAGTTTCCACCTGTTGCTTCTTGTTCTACCCTCAGGTGCTTTGGAGAATAGCTTGACTCCCTCTTCTCTGTGGCAACCCCTGAGATATTGGAACACTGCTATCTCTCCTGTCTCCCCTAGTCCTTCTTTTCATTAAACTAGACATACCCAGTTCCTGCAACCGTTCTTCATCTGTTTTAGCCTCCAGTCCCCTAATCATCTTTGTTGCTCTTCTCTGCACTCTTTCTAGAGTCTCAATATCTTGTTTACATTGTGGCGACCAGAACTGAATGCAATATTCCACGTGTGGCCTTACCAAGGCATTATAAAGTGGTATTAACACTTCACGTGATCTTGATTCTATCCCTCTGTTTATGCAGTCTAGAACTGTGTTGGCTTTTTTAGCAGCAGCTGACTCATATCTAAATGGTTGTCCACTAGGAGTCCAAGATCCCTCTCACATTTACTGCTACTGAGCGAGGTACCACATATATGGTATCTGTGCATTTTGATATTTTTTTTTTGCCTAAATGTAGAACCTTACTTTTTTCACTGTTGAATTTCATTTTGTTAGATAGCACCCGATTCCTGCAACTGTTCTTCATATATTTTTCTCTCCAGGTCCTTAATCATCTTTGTTGTTCTTCTTTGCACTTTTTCCAGAGTCTCAACACACACACACACACACACACATATATATTGTATTGTGGCAACCAAAACTGGATGCAGTAATTCAAGTATGGTCTTACCAAGGCATTATAAAGTGGTAGTAACTGTTCTAAAATTCCCAGATGTCATATGAAGGTACCAGGGTTACCTGGGCCAGTTTAGGATTAAACCTGGAATGGAATTAAAATTAGCACCTGGAGATAAGCAGCTACCTGGGGAGGGGTGTTCATTATAGAACATAGAATAATAGCGTTGGAAGAGTTGTCCAAACCTAAATTATCCCTTCATTTTCTGAATACCCTCTTTTTATTGCCCAAATAAGACTTCTGAATTATTAACGCCAATCCTCAGAATACATGTTTGCGCAGATTTTCTGACGGGGGTCTGAGTCAGGTGAAAATTCAAGTACTCTCTAGTTATAAAAGAGGCATTTTAGCAATTGAATTGTTTCCTTTCCAAGGAAGGCAAACAATGAGACCAAGCTGCATCCACTGATAAGAGCATTTGTGCAAACAGAATTGCTAAATACGTCTCTCTCTCTCTCTCTCTTTCCCCACCCACCCATTGAAGAAGAGACTTTTGGGGATGAATGGGGGTTTCCAAGCATTTCTGGTTTTTGGTTTTTTTAAAAAAATGTAGTTCTCATGATGATAGGCCGTCTTGTCTTGCGGCGTGGCCTCTGTAGCATATCACAAGTGGGATATGCTGTTGTGCATTTGTTTGCGACACATACCGCGTATCCTGTCTTTCCTTCAGCAGCTCAGGAAATCCCCAGGCCTTTGCTTCTCGGCTGTCAGAGGCAGGGAAATTGCTCAATAAATGGCTAAGCCTTTCAAAATTCCTGTTTTCAAAGTAGAAAAGATTCCCTAGTTCTCCTTCATAAGAGTTTCTTGTGTAGCTTGAGTGGCAAGCCTTGATTATCTTCAGACAGTCCCCTAGAATATATTTATTTATTTATTTATTATTTTAATTTATATACCGCCTTTCTCCCGAAGGACTCAGGGCGGTTTACAGCCAAGTAAGACAACAATCACAAAAATTAAAAACATTTTTAAAAAAACTAATTCAATTTGGCTAAGAAGGATTAAAACTCTAATAATATCCGGTTCATCGTGATTTGTCACCTGTCCCTGGATCAGGAGAGTTTGATACTTCCTCCAAAGGAAGGCAGACAGAATAACAGAACAACAGAGTTGGAAGGGATCTTGAAGGTCTTCTAGTCCAACCCCCTGCCCAGGCAGGAAACCCTACACCACTTCAGACAAATGGTTATCCAACATCTTCTTAACTTCCACCGTTGGAGCATTCACAACTTCTGCAGGCAAGTTGTTCTACTTATTAATTGTTCTGTTAGGAAATTTCTCCTTAGTTCTAAGTTGCTTCTCTCCTTGATTAGTTTCCACCCATTGCTTCGTCCTGCCTTCAGGTGCTTTGGAGAATAGCTTGACTCCCTCTTCTTTGGGGCAGCCCCTGAGATATTGGAAGACTGCTATCATGTCTCCCTTAGTCCTTCTTTTCATCAAACTAGACATACCCAGTTCCTGCAACCGTTCTTCATAAGTTTTAACCTCCAGTCCTCTAATCATATTTGTTGCTCTTCTCTGCACTCTTTCTAGAGTCTCCACATCTTTTTTAAATTGTGGAATTATTTGTTTAGCAGAGTAATGGCGTTCGGGAAAAAACTGTTCTTGTGTCTAGAATCTCCACATCTTTTTTAAATTGTGGTGACCAAAACTGGATGCTGTATTCCAAGTTGTTCCTGATCTGTTGCTAAATGCTTCATGAAAAGCTTGGCTTGCCTTTATCTGCTGATGTCTGTTCCCATCCTTGCTTGCCATCTCCCTTGTTCCCTGTCCATGTCATTGTTAGGCCAACATTACTGCTCCCACCAACCTGCTAACATAAAAGGAATTTGATTGATTTATTCAACAGCATTTGTAGACCAAGTCCCCTGGAAAACCTCAAAGCAGGTTTTTACCTATAATCATTATTGCGAGAGAATTGAGCAAAAAATGGAAAGACTTCAAAAGTGGAGTGAAAACGTTGGAATTAAACAGAGATGGCAAAATTAACTCGTTGTGGTACAGAAAGATCAATTGGTGAGAGACTGGAAAGTCCTTATAGATAGACTTTTGGCTGGAAAAAAGAATAGAAAAATGAATATGTGATTTATGGTTTTTTTTTTCTTTTAAATTTTTATACCGCCCTTCTCCCGAAGGACTCAGGGCGGTGTACAGCCAAGATAAAACACGAAATATATACAAGTTAAAACATTTAAAACCTAGCAAATTACAAAAAGGCTGAATATTAAAATTTAGTTTTAAAATTTTAAAAATATTAATAAAACCCCAAATTAAAATTTGACACTATTATGCCAGTCCCGCTTGAATAAATAGGTGTGTTTTGAGCTCACGACGGAAGGTCCGAAGATCAGGCACTTGACGTAACCCAGGGGGAAGTTCATTCCAGAGCGTCGGTGCCCCCACAGAGAAGGCCCTGCTCCTGGGGGCCGCCAGCCGACACTGTTTGGCGGACGGCACCCTGAGGAGACCCTCTCTGTGAGAGCGTACAGGTCGGTGGAAGGCATAAGGTAACAGCAGGCGGTCTCGTAAGTACCCGGGTCCTAAGCCATGGAGCGCTTTAAAGGTGGTAACCTTTAAAGCGCACCCGGAAAACCACAGGAAGCCAGTGCAGGCTACGGAGTAGTGGTGTTGCGTGGGAGCCATGAGCGGCTCCCATTACCACTCGCGCAGCCGCATTCTGGACTAACTGTAGCCTCCGGGTGCCCCTCAAGGGCAGCCCCATGTAGAGAGCATTGCAATAATCCAACCTAGACGTAACCAGAGCGTGAGTGACCGTGCATAAGGTATCCCGGTCAAGGAAGGGACGCAACTGGCGGACCAAGCGAACTTGGTAAAAAGCCCTCCTGGAGACGGCCGCCAGATGTTCATCAAAGGACAGCCGTCCATCCAGGAGGACGCCCAAGTTGCGAACCACCTCCTTTGGGGCCACTAACTCACCCCCAACAGTCAGCCGCGGATGCAGCTGACTGTACCGGGGTGCCGGCATCCACAGCCACTCCGTCTTGGAGGAGTTTAGAAAGAGTAATTTATGAAAGAAGGGAATTACGGTGTAACCTTAGAGAGTCAAATACAGGTAGTCCTTGATTTACAACTGTCGCTAAGCAAGGCAATTGTTAAGTTGGGTTTGCCCCACTTTGTGACCTTTTTGCCATGGTTGTTAAGTGAATCACTGCAGTTGTTAAGTTAGTGACACGGTTGTTAAGCGAATCTGGTTTCTCCATTGACTTTGCTCATCAGAAGGTCTCAGAAGTGGATTATATTATTATTATTATTTATTGGATTTATAAACCGCCCTTCTCCTGAAGGACTCAGGGCGGTGTACAGCCAGGATAAAAAAGAACAATATACAGTTAAAATACAATTAAAAAACTTATTATACAGTATGGCCGAAATAATTAAGAATTATGAATCTAAAAAACCCCAATTAAAACTAGAGAGAAAATTTAAAATTTAAAATTCAACAATTTAAGAAAGCCCCGCACGAACAAACAAATATGTTTTCAGTTCGCGGCGAAAAGTCCGAAGGTCAGAAATTTGACGTAAACCAGGGGGGAGTTCGTTCCAAAGAGTGGGGGCCCCCACAGAAGGATCTTCCTCTGGGGCCGCCAGCCGACATTGTCTGGCGGACGGCACCCTGAGAAGGCCCTCTGTGGGAGCGCACGGGTCGGTGGGAGGCATGAGGTAACAGAAGGCGGTCCCGTAAGTACCCAGGTCCCAAGCCATGGGCGCTTTAAAGGTGGTTACCAAGACCTTGAAATGCACCCGAAAGGCAACAGGAAGCCAGTGCAGTCTGCGCAGGAGAGGTGTCACATGTGAGCTACGTGACTCCTCTATCACCAGCGCAGCTGCATTCTGGACCAACTGAAGCCTCGAGTGCATCTCAAGGGAGCCCCATGTAGAGCATTGCAATAATCCAGGCGGGAGGTAACCAGAGCGTGAGTGACTGTGCATAGGGCATCCCGATCAAGGAAGGCGCAACTGGCGCACCAGGCGAACCTGGTGGAAGGCTCTCCTGGAGACGGCCGCCAAATGATCTTCAAGCGACAGCCGTGCATCCAGGAGAACACCCAAGCTGCGCACTCCCTCCTTTGGGGCCAATAACTCGCCCCAACAGTCAGCTGCGGCTGCAGCTGACTGTACCAGTGCCGGCATCCACAGCCACTCCGTCTTGGAGGATTGAGCTTGAGCCTGTTCCTCCCCATCCAGACCCGTCGGCCTCCAAACACCGGGACAGCACTTGACAGCCGTTGGGGTGGCCGGGGTGAAAAATACAGCTGAGTATCATCAGCGTACAGTTGATATCTCACCCCAAAGCCACTGATGATCTCACCCAGCGGCTTCATATAGATGTTGAACAGGAGGGTGAGAGAATCGACCCCGCGGCACCCCACAAGTGAGGTGTCTCGCGGTCGACCTCTGCCCCCTGTCAACACCGTCTGCGACCGGTCGGAGAGATAGGAGGAGAACCACCGATAAGCGGTGCCTCCACTCCCAATCCCTCCAACCGGTGCAGCAGGATACCATGGTCGATGGTATCGAAAGCCGCTGAGAGGTCTAATAGGACCAGAGCAGAGGAATAACCCCTGTCTCTGGCCCTCCAGAGATCATCCACCAACGCGACCAAAGCTGTCTCCGTGCTGTATCCGGGTCGGAAACCGGACTGGAGCAGGTCTAGATAGACGGCTTCATCCAGGTACTGGGGTAGCTGCCGTGCCACAGCACTCTCTACAACCTTCGCAGTGAAGCGAAGGTTGGAGACAGACGGTAATTACCTAAAATAGCTGGGTCCAGGAAGGCTTCTTGAGGAGGGTCTCACCACTGCCTCCTTCAAGGCAGCAGGAAAACTCCCTCCAACAAAGAAGCGTTGGTAATCCTGGAGCCAGCCTCGTGTCACTTCCGGGAGGCCAGCACCAGCCAGGAAGGGCACGGGTCCAGTAAACATGTCGTAGTATGCAGCCTCCCAGCAACCTGTCCACGTCCTCGAGAGTCACAGGGTCAAACTCATCCCAAATAACCTCCACAAGACGCGACTCCGCCTCCCACCTGGATCATCCCAATTTCGGTCCAAGCCGTCCGGGCTGAGCGATTTTGTCGTATAGATAACCACTAAACTCCTCGGCACGGCCCTGCAACGGGTCATCCGCACCTCCTGATGAAGGAGGGAGCGGGTCACCAAACAGGGCGGCCGGGCGGTTATCTGCCGACGCAATGAGGTGGAAGCATAGGGCGCCTCGCCTCCTCATTGCCACTAGGTAGGTCCTAGAATAGGATCTAACTAGTGTTCGGTCAGCTTCTGAGCGGCTGGACCTCCAGACGCTCTCTAGGCGTCTTCTCCGGCGTTTCATCTCTCTCAGCCCCTCGGAGAACCAAGGGGCCGGGCGAGGCCTACGCCGGGTCAGAGGCCGCAAGGGCACGACACGGTCCAAAGCTCCAGCCGCGGCCCGTTCCCAGGCCGCAACTAGCTCTTCAGCCGTGCCGTGGGCCAGGTCCTCAGGAAACGGCCCAAGCTCCGTCAGGAACCTCTCCGGGTCCATCAGGCACCTGGGACGGAACCAACGCATAGCGGTCAGAAAGTCTAGGCGAAGGAGAAAATGATCTGACCATGACACCGGTTCTGTTTCTAAGTTGTCTAATACCAGATCATTTCGCCACTGACCAGAGATATAAATCAGGTCCAGTGTGCCACCCCCTGTGTGCGTGGTGCCATCAATTACCTGGATCAGGTCCAAGGCCGTCATGCAACCGTCATAAATAGGAGCCAGTTGCCAGACGTCTGAATTTTGATCGTAGCGACGTTGCAATGGTTGCGTGAAAAATGGTCATAACTCACTTTTTTCAGTGCCCTTGTAACTTTGAATGGTCACTAAATGAACTGTTGTAAGTCGAGGACTACCTATATAAATTCATTTATAACCGCTGTAAAAAAAAGTTTGGAAGCTGCTTAATTATAATCTTTTCTATTTCTACTTCCTTTTCTAAGTTTCGTTCTTATTTATTCACAATTCTCCCTTATTTTCTTTGTTCCTTTGCCGATATCGGTTTTAACTTGATAAAAATTTAGATTTAAAAGAAATATCTGAAAAGAAGGGTTGTTTTTTTTTCCAGTAGTCAAAGCAAGAGTGACGTGCGTTGCACAGAGACCCGGTCCTGTTTATTCCCCATAGAAATAAAATACTTCCTTCCCAGATACATCTTTTCTTACAAAATCCATCTCTGCTTTCTACTCAGATCAAACCATTAGCTTTTCTCCACCGTCCCATAGTGCCAGCTTCGAAATGGCTCCATGTTCTTTCGGTGATTGAAGACTTCTTGCCTGCTCCTTGGCCCAAACAGCATAATTCTGAGGAGACCAACATCTGCAGTTTGGCCTTCGAAGGCCATCTTTCTCCTTATGGGAAATGGATAGTGACAGCCATCAAACCTAGTTATGAGCTGGCTTTTTCTGCAAAAATAATAACAATACCTACAGCCTTCCTTCCGAAAAATCTCTCAGCCAAGCAAATTATTTGCAGGTTTCGGTGTCGTTCAACGTTCTTTTTTTTAGAATAGAATATAATTTTTTATTGGCCAAGTGTGATTGGACACACAAGGAATTTCTCTTGGTGCATACGCTCTCAGTGTACATAAAAGAAAAGATACCTTCATCAAGGTACAACGCTTACACCACTTAATGATAGTCATAGGGTACAAATAAGCAATCAGAAAATGATATCAATATAAATCGTAAGGATACAAGCAACAAAGTTACAGTCATACAGTCATAAGTGGAAAGAGATGGGTGATGGGAACGATGAGAAGATTAATAGTAGTGCAGACTTAGTAACTTTGACAGTCTTGAGGGAATTATTTGTTTAGTAGAGTGATGGCGTTCGGGAAAAAACTGCTCTTGTATCTAGTTGTTCTGGTGTGCCGTGCTCTATAGCGTCATTTTGAGGGTAGGAATTGAAACAGTTTATGTCCAGGATGCGAGGGGTCTGTAAATATTGTCATGGCCCTCTTCTTGATTCGTGCAGTATACAGGTCCTCAATGGAAGGCAGGTTGGTAGCCATTATTTTTTCTGCAGTTCTAATGATCCTCTGAAGTCTGTGTCTTTCTTGTTGGGTTGCAGAACCGAACCAGACAGTTATAAGAGGTGCAGATGACAGACTCAATAATTCCTCTGTAGAACTGGATCAGCAGCTCCTTGGGCAGTTTGAGCTTACTGAGTTGGCGCAGAAAGAACATTCTTTGTTGTGCTTTTTTTATGACATTTTTGATGTTAGTTGTCCATTTTAGATCTTGCAATATGGTAGAACCTAGAAATTTGAAGGTTTCTACTGTTGATACTGTGTTGTCTAGTATTGTGAGAGGTGGAAGCATGGAAGGGTTCTTGACTTGACCTGTATTCCCGGAGATTGAGTCCTTGGAAGAGCAATCTGTTTTTTGCCCTTCTTCTGTCTACTAAGGCCAGGGGTCTCCAACCTTGGCAACTTTAAGACTTGTGGACTTCAACTCCCTGTGTTCCTCAGCCAGCGGCCCCTCCCTCCTGGGAGTCTAGAGTAGGGGTCTCCAACCTTGGCAATTTTAAGACTTGTGGACTTCAACTCCCTGAGTTCCTCAGCCAGCAAAGCTGGTGGAGGAATTCTGGGAGTTGAAGTCCACAAGTTTTAAAGTTGCCAAGATTGGAGACTCCTGACTAAGGCCTTCTACAAATAGTAAGGTAGTGAGGCCACCACGGGGAAAAAAAAGACCTCTTCATCATTGAAGTCTCTCCATCAACCATCTGCCACCTAAGTGCTTCAACCTGCTTCTGAAGTCCTCCAATAAAGAGTACAACTTCATTAAAGAATCTGTCAAGCATTATTTGAGGTCCCAAAAGAGAGAGAGAGAGAGAAAAAAGAAATCACGACACGGCAGCCTATTAATTCGGTGGCAAAATAATGTCAGGATGATAATTAATATTGTTATTAATGCATATCGGGATAATTAATTTTCCACCCATCCCTATCCATTGCTTAATCTTGGGAAATTACTCTGTTGAGTCCAGTTCTTCAGATGTGAACATACTAATGATGAAAATGGAGCATAACTATCTGAAAATTCTCTTTCAACATGTGACAAAAACTTAGGAAGGACCTGAAAATATAAAACTTTCTCAATCTCTAAGAGAGAAATAGTTGTAGTGTCCCATTCCGTTCACCGTTGATCATCTCCAAGTGGTCAAATGTCTATGGAGACATTTTGTGACCTTTTTGCCATGGTTGTTAAGTGAATCACTGCAGTTGTTAAGTTAGTGACTTTATTCGAACAGCTGAGAATTACTTTCTTCCTAGCGTCTCGTTCAACTCAAATTAAAACAAATTCCTCCCAATACAAATTCCTCAGACCTATCGCAAAACTTGGTCCAATTAGGCAAACTGCCAAAGGCCTTTCTTGGCAAACGTTCAGAAGTCAAAAAAATAAATGCAAGATGTAGATGAAGACAAAGACGAAGCTACCAAAATTGTTTTCCGGCAAAGCCCAAATGCCGTTGCTGGTCTGTTTTAAGCCTTGTGGGAGGGGCCAATCATCGCTTGGCCCTACTCCCGAGTCGTCCTCTTTGCTTGAGCTGCTCTTGCCTTCTGGCAGCTCTTCTCATGCGTGCATTAGGAACAGGCTCCTCCTGTTCCTCTGCCTCACTACTGTCAGCCTCTGGAGGCTCTGGAGTCTGCACATCACTCCCCGATGGCCCTGGCCCCACCTCTGCCTCATCGCTGTCTGACCCGTTGTCAGCTCTGCAAGCTACTGGTGGACCACAACAGATGGCTACACCAAAATGTCATGAAGTTTACTTGCACAGTCCATCAACCTGTATGAGAATGACAATTTCTGCTCCAAAGATAACTGAATCTGGGTTATCTTCAAAGGAAGCATCTCTACAATGGGAACCCAGTCCAAAAAGTTACTATAGGAACCTTCATCATAACTAAACCTCCAGAAACCAGCTACTGCTGTCAAACGGTAGGAATGAAAGCATTTCATAGAACATTATCAGAATTGGAAAAGACCTTAGAGATCTTCTAGTCCAACCCCTTACTCGAGCAAAAGCCCCTAGACCATTTCAGGCAAATGGCTGTCCTGTCTCTTCTTAAAAACCTCCAGTGAATGGAGTACCCACAACTTTTTTTTTTTTTTATTGAAAGAGTTTTAAAAAACAAAAACATTTTCCCCCTTTTTCCCCCCTCCCTCCCCCCCCAAAAAAACCCTTCCCCCCTCCCTCCCCGGCTTCGGTCAATCACAAGGTATTGTTATACATAAACCAAACATAGAATAAAATTTTCCCTTCCAATCCAAATAACCACATCCAAAGCTTTTCATCTCCCAACCCCCTCCCCATTACATAAAATAACTTTCTAATTATTCAAAGGCAATCTGATATTTCTTAATCTGATATCTGTTTTGTAGATAATCAATCCATTTTTTCCATTCAATTAAATATCTTTCCTGCGTATTGTCTTTTAAAAACGCTGAGATTTTAGCCATCTCAGCCAAATTAATGACTTTCAGTATCCATTCTTCTATTGTAGGTACCTCTTCTTTCTTCCAGTATTGTCCAATCAACAGTCTTGCTGCTGTTATTAAATTGTTATTAAATTTAAATATTAAATAATGAGTACCCACAACTTTTGAAGACAAGCTGGTTGATCATTTTCGCTGTTCATTTCGTACTCCTTTTAGCCAGGGTGGTGATCCAGGGCTATGAAAAAGTTCCAATGTTCAACATGGCTTTAAGAAAAAGAACACAAACCTGTAACCATGTAGAATTGACGTAGTGGAACGGAGTCTGGATTCCCAGATCTGCATTCCAGGAGGCAAAGAGACAGTGGAGTTTAGAGAGTTTGATTGGGAGAAAAGAGAGTTAAGATGACGTCTCCCTAGCAATTATCTGAGTACACCTTTTATGGCGCAAGTATAATCTGCTTTAATTTGGCAAGATTTCTGTCTGTAGGTGAAGGACAACAAAGGAAATAGAAGTCTTTCTTTCTTGGTTCTCGGAGCCCAACAAATATATTCTAATCTTAAACTGTTCAGGAAACTACATTTTTGGCCCAAATCATGGTTTGTCCAATTTTGTCTCATCCTTCAACAAGGACTGGCAGCCTAGAAGAGAACTCAAGCAATGGAAATGTTTCATATCAGCATGAGCTGATATGTCTAATGAAGAGAAGGACTAGGGGTGACATGATAACCATATTCCAGTATTTGAGGGGCTGCCCCAAAGAAGAGGGAGTCAAGCTCAATACCGGGGAAGATTCTGGAAAAGATAATCAAGCAACGAATCACCGAACACCTAGAAGCAAACAAAGTAATAACCAAAAGCCAACATGGGTTTGTCAAAAACAGATCATGCCAGACTAATCTTATCGCATTCTTTGACAAAATGACAAAATTAGTAGACCAGAGGAATGCTGTTGATATAATTTACTTGGACTTCAGTAAAGCATTTGATAAAGTAGACCATAACCTACTACTAGATAAAGTAGAAAAATGTGGGTTAGACAGCACCACCACCAGATGGATTCGTAACTGGCTGACCAACCGCACTCAACGTGTAGTCCTCAACGGAACTACATTCACATGGAGGGAAGTATGCAGTGGAGTACCCCAAGGCTCTGTTTTAGGCCCAGTACTCTTCAACATCTTCATTAATGACTTAGACGAGGGGGTAGATGGGGAACTCATCAAATTTGCAGGTGACACCAAGCTGGCAGGAATAGCCAACACTCCAGAAGATAGGCTCAAGTTACAGAAAGATCTTGACAGACTTGAACATTGGGCGCTATCTAACAAAATGAAATTCAACAGTGAAAAAAGTAAGGTTCTACATTTAGGCCAAAAAAACAAAATGCACCAGTACCGTATATGTGGTACCTTGCTCAATAGTAGTACCTGTGAGAGGGATCTTGGAGTCCTAGTGGACAACCATTTAGATATGAGCCAGCCGTGTGCAGCAGCTGTTAAAAAAGCCAACACAGTTCTGGGCTGCATAAACAGAGGGATAGAATCAAGATCACGTGAAGTGTTAGTGCCACTTTATCATGCCTTGGTAAGGCCACACTTGGAATATTGCATCCAGTTTTGGTCGCCACGATGTAAAAAAGATGTTGAGACTCTAGAAAGAGTGCAGAGAAGAGCAACAAAGATGATTAGGGGACTGGAGGATAAAACATATGAAGAACGGTTGCAGGAACTGGGTATGTCTAGTTTAACAAAAGAAGGACTAGGGAGACATGATAGCTGTGTTCCAATATCTTAGGGGCTGCCACAAAGAAGAGGGAGTCAGGCTGTTCACCAAAGCACCTGAGGGTAGAACAAGAAGCAATGGGTGGAAACTGGTCAAAGAAAGAAGCAACTTAGAACTAAGGAGAAATTTCCTGACAGTTAGAACAATTAATAAGTGGAACAACTTGCCTTCAGAAGTTGTGAATGCTCCAACACTGGAAATTTTTAAGAAAATGTTGGATAACCATCTGACTGAGATGGTGTAGGGTTTCCTGCCTGGGCAGGGGGTTGGACTAGAAGGCCTCCAAGGTCCCTTCCAACTCTGATGTTATGTTATGTTATGTTATTCTCCAAAGCACCTGAGGGTAGAACAAGAAGCAATGGATGGAAACTCATCAAGGAGAGAAGCAACCTAGAACTAAGGAGCAATTTCCTGACAGTTAGAACAATTAATCAGTGGAACGGCTTGTCTCCAGAAGTTGTGAATGCTCCGTCACTGGAGGCTTTCACAAAGAGACTGGACAACCATTTACCAATGGTGTAGAGCAGTGGAGGTCCTCAAACTCAATGATTCTATGTTCTTCCTCCAACTTTACAAGCCTGAGACCAGGGTCTCCTAGCAGCTTCAAGCTGCACTCTTAAGAGACACAGAGTAGGTCTTATTGTCCTTCCATGCAGTGGTGAAGCGATATATCCTCACTTTTCTACACTGGTATCCTGGTGAGATGAATGCTTTCCTTGGTATTTCCAGCCAGTTTAATAGCCATTAACATTTAGGTCCCAGTTGCACTAATGTATTTAAGTTTTAATTCAGTATCACTGCACTAATTAATTTGCTTATCCTGCATCTCAGGGCCTGAATTCTCTTTTCCTTTCTGTAGTAAATTAAGAGGACATGGATTGATTTTTGCAACATGGGGGCAACGGTTGCTTTCTTTCTTGTTTAAGTGGTGCTGAACTGGTGATACCGATTGTCTTCCATGGGGCAATTGGGTGGTATGAAAGTCCAAGAAATACCCACAAGATGCTTCCTTTTCCAGCAACCAAGATCTTTGAAGAATGGGTTGTCCTATCCAGGTCAATCTCACCAGCCCCCACTAAATATATGGAATAGGGAGGTGATGACCTGTATCATCCATCCATCCATCCACCCACCCATTTTCCCACCCACCCACCTATCTGTCTGTCCATCCATTTGTCCACCCACCCACCCACCTTCCATCCCACCCACCGACCCATCTGTCTGTCCATCTGTCCACCCATCCACCCAACCATCCATCCATCCATCCATCCATCCATCCATCCATCCATCCATCCATCCACCCACTCATCTTCCATCCCACACACCTTCCCACACACCCAACCATCCACCTTCCATCCCTCCCACCCATCCACCCACTCATCTTCCTACCCACCCACCCATCCACCTTCCATCCTGCCCACCCACCCACCCACCCACCCATCCATTCACCTTCCATCCCACCTACCTTCCCACCCATCCACCTTCCATCCTGCCCACCCACCCACCCATCTGTTCACCCACCCACCCATCCATCCACCCACCCATTCATCTTCCATCCCACATACCTTCCCACACACCCAACCATCCACCTTCCATCCCTCCCACCCACCCACCCAGCCACTCATCTTCCTACCCACCCACCCATCCACCTTCCATCCTGCCCACCCACCCATCCATCTGTCCATCTGTCCACCCAGCCGCCCAGCCACCAACCCATCCATCCCTCCACTCACCCATCCGTCGATCTGTCCATCTATCCCTCTACACACCTATCCATCCATCTACCTACCACCCACCTTCCATTCCACCCACCCATCTGTCCATCCGTCTATCCATCCATTCATCTACCCACCCACCTTCCATCCCACCTATCCATCTACCCACCCACCCATCCATCCACACATCCACTCACCGATCCATCCATCTGTCCATCCATCTGTCCACTCACCCACCCATCCACTCACCCATCTGTCCATCCATCTACCCATCCACCTTCCATCCCACCCACCCACCCACCCATCTGTCTCTCCATCCGTCCACCCATCCACCCACCTACCCTCCCTCCGCACATTTTTTTCATCCGTGCTGTATAATTTTAAAAAAAGAAAGAAAGAAATGATTTTCAGTCTTTTTACTTATTGACAAGACAAAATGTTGCATCTGGTTAATGAAAATTTCATATGACAGGAGATAAATCCGCAGATGTTTGCTGATGAATATTTAATTGTGCTTATTGCATGGCCCTTCTGCCGTTACGTGGCTGCTCAGCGGCAGCTTTGTAAGAAGCATTCAGTCTGTTGCCACTGCGAAACTTGGTGGCAATTTTATATTTGTCCCACCCTTTTATTTTTTTTTTACGGCAAAGAAAAGTAGATCAACAGGCTCCCTTGATAAAACTCTTTGAAAATCCCAACCTAGTTAGGAAGACGACAGCTGAGAAAAAGACAAAAGGTGTCACATTTCTCATTTCTAAGCTTTATGAGTAGGCTGTCAACGGGAGAAGAAAGAAGGAGAATGCTGTGAAATGATCTTTTGATGACTCCAAACGTTGCAGGGAAGATACAACCTCAAAAAATGTAGAAATTCTACATGCGGAAACCCCAGAACTGGCTTCAGAGCCAAGATATACAATATCTTACCTCACCCGTCATGACCCAATCCTTACCAAAGCATCTGAAATGTTGAAGCTGCTCCTCCATCCTTCCTTGCCGTTCTAGATAATCCTCAGGTTACGACCACGACGGGCCCCAAAATTTATGCTGCTAAGTGAAACATAGCTTGAGTGAGTTGTGCTCCATTTTGTGACTTTCCCTTGCCAGAGTTGTGAAGCGGGTCATTGCGTTTGTTAAAGCGAGTAACACGGCTGCTAAGTGAACCTGCCTTCTCCATTGACTTTGCTGGCCAGAAGGTTATCAAAAAGTGTTCGTTCCGCCCCAGGAGACTGCAACCGTCATAAATATGAGTCAATTGCCAAGCGTCTGAATTTTGAGCATGTGACCAAGGGATTGTAAGGACTGTAAGTGTGAAAAACCACAAGTTTTGCAAGGCAAGGAAGAGGAGGAGGAGGAGGAGTATTGGGGCCCTTGGTGCTCTCTGAGCTTGATTGTTTTCTTGCAGATGTTTCATGATCCAAATACGTAGCATCAGCAGTGCTAGAAGGAGAGTGGGTTTGTAGAGAGGAGGAGGAGGAGGAGGAGGAGGAGGAGGAGGAGTATTGGGGTCCTTGGTGCTCTCTGAGCTTGATTGTTTTCTTGCAGATGTTTCATGACCCAACTAGATAACATCATCAGTGCTAGAAGGAAAGGGGTATGGAGGAAGGAAGAGGAGGAGGAGGAGGAGTATTGGGGCCCTTGGTGCTCTCTGAGCTTGATTGTTTTCTTGCAGATGTTTCATGACCCAAATACGTAGCATCAGCAGTGCTAGAAGGAGAGTGGGTTTGTAGAGAGGAGGAGGAGGAGGAGGAGGAGGAGGAGGAGGAGGAGTATTGGGGTCCTTGGTGCTCTCTGAACTTGGTTGTTTTCTTGCAGACGTTTCATGACCCAAGTAGGTAACATCATCAATGCTAGAAGAGAGTGAGGTTTTCTCTGTATGGTTTTCCCGTGTCAGTTTTGGTGGGAGTGGTTTTTTTCTTCTTGGTAGTTCCTAGATTGGGCTGTTGTTTGCTGGTTGATTGTTTATCTGAGTCTGGACCTGCTGGCTTCCAACAAGTAAAGTCAACCAGGAAGCCACCAGAACAATGCAGAGACCTGTAGTTAGAACTTATACAAGTTATTTCCGTAGTCAGACCTTTCAAAGTTCAAGAGCTTCCCAGTTTAAAAGACACCCCCCCTTAAAATAGCAGCGCACCTTTTTCCTCGCATCTTCAAGAAAATGTTCTTCTAGAGCCTTCTGCCATTAATTAATTATACCCGGGCTGTTGATTAAGTTCAGTGCTCTTTGCCCTTGTAATAGGTGCAACAGAAGAATGATTAGAATCTAAATTACATTGTTAATAAAATAGATTCCTTCGTGATAACCCTTTCATGGTCTCCTATACTTATTCCAATTAATTTAATAAGGTTATGAAATACAAAACCTGAATCGTAAGTATATGCAAATTGGAATATGATTTAGCAGTTGGATTCACTGTACCTAGGCTAAGCTGTAATGTGGCTCTTGGCTTAGATATCTGTCACAGATACTGGGGTATTGAGAGGGGTGGATGGGCAGATAATAGAATTGGAAGGGACCTTAGAGGTCTTCTAATCCAGGGGTCTTCAACCTTGACAACTTTAAGTCTGATGGACTTCAACTCCCAGAATTCCCCAGCCAGCTTCAGGGAGTTGAAGTCCTCAAGGCTTAAAGTTGCCAAGGTTGGAGACCCCTGTTCTAATCAACCGCCCCCTGATCAAGCAGGATACTCTGTACCATTTCAGACAAATAGCTGTACAGTCTCTTTTTGAAAGCTTCCAGTGATGGAGCACCTACAACTTCTGGTGGCAAGCAGTTCCACTGATTAATTGTTCTCACTCTCAGGAAATTTCTCCTTAGTTCTAGGTTGCTTCTCTCCTTGATTAGTTTCCAGCCGTTGCTTTTTGTCCTGCGTTCAGAGATTTTTGCTCACATCCTTAAGGTGTCTATCCTCTTTCCATCCGTCATCTTCTAATGTTTTTCTGATTGGGTTCTTCATTCAGGAAGTAAGATATCTTGCGTCACCATCATACTTGCCATCGTTCACTTCTATTTCAAAAATGGATTTTACTGTAATTTCTTTGTTTGATGGTTGAGATCCGGGTGACACGCAAGTTTTATGAATTAAATTAATAATAAAATTATTACATTACATTTTACATATACTTTGGATGCATTAGATTGAAAGCCATTGTTCTATATTTGGGTTGAAAGCTATTAAGCAACCAGTTATTTCCAGGGATGCTTTCAAAACATTAAAATTATGGAAAAGTTATCCAGCAGCTCAGTTCTTGAGAACCAAAATAGTGGCATTTTGAAGATAACAATTCCTACAACCATCAGCTCAGAGGTAAAATTCAGCAGGTTCTGACAAGTTCTACAGAACTGGTAGCGGAAATTTTGAGTAGTTTGGAGAACTGGCAAATACCACCTCTGGCTGGCCCCAGAGTAGGGTGGGAATGGAGATTTTGCAGTATCCTTCCCCCAGGAGTGGGGAGGGAATGGAGATTTTGCAGTATCTTTTCCCAGGAGTGGTGAGGGAATGGAGATTTTGCAGTATCCTTCCCCCTGGAGTGGGGAGGGAATGGGGATTTTGCAGTATCCTTCCCCCTGGAGTGGGGAGGGAATGGGGATTTTGCAGTATCTTTTCCCGGGGGGGGAATGGGGATTTTGCAGTATCCTTCCCCCAGGAGTGGGGAGGGAATGGGGATTTTGCAGTATCCTTCCCCCAGGAGTGGAGAGGGAATGGGGATTTTGCAGTATCCTTCCCCCAGGAGTGGGGAGGGAATGGGGATTTTGCAGTATCCTTCCCCCAGGAGTGGGGAGGGAATGGGGATTTTGCAGTATCCTTCCCCCAGGAGTGGGGCAGGAATGAGGGTTTTGCAGTATCCTTCCCCTAAGAGTGGACTAGGAATGGAGATTTTGCAATATCCTTTTCCCAGTAGTGGGGAGGGAATGGGGATTTTGCAGTATCCTTCCCCCTGGAGTGGGGAGGGAATGGGGATTTTGCAGTATCTTTTCCCGGGGGGGGAATGGGGATTTTGCAGTATCCTTCCCCCAGGAGTGGGGAGGGAATGGGGATTTTGCAGTATCCTTCCCCCAGGAGTGGAGAGGGAATGGGGATTTTGCAGTATCCTTCCCCCAGGAGTGGGGAGGGAATGGGGATTTTGCAGTATCCTTCCCCCAGGAGTGGGGAGGGAATGGGGATTTTGCAGTATCCTTCCCCCAGGAGTGGGGCAGGAATGAGGGTTTTGCAGTATCCTTCCCCTAAGAGTGGACTAGGAATGGAGATTTTGCAATATCCTTTTCCCAGTAGTGGGGAGGGAATGGGGATTTTGCAGTATCCTTCCCCCAGTAGTGGGGAGGGAATGGGGATTTTGCAGTATCCTTCCCCCAGGAGTGGGGAGGGAATGGGGATTTTGCAGTATCCTTCCCCCAGGAGTGGGGCAGGAATGAGGGTTTTGCAGTATCCTTCCCCTAAGAGTGGACTAGGAATGGAGATTTTGCAATATCCTTTTCCCAGTAGTGGGGAGGGAATGGGGATTTTGCAGTATCCTTCCCCTACCACACCGACCAAGCCATGCCCACCAAACCACACCACACCACGCCCACCAAACCACGCCCACAGAACCGGTAGTAAAAAAAATTGGATTTTATCAGCTCTATGAAATAATGACAATTTCTCCTTTTATAAGGCTGGAATTGGTTCTACTCATTGTTAAAGGAATGCAGAAGGTGTATCTTTGTTGCAGATATACCTTTAATGCTGAGTAGAACCAATTCCGTCCTTATAAAATTGTCATCCAGTCTTGTTTTATAGGTCTGATGTTGGTGGGATTTCCTATAGTAGAGAATTGTCAATCTTAGGAACAGCATCTGCTTTTTGATAAATGAAGTCAGCAGGAAAAAGATGAGATTTTAGAAACATTTTTATTTATTTATTTATTTATTTATTTATTTATTTTATTTATTTATTTATTTGATTTTTATACCGCCCTTCTCCCGAAGGACTCAGGGCGGTGTACAGGCAGAATAAAACAAGCAATACAAAATACAATTAAAATGCAATTTAAAAAACTTATTAAATTAGCCTGAGAATTTAAAAAATTACCTTACACTAAAAACCCCATTTAAAATTAATAAAAATTTACCATTTAAAATTCAATTCAAGCCAGCCCTGCGCGAATAAAAAGGTGTGTCTTCAGTTCGCGGCGAAAGGTCCGAAGTTCAGGTATTTGGCGTAAACCTGGGGGAAGCTCGTTCCAGAGTGTGGGAGCCCCCACAGAGAAGGCCCTTCCCCTGGGGGCCGCCAGCCGACATTGTTTGGCGGACGGCACCCTGAGAAGTCCCTCTCTGTGAGAGCTTACGGGTCGGTGGGAGGCATGTGGTAACAGCAGGCGGTCCCGTAAGTACCCGGGCCCTAAGCCATGGAGCGCTTTAAAGATCGTAACCAACACCTTAAAGTGCACCCGGAAGGCCACAGGTAGCCAGTGCAGTCTGCGCAGGAGCGGTGTTACATGGGAGCTACGCGGAGCTCCCTCTATCACCCGCGCAGCTGCATTCTGGACTAACTGAAGCCTCCGAGTGCACTTCAGGGGGAGCCCCATATAGAGAGCATTACAATATGGTAGAAGGGAGCCCATTTTAAATCTAAGCAGGCTTTAAACTTCAGCCAAGGGACAAATTTTAGAGTTACACAAGTAGTGATTGTTCTGTGCAGCAGTTCCGAAGGAAAGAAAAGAAACTTTTGGGAAATCAGAAGTCAGTGGTCAGTATTAAGAGCCAAACTGGGGCATCGCACAATCAGTTTGTAAAATTCAAATTGCACAATCCACAGTCCAAGTTTGTAAAATTTGTCGAGCAGTTTGTAAAATTCAATTTGTAAAATTCAGATTGCACAATCGGTTTGTAAAATTCAAATTGCGCGATCCACAGTTTGAGCAAAAGATATTCAGTTAAATCCAGAATAACCTTCGTAAATCAACAGAGACAGAGCTTACCATAAAGGCTTATCGGATCATAATTAAAAACGGTGGGGAAGATTAAAAAAAATTACTTCTGCGGCAATAACACAAACCACAGTCTTATTGGCATAAAAAGGGGAGAATTCATTTTCCAGAGAAGAGTTTCTCTTAGATATGAGTTTCTTCACCGATTTGAGAATCCCTTCGCCAAAATGAAATACATATGTTTTCTGAATTAACTGTCACAGTTTGCGGCTATTGTGAATCTGTCAACTGTGGAACTCCAGTATTTGATTTGCAATATTTTTATTTTAGTTACTTATAAGGCCTGAGTGACATTTCATTTGCAATTGCTTGGCAACAACCTCAAATGTTATCTTTTGACTTGAGAATGTAATGTCTAAAAGAGAGAGAGAGAAAGAGAAATATTAGAATAAAGAACTGAAGAAAAGAATACGATTTGAAATGTAGATATCTTTTGGGCTTCCAATATCTCCCATGTTTCTTATGTAAATTAGCAATATACGTATTTAAATTTCGGTGGGTCTGTAAAAATCATAAGTTACTTTAATACTGTAGATCTGCAGTTTGCAAATATGAGGGATAAGCAGACTTAAAATGCTTCATGGAAGACATTTGCCCACAAGGGAGTTGAAAAGAGTGATCTTCATTTAAAGGGATTTTCTTTAGATTAACTCAAGTTCCAATTTGGGAATTTCTTTAATGTTTTCAATAAGAGTATAATCTTATACATGTCTACTAAAAAATAAGTCTCATTGAGTCCACTGGGGAATGTAAAATAGAGAGCTGGCATAGTCATATTCCACTCAGTATCAGGGATGCAACTGTAGAGGTGGTCAACAGTATTAAGTATCTGGGGGTGCAGATAACTAACAATCTGAACTGACCTGTCCACACATCATCCTTAGTGAAGCATGCAAACCAGTGTCTTCATTTTTTGCATTGGATGAGGAGAGCACAACTTTCTCCTTCTATCCTGGTCATTTTTTTTTTACAGAGGCACAATTAAGAGCAGTTTAACAAACCGCATCACTGTTTGGTTTGGTGACAGCAGTGCCTCAGATAGAAAGTCCCTACAGAGAGTGGTGAGGACAGTGGAGAAGATTATAGGAAACTCACCTCCCATTATTCAGGACACTGCTTATAAATGCTATGTGCTTAGAGCTCAAAGCATTTTGAGAGACCCCACATACCCACTTTCTGGTTAGTTTCTGTTGCTCCTTTCTGGGAGGAGGTTTCAAAGTATTTCTAGCAGCTAGCTAGCAATAGCTTTGTTCTTTAGGCCATCTATCCGGTAAACTCACAAGATTCGTTTATCTCACCATGTGCATGTATACATCCGAACTGGACTGTGTTGTTTCTCTGTGTCTTAGAATATATGTGGGTATATGCATAATTTCGTATTTATTTCCTTTATCATGGTTATGTAGTGTATATCGGAGGTGTACCCTTTGAGAGCTGTAGGCCACAAAATTTCACTTGAATGTATGGTGATTAGTGTACGTTCAAAGTGGCAATAAAGTTCTTCCAAGTTCTAGAATTACGCTTCAGAATAGCAATAACAATAGACTTGTGTACCGCTTCATAGTGCTTTTACAGCCCCTCTCTAAGCGGTTTACAGCCTATTGCCCCCAACAATCTGGGTCCTCATTTTACCCACCTTGGAAGGACGGAAGGCTGAGTCAAGCTTGAGCCGGTGGGAATCGAACTGCTGGCAGTCAGCAGAGTTAGCCCCTCTAAACAATTTACAGAGTCAGCCTCTTGCCCCCAACAATCTGGGTCCTCATTTTACCCACCTTGGAAGGATGGAAGGCTGAGTCAGCCTTGAGCTGGTGAGATTTGAACTGCCGAACTGCAGCTAGCAGTCAGCTGAAGTAGCCTGCAGTACTGCACTCTAACCATTGCACCTATAGTTTCCTATAGCTTCACCTCTAACTTAGCATCTCATGCATACAAGTCAGTACGGTAACAACAACTACGGAAGCCATTAATTGCATGCAAAATTGTCGGTAATCAGGGCGCAACCGGTATAGGCTAAAGTTGTGAGGGGAGACTTGAAGGAGGAGACCTCCAACAGTTCTGAAATGTAAGTACAGAAAAGACACGCGATCGGAAGTCGCGGATGAGGTCATTCCAGCAGTGACGTCATCCATAGGACTCCCCGTGTCTTTGCTTGGCTTTCCTCTTAGCGACCACAACATAAATTGCTTGTCTTGTTTGACTTCCTTGTTCACCAAAGTTGAGCAGATTGTGGCCGTTTTCAACGCCTCCACGCGACAAAAAGCTTGGGACCATTTCTCCAAAGCTCAACGGAAGAACATAGATATTTGGCGCAAGCACTCCGAGGTGGGTGAATTTTCCTTTTTCTGTTTTTATCCATCATTTCACAGCCTTTGGACCAAGGGGGGGGGGGAATGCAAAGGAGCCTGTGCTGGGTTATGCTTTGTTCAGCAGTCTTTCAATTGCTGCAATTGTAGTGTGTAAATGTAATTAAGGATTGTTTCCAGAGTCTCTGCAACGGTTTATGCAGCTGAAACTCTTGGGGGACAATATCCCTTCCACTAAAACAGCTAATGGAGAGAATTAGCAGAGTCGCCTTAACATTTAGGCTGTGGTCCTGCAGTTAATGAATTCCAAAATGAATTTAATTCATCACAACGTTGTCCAAAAGCAGATAAAACTATTGGACAAAGCAGATTGGACAAAAATATCCTTCACCATAAATATTCATAACAAAATAATGGCTAAGGAGATATCGGAAATCCAAATTTCTTATTTCATGAGTATTAGCTTAGGAAAGTCGAGGTTATTTTTTCTAATTTGACCTTGGACAAAATAAAAGGGAATGTTTTTAATTGTCCGCCATCCAAACTTTATAAAATAGGGCACTGCAGCCAGAATTACTCTTTTTTAATCTTTTGAGTCCTATCAAGGGTAAGATTTTTTATTGATGCTGTGATAGCAAAATTTAGGAGCTGCAAAGAGTTTCTTGAACCCAGACAGTGTAAGAAAACTGCTTCCTAATCCTAATAAGAGCTCAAGTGCATCCACAGTCCCGCAGAAATGGGAAAGGAAGTCCTCAGTAAATTAAAAAAATTTTTTCAAAAAACAAACAAACATTAAAAATGTACTAAAGGTGCTTCCTTTCAAAGGGCAACTGGACTTTCTTGTTTTGCTTGAAGACGTTTCGCCTCTCATCCAAGAAGCTTCTTCAGTTCTGACTGAATGGTGGAGGATGGAAGGATTTATATTCCTTGCAGCCATCTGGTTGTTAGTACTCCCTCTGAGAGTCACTTGGAGGTTTATCTGTGCCCTCGGGGTCACCTGAATCCTGAAGTCTGCAATTCTTCTGGAAATCTATTCATACTTCCGCACCATTTGAAAGGTGTCCATCCCAAAGTGCATTGCTTAATGTCTATGGAGATTCTCCAGTCATCCAGATCATGGTTGTCCCAAAGGTGCTTTTTCAGGAGGCAACTGGTTTTTGTTTTTCCTTGAAGACATTTCACTTCTCATCCCAGAAGCTTCTTCAGTTCTGACTGAATGGTGGAGGATGGAAGGATTTAGATTCCTTGCAGTCCTCTGGTTGTTAGTACTCTTCCTGAGAGCCATTGAAGCCATTTGGAGGTTGATCTGTGCCTGTTGTGACTCCAGCCCTTGAGCCTGTTCCCATGGAGGAGAGTGACTCGGAAAGTGAGGGAGAAGAGCCAGCAAGGCCTCCCTCGCCAGGACCCTCCTCACTGGCACCACCCCAAGTTCCAGCTGCAGGTCAGGAGGAGGAGCCGACAAGGCCTCCCTCTCCCACACCCTCCTCCTCCCTGGCAACGCCTCAAGTCCCAGCTGCTGACGATCAATCCTGGATTGATCCAAGGCAGCGACGAAGAGATAAGCGTGCGCAGCAGAGGAAGAGGTGTGGCAGGCTCAGAGATTGCTGAGTCACTGAGCCACACCCCACAGGGTATAAAAGTGGGTGGAGCTGCCATGTGAGTGGTGCAAATGGTTCCTGTAGTCTGCAATTTTTCTGGAAATCCATTCATACTCCCACAGCATTCAAAGGGTGTTCACACCACAGGGGACCCTGAGGACACAGATAAACCTCCAGGTGACTTTAACGACTCGCTAAAAGGATGCAAATGACCAGTTGTCTGCAAGGATTATAAATCTGTTATGTCCTCCTCGCCTCCGTCTGAACGATGGCTTAATTAGCCAGCTCTTATCAGCTCTGGCAGCAAAAGAATCAGCGTCTGCCAAGAGCCTTTGATAACTGCCAAGACGCTGGTGAGTCACAACCTTCAGCTCTAGCCAATCTGTGGATTTGCCTGATACAAAGAGACACACCAGTTCTTGCTGCCTTTTATATCCTGTGGGGTGTGGCTCCATGACTCAGCACTTCCTAGGCCTGCCCTTCCCCTGCTTCTGTTGTTCCCTTCTCTCCTGCCTACGAAGCCTGGGATTGAGCCAAGCCTGATTGCTGTCAGCTGGGTCTGCAGGCGTGGCCTGGGGAGGGGGAAAGAGTCAGGAGAAGGAGGCTTCGTTATCCCTTTCACTTGGCCTGCTTCAGGCTCCTGGAGCTGATCCAGGGAGGCCGGTGCTTCCGAGGTAAATCCTGATGGCCCTTCCCCCTCACTGTCCAAATCACTTTCTGGCAGCAGCCCGGTTGCAAAGCACTTTCTGGCATGGGGCCAGGTTCGGGGGCGGGAGCCACAACAAAATCCTTCCATTCCCTACCATTCAGTCAGAGCTGAAGAAGCTTCTTGGGAGGAAAAAAGCATTTTTGGGACACTTGCAAGAAAGGAACACCATCTGCAGCATTGTGGTGGGCCAGACATTTTTTGAACTTTCGTTTGAAGCTGGTACAAAATGCAACAGAGTTTGCGATTCAGTGCTTGTCCTCTACCTTGCCCATTTGATGCCCAATCTGGAGAGGCCAGTGATAGGACCGAAGGTATCGGGCAGAAGAAGGGGACTCAGAATCATACCCTTGTAAATAGGCATGGTAGGCAGGACCACCAAGGAGATACATCCTGAGTTTAAATACCTGGTTATGACTAGCAATAGAGGAGAACCAGGAGCAGGGAGATTAGGGGAAGTGGAAGGACGAAAGAAGGGAAAAATCAAATTCAATCCAGCCTGAACATCTGGATTTTCTTCAATGCATGTGCATGATGAGAAATCAAGGAAGAAGAATCGTTTTCCCTACAGAGAGAGAGAGAGAGAGAGAGAGAGAGAGAGAGAGAGAGAGAGAGACGGAATGAATGAGAATTCCCTACCTGTTTAATTTATTGATCATATTATGCAAATGTGTCTCGGCTCATTTTCTTGGATTCATGTGCTCTGCATGTAGATGATTTCCTGCATTCTGGCTTAGTTGTGGCTTAGTTGTGGCCTGGGTTGTGTTGTGATCCATGCATCAGGCTCAATACCATGTATGAATGATGGTTCTTGGGATCAGGGCACTTAGTAAATGTATGCAACAGCTGCACCCTTCCCATGGATAAAGGGTTGGCGAAATGAGGGGTCTTTGGTGCTCCTTGAACTTGGTTATTTACTTGCAGATGTTTCATTACCCAAGTAGGTAACATCATCAGAACATCAGAAAGAGATGAGATAGTTAGATAGATGGATGGGTGGGTGGATGGATAAAGGATAGATAGATAGATAGAGATAATAGATAGATAGATGATAGATAGATAGATAGATAGATAGATAGATAGATAGATAGACATAGATAGATAGATAGATAGATAGATAGATAGATAGATAGATAGATAGATAGATACATAGATAGATAGACATAGAGATAGATAGATGATAGATGATAGATAGATAGACAGACAGACAGACAGACAGACAGACAGACAGACAGACAGGATAGATAGACATAGAGATAGATAGACATAGAGATAGATAGATAGATAGATAGATAGATAGATAGATAGATAGATAGATAGATAGATAGATAGATAGATAGATAGATAGATAGATAGATAGACATAGTGATAGATAGATAGATAGATAGATAGATAGATAGATAGATAGATAGACAGACAGACAGACAGACAGACAGACAGACAGACAGACAGACAGACAGACAGACAGACAGGATAGATAGACATAGAGATAGATAGACATAGAGATAGATAGATAGATAGATAGATAGATAGATAGATAGATAGATAGATAGATAGATAGATAGATAGACATAGTGATAGATAGATAGATAGATAGATAGATAGATAGATAGATAGATAGATAGATAGATAGATAGATAGATAGATAGATAGATAGATAGATAGATAGATAGGGGATCTATCCATAAAGGATAGATAATAGATGATAGAAAGAAACAGAAACATATTAGAGAGAGAGAGAGAGAGAGAAATATAGAGACAGTTTGTGTATAGACAGACAGACAGACAGGAGAGAGAGAGAGAGAGAGAGAAAGAGAGAGAAAGATGCATCTGTTTTTTTGGCCCCAGTGTGCCACAATAACCTGCCGTGTGTCACACCGTACTTTTTGTCGTCAAGTAAGTAAGAACCGTTTCCTTGTTCCAGCCCTTCATTTTTATTTTGTTTCCCTAAAACAATAAAATAAAAAACAGTACCAGGCAATGCATCCATTTACCGAGTGCCCTCTCGGTGCATTGTTAACACCGCAGTCCTTTTCTTGTTTCCTTGCCTAACAACAAAAACGCTGTGCGGAGGTAAGAGTTGTTTCTTGAATTATTGTGTCTCTGGCTTCTAACAATGACGTTGCATGCTTCCAAGATACAATTGTGCCGAAGTCCAAATCCTTGAGGGGACCTTTGGAGCGCCTTGACTAAATAAATAATTGATTGAATAAGGAAACCATTGGATGTGATATCTGCATGAATTAAAAATAAAGAACCTTTTATTATCACTGCCTGTTACGATGTAGATGATATACAATGTTTTCTGGGGTTATTCGTAAATGAATACACCTGTAGGCCAAAAAAAAACAGGCAAAGAAAGTTTTTTTTTATTAACCAGGCTGCTATTTTCCAAATATTGAATATATATTCCATTAACACTGAAATTTATCTGACACACACACACACACGCTACATTGAAAATATTCAGGCTATTTCTTAACATTTAAATATTTAATATGAACACGATACGTTCAAAGGCGTTCGGTTTTTCTTTCCTGCAAACCATCCTTGAATTTTTAACGATGGTTATTCCCCTGTCACTTGCTTTTCTCTTTTTTAAAATATTACTTTTAAAAAAGTATAAAAACAAGGCTGTATAAAAACAAAATGCTCCTTCCAAAACAAGGCCACTATAGAGTTTTCCTACTTGAAATCAATAGAATCATCAAACTATATGTACCACAAATCACCACCAAAATAAAAAAAAAAACAAATTACCCATATCAATAAAAAAGCTTCAATCCAAAAAAAAAATTCCCTCTGAAGAAGAAACAAAAAGGGCTATGTAGCAAATTTCAAAAACCGCTGCAGAAATATATGCAACCAAATAAAAACTGAATGCACAAATTACCACACCAAACAAGAAGAGGATCTTCTGCGCACAAATTCCAATCGTGCCTTTTATAATTTTGTGAACAATAAACTTAAAGACTCAAGATCCATCCCACCACTAAAAGAATCTAACGGCAAAGAATGTAACGATGAAACAGTTGAAGCAAACCTCTTTAACACATTCTTTGGCTCAGTCTTTGTTAACAGTGATGGCACATATCCGACATTTCCCAATCGTACCAACAATGAGTACAACAACTTAACACATATAGACTTCACAGAAGAAAATGTTGAAAAAGCTCTTCGCAAACTGAAACCATCTTTATCTATTGGGCCTGATGGACTATGTGCATACTTCTTAAAAAAACTTTCCACTAATATAGCAGAACCCCTAAGCATAATCTTTGATAAAGCTTTCACGACTGGTTCTCTTCCCAAACTTTGGTCTCTAGCCACAGTCATCCCTATCTTCAAAAAAGGAGATCCCAGCCTAGTTGAAAATTACAGACCAATCTCTCTATGCTGCGTCATCTGCAAAGTAATGGAATCTATCATCAACCAATCCATTACCCTCCACCTAGAAACAAACAACCTACTCTCTAAGAAACAATTTGGTTTCAGAAAAAAATTATCATGTAACTTACAACTTCTCCACTGCAAAAACATATGGACTACTAATCTTGATCAAGGCAAAGCAATAGATGCAATCTACATAGACTTCTGCAAAGCTATTGACTCAGTAGTACATGATAAACTTCTCCTAAAACTAAAATCCTACGGCATTTCAGGACCTCTTCACAATTGGATAACTGCTTTCCTGTCAATAGACAACAAGTGGTCAAAATTGGCAATGCCCTATCAAATCCTGTTCCTGTCAAAAGTGGCGTTCCTCAAGGACCAACGCTCTTCATACTATACTATACATAAATGATCTCTGTAACCATATCTCAAGTTATTGTGTTCTCTTTGCTGACGATGTCAAACTATTTAACGCTACTACCCTTCAAAAAGACCTTGACTTTGTATCCGATTGGTCTAAAACTTGGCAACTCCAAATCTCAACCAGCAAATGCTCAGTCTTACATATTGGAAAAAAGAACCCAAATACTAAGTATAAGCTTGATGGACATTACCTTACAGATGACCCCCACCCTGTTAAAGACCTTGGAGTTTTCATATCAAATGATCTAAGTGCCAAAGCCCACTGCAACTACATAGCAAAAAAGGCTCTAAGAGTTGTAAACCTAATTTTGCATAGCTTCTTTTCCAAAAACTCTACACTACTAACCAGAGCATACAAAACATTTGCTAGACCTATTCTTGAATACAGCTCACCTGTCTGGAACCCATACCACATCTCTGATATTAATACAATTGAACGAGTCCAGAAATATTTTACAAGAAGAGTTCTCCGCTCCTCTATAAACAACAAAATACCTTATACCACCAGACTTGAAATCCTGGGATTAGAAAACTTAGAACTCCGCCGACTCTGACAAGACCTGTGTTTAACACAGAGAATCATCTATTGCAATGTCCTTTGTGCTAAAGACTACTTCACTTCAATCGCAATAAAACAAGAGCAAACAATAGATTCAAACTTAATGTTAACTGCTTCAATCTTGATTGCAGAAAATATGACTTCTGTAACAGAGTTGTTAATGCTTGGAATAAACTACCTGACTCTGTGGTCTCTTCCCAAAATCCCCAAAGCTTTGACCAAAAACTGTCTACCCCATTCCTAAGAGGACTATAAGGGGCGTGCATAAGAGCACAAACGTGCCTACCGTTCCTGTCCTATTGTTTCCTTTCATTATATATACACTTACATGTTGTATGGTTGTTTCATGCTTATGCTTATATATACTGTTGTGACAAAATAAAAATAAAATAAAAAGGCGCATGTCTACCCTTCCACTGTTCCCAAGTCCCATCAACTCTCTCTCTGATTTGCAAAGAGCTAATTTGGTCTAATGGTTGAGGCACCAGGCTAGAAACTGGGAGATGGTGAGTTCTAGTCCTACCTTAGTATGAAAGTCAGCTGGATGACTTGGGGCCAATTATTGGGAGACTGAGAGTTCTAGTCTTGCCTTAGCACGAAAGGCAGCTGGACGACTTGGGGCCAATCACTGGGAGACTGAGAGTTCTAGTCCCACCTTAGGCACGAGAGCCAGCTGGGTGATTTGGGGCCAATCACCAGGAGCCTGGGAGTTCTAGTCCTTCCTCAGCTATGAAAGCCGGTTCGGGGACTTTGGGCCAATCGCTAGGGGTGGTGAATTCTAGTCCTACCTTAAGCACGAGAGCCATCTGGGTGATTTGGGGCCGATCATCAGGAGATTGAGAGTTCTAATCCTATCTTAGCCATAAAGCCAGCTGGGTGACTTTGGGCCAATCACCAGGAGACCATGAGTTCTAGTCCCACTTTAGACACGAGAGCCAGCTGGATGACTCTGGACAATCACCGGGACACAGTGAGTTCTAGTCCCACTTTAGGCATGAAAGCCAGCTGGGTGACTTTGGGCCAGTCCCCTTTTCTCTCAACCCAACTCACTTCACGGTTTTGACATGGGGAAAATAGGAGGCAGAAGAAGGTCTGTTGAATCTGTTCCTCGCCTTGAGTTATTCGTAAGAATAATTAAGGTGGGTATGAAATAAAAAAAACCCAGATAAAAATAAATAAAGGTGGGATGGCAGGGAAAAACCTCAGAAAGGTGATAGGTTAGACTTTATGCTGAACTGCGGCTTCCGAAAGGCTGCAGCCTGAATGCAGAGTCTCTTGATTTGCATGCTTAGGAAGTTGTTGGAGATTTGTGTATCAGGGTAAATTGGGTTGCTTCATTGATTTGCAGAGCACAGCTTAATAAGAAATCCAGAGGAAATTACGTGGCCTCTTAGCGGAGAGACAATATGAGGCTGACTTTTGAAAACTCAGAAGAAAGTTTGCTTCCTAAAATACTTCCTGGAATGTCTGTGGAGATTCTCAGTCCTCCAGGTCAAGGTTGTCCCTTTTTTCCTATTTTTCCCGAGAGGCATCTGCATTTTCTGGTTTTTCTTTGAAGAGATTTCACCTCTCGTGCAAGAAGCTTCTTCCGTTCTGACTGAAGGGTGGAGAATGGGAGGATTTATGTTCCTCGCAGACGGCTGGTCATTTGCATCCTTTTGGAGAGTTGTTGAGGCCACTTGGAGGTTTCTTTGTGTCCTCGGGGTCACCTGAGTGGGGCAAATGGGTGTGTGGAGACTTCTTGGAGATGCTGAAAGAATTGTGTTGCAGAGCTGTGCTTTCTGCAGGGTGTTTTCTGCCTCTGTCCCTTCACTGCTCAGGACAGGCGCAGGCTGTTGGGGATGAGTCTGTGTTGTCTCCATCTCAAACTGAAGTGCAAATGGTTTCTGCAGTCTGCAATTTTTTGGAAATCCATTCATACTCTCATACCATTCAAAGGACGTTCATCCACAATCTTAAAAAGATGTTGAGACTCTAGAAAGAGTGCAGAGAAGAGCAACCAAGATGATGAGGGGACTGGAGGCTAAAACATATGAGGAACGGTTGCTGGAATTGGGTATGTCTACTTTAATGAAAAGAAGGACTAGGAGTGACATGATAGCAGTGTTCCAATATCTCAGGGGCTGCCACAAAGAAGAGGGAGTCAAGCTATTCTCCAAAGCACCTGAGGGTAGAACAAGAAGCAATGGGTGGAAACTGATCAAGGAAAGAAGCAACTTAGAACTAAGGAGAAATTTCCTGACAGTTAGAACAATTAATCAGTGGAATAACTTGCCTCCAGAAGCTGTGAATGCTCCAACACTGGAAATTTTTAAGAAGATATTGGATAACCATTTGTCTGAAGTGGTGTAGGGTTTCCTGCCCGGTCAGGAGGTTGGACTAGAAGACCTTCAAGGTCCCTTCCAACTCTGCTATTATTATTATTATCCCAAAGTGCACAGTTAAATGTCTATGGAGATTCTCCATCCTCCAGGTCCTGGTTGTCCCAAAGGTGTTTTTTTTCAGGAGGCAACTGGACTTCCTTGGTTTTTCTTTGAAGATATTTTGCTTCCCATCCAAGAAGTTTCTTCAGCTCTGACCCGATGGTGGGAAGGGAAGGATTTATATTCCTTGCAGTCTGCTGGTCATTTGCATTCTTTTAGAGAGTCAGATGAATGGATTTCCAGAAAAATTGCAGATGACATGAATAATTTGCGCTGCAGTTTGAGATGCAGACAACATAGGCACCACAACAGCCGGTGCCTATCTTCAACAGGGAAGGGACACAGGGCAGAAAACATCCTGCAGAAAGCATAGCTCCGGAACACAGTCCTTTCAGCAGTTCCAAGAAGGCGCCACACACCCATTTGCAACACTCAGGTGACCCTGAGGACACAGACGAACCTCCAAGTGGCCTCAACGACTCTCTAAAAAGGATGCAAATGACCAGCTGTCTTCAAGGAATAGAAATCCTTCCATTCCCCACTATCCAGTCAGAGCTGAAGAAGCTTCATGGGTGAGAAGAGAAACATCTTCAAAAGAAATAAACAAGAAAGTCCAGTTGCCTCCTGAAAAAGCACCTTTGGGACAACCAGGACCTGGATGATGGAGAATCTCTACAGACTTTTAGCAACACAATTTGGGATGAACACCCTTGGAATGGTGTGGGAGTGAGAATGGATTTCCAGAGGGGAAAAATTGCAGACTACAGGAACCATTTGCACCACTCAGGTGATCCTGAGGACACAGATAAACCTCCAAGTGGCCTCAATGACTCTCTAAATGGATGCAAATGACCAGCTGTCTGCAATGAGTATGAATCCTTCCATTCCCCACCATCCAGTCAGAGCTGAAGAAGTTTCTTGGATGAGAAGTGAAACATCTTCAAAAGGAAAAAACAAGAAAGTCCAGTTGTCTTCTGAAAAAAAACCCAACTTTGAGAATTCCTGGAATGACTATGCAATTACACTGACCGGAAGACCACAGAGAACAATTTTTAATATTAAGAGATGAAAAAGCAATGGTCACAGTCCTTTTTTAAAAAAAAAAAAAGAGTCAGTTTCATGGAAGGGAAAAACATCTTCTAGCCAAAATTGGTACCGTATTTGTCCTATTATCAATCTACCAAAAGGGGCGCGGTGGCTTAGTGGCTAAGACACTGAGCTTGTCAATTGAAAGGTTGGCAGCTCAGCGGTTCTAATCAGATAATTATTTAGGTCTGTCTCCATGTCAGAAGTACCGCCATTTGTGGGGGACAGTAGTGGCCAAAAATTGTGGAAAACTTTTGGGGAAAGTGTATTTTTGAGGTTTGATGGCTAATAAAGCCACTTTTTTTTTTGAGTTTCAAGATAATCCTATTCCATTGCTGGAATGGCCTGGGAATAGCCCAGACCTTCACCCAAATGAACACCTATGGAGCCGACTAAAGAATCTTCTTGTTAATCAGAAGTAACCCAGCAATAAAACTCACTTAATCGAAGCCATCCTTCAATCTTGGTTTCACATGATAACAGCAGCAGAACTCAAAGACTTGGTTCACTCCATGGGAAGACGTTGTAAGGCCGCAATTCATGCTAAAAGTTACCCAACTGAGTATTAACTGACAGGGTGACCACTTTTGTATATCTCGTTTTTTCTACGTATTTTACTTTTCTTCTTTATACTGTAACTGCTGTTCTAATAGCAAATCCTTCATAAAACCTATTGCGTTACATTCTTGATTAAATGATCTTTCCATTGATATATAATTTTATGGTATTACTCCCCCCCAAAAAAGTGGTGTTATTACCGGTAGCTAGTTTTAGAAAATACACTTTTCCCAAAAGATTTCCACAATTTTGGCCACTACTGTATACAGGTAGCTCTCGACTTACAACGTTCATTTAGTGACCGTTCAAAGTTACAACAGCATTGAAAAAAGCGACTTATGACCGTTTTTCCCACTTACAACCGTTGAAACATCTCCATGGCCACATGATCAGCAGTTGGACTCATATTTATGACAGTTGTAGTGTCCCGGGGTCATGTGATCCCCTTTTGCAACCTTCTGATGAGTCAACGGGAAAGCCAGATTCACTTAACAACCGGGTTACTAACTGAAGTGATTCATTTAATAACTGGCAAGAAAGGGCGTAAAATGGAGCAAAATTCAACTCAACTCAGCTCAAAATGTCGGGCTGTCCATTGTGGTTGTAAATCGAGGACTACCTGTGTTACATTCTAGGTCAGGGATGGCTAACCTTTTTGCCATCGCGTAGCAGAAAAGGATGGGGGGGTGGGTCACACGTGTGCATGCCCACACCCATAATTCTATGTGTCCCACCCCTGCGTGCACGACACCCCGGTTCCTAGCATGCAATAGCCGGGTAGGCCTGTTTTTCTCTCTCCCCAAGCTCCAGAGCCTTTCTAGGAGTCTGGGGAGGGTGAAAAACGACCTTCCCCACCCCCTTGGAGGTCCTCCAGAGGCTGAAAAGGGCCCATTTGTCAACTTCTGGTGCGACTGGAAGGACCGTTTTTTGCTGTCCCCAGCCTCCAGGGCCTCTCTAGGAGTCTGGGGAGAGTGAAAACGGCCTTCCCCACCCACTCAGAGGTCCTCTGGATGCCAGAAATGGGCCATTTTTGGCCTCTGGAGGACCTCCGAGGGGGTGAGGAAGGCCGTTTTCACCTTCCCCAGTCTCCTAGAGAGGCCCTGGAGGCTGGGGACAGCAAAAAACGGTCCTTCACCACCACCACCACCTCCCCAAGGCCCTCCAGAGGCAGGAAACAGCCTGTTTCCCTACTTCTGGTGGGCCCAAGGCCCAAAAACCAGCTGGCCGGCACGCACATGCGCACCGGAGGTGAGCTTGCGTGCTCACTAATATGGCTACACGTGCCACCTGTGGCGTTTGTGCCATAGGTTCGCCATCATGGTTCTAGGTGCTTCTGTCTGAGATGAACAGAATTGTTGCCTGCACCAAACACTTCCTAACATCTTTCGAGAATGCAAATTGGATTTATGGCCCTAATAAACGGGAGAACTCTTCCTTGAGTTTCCAAGGCCTCCTTTGTAAAACTTCCATCCATCAGCTTCAAACACTTGCAAGTTGTGATAAAAGGCTGCACACGCCCAGAGGAAAATGGATTACATTTATTGATAAACACTGGATGCATCACTCCAACAAATTATTTGAGTCGCTCATTAATTGCACGGAGTAAAATGGCACATTTCTCAACCACATTAACTCTTCAGAAGTCACTTCTCTTTCTTCTTCCAAAGGTTTAATATCAGCTGCCTGGGAATTGGTGTTTTTTTTTTCCCAATAGAAAAATTAGCTATCTCTGGACCCAAAAGTGCTAACACTCATCACTGGTGTATATCCTTGTGTTCCAGCTGACACTATTATTAGACTAAAAGTGAATTGTCTCAATCTTTGGTCACCACACTATAAAAAAGATGTTGAGACTCTAGAAAGAGTGCAGAGAAGAGCAACCAGGATGATGAGGGGACTGGAAGATAAAACTTACGATGAACGGTTGCAGAAACTGGGCATGGCTAGTCTGGTGAAGAGGAGGACCAGGGGAGACATGATAGCAGTCTTCCAGTATTTGAGGGGCTTCCATAGAGAGGAGGGGGTCAAGCTATTTTCCAAGGCACCCGAAGGCCAGACAAGGAATAATGGATGGAAACTGATCAAGGAGAGATTCAACCTAGAAATAAGGAGAAATTTCCTGACAGTAAGAACAATCAACTGATGGAACAGACGTTGCCTTCGGAAGTTGTGGGAGCTTCATCACTGGAGGCTTTCAAGAAGAAACTGGGCTGCCATCTGTCAGAAATGGTGTAGGTCTCCTGCTTGGCCAGGGGGTTGGACTAGATGACCTACAAGGTCCCTTCCAACTCTGTTATTCTGTAATCTTCCTTGTGCCAGCGTTACGGAAGGTAGCCTTAATGTCACCTTATTTTCTGAGAAGGCAGAGAAAACTTAATATATGGACCACATTTACACATCGTTTGCATTCCTGTGCTGCCTTTCCTGTTGGGTTATTTCTGTCAAGATTGGCTCTTCAGCCCCAGCATTTATTTCATAAAAGCACCTAGGCCTGAGGCCTTCATGCCTCTGATACAGTAATAGGTTTGTTCTGATATGAACTAATTTTTGAAGCACTTTTCTGTGGAGCGCTGGGCCCTGACTCCTTTCATTCAAGGTCACAAAAAAATAGATAAGGTCATAGTTTAAACAGGAAGAATTTATTTTAAAAAATTATGCACAGTTTCAAATGGCGCCACCTGAAGCAAACGCTTTGGCCTTAACATCCCATAGGATCAAACGGAAGTCTCTTTTTAAAAAAGTCATTTAAATCTTAAAGGTTTTATAGTACCATGATTATTATATTTAATCATAGTTTCAACTGGGAAACTGTGAGGATCCTGGACCAAGCTAAGTCCAAGAACGCTAGAGTGTTCCTGGAAGCCCATCATACTGACAAATCGGCCATCAACAGGCACATAGAGATAAGCAACATCTACATGCCGTTCAAAAGAATAGCAGACCAGAATAAAAGAATTGGAAGGGATCTTGGAGGTCTTTGAGTCCAATCAGTGGTGAAATCTAAACCGGTTTGCTACCGGTTCGCTGGCTGCGCATGCATGCTGTGCACCAAAAGAAGGCTTGAGAAGCTAGGTAGAACCGCATGGGGGGATCAGCTGTGCGACGCGGTTTAGCTTTGCTAAGCGGATCCCTCCTCCCTCGCTATTCTACTTACCTTCCCAAGGTAAGTGCCTTTTGGTGCCTAGTGAGCATATGCGTGCACAGCATGTGCCAAAAGAAGGCTCAGGAAGGTAGGTAGAACAGCGATGGGGGGATCAGTGTGCCACACGACTTAACTTTGCTAGAAAGCAGGATTTCCTGCTTTCTAGCAAAGCTAAACCGTGCGGCACAACTGATCATCGGAAATACTGGTTTGCAGGAATCGGTAGCTTTTTTTAACTACCGGTTCGACTGAACCGGTAGCCTTTTTTTTTTACTACCAGTTCGCCCGAACCGGTAGCATTTCACCCTTGAGTCTAACCCCCTGCTTAGGCAGGAAACCTTATACCATTTCAGACAAATGGTTGTCCAATCTCTTCTTAAAAACTTCCAGTGTTGGAGCATTCACCACTTCTGGAAGCATGTTCTTTCACTGATTAATTGTTCTCACTGTCAGGAAATTTCTCCTTAATCCCAGGTTGCTTCTCTCCTTGATTAGTTTCCATCGGCTGCTTCTCATCTTGTCTTCAGATGCTTTGGAGAATAATTTGACCCCCTTCTTCTTTGTGGCAGCCCCTGAGATATTGGAAGACTGCTATCATAGTCCTTCTTTTCATTAAACTAGACCTACCCAATTCTAGCAACTCTTCTTCTTGAGACAATCGAAAACAGTACCTCTTTGCCAGCAATCAATACCCAGATAAACTGAGAATAACACCAAGATTAAAACCAGACCAACAGTCAAGCAGTAAACAATATCCCAGTCAAGGAACTGACAACTGGAGACAAGCAATCAAAGCCTAACCAAGAAGTTCTATGGAGATTGTCAGTCATCCAAGCCATGGTTGTCCCAAAAGTGCTTTTTTCAAGAGGCAAGTGGACTTTCTGGTTTTCCTTTGAAGATGTTTCGCTTCTCATCCGAGAATATTTCCACTGACAGGAAAGCCACTTTCATGCGAACAGAGAGCCAACCTCACTCCCCTTGTCTCACTGATAATATTACCTAGCTGGGTAATGAAATGTCTCCAAAAAACCCCAACCAAGCTCAGAGAGAAACAAGGACCCCACAGCCCTCCTCCTCCTCCTCCTCCTCCTCCACCTCCTCCTCCTCCTCCTCCCCACCACAAACCCAACTCCTTTTTAGCACTGATGATGTTACCTAGTTGGGTAATTAAATGTCTGCAAGGAAACAACCCAGCTCAGAGAGCAACAAGGACCCCAGAGTACAACAATTAGTTGAATGACATCCCCTAATATAGATTATTATTCCTAACGCTATTTCTCTTGGAGAAACATTTTTTGGTTGTCATTTAGATGAAGAATTTAAGGTTTCCAGTAAAGCACTTTCAACATCCTAGCTACATACCTAAAATTTTAGGCCGAAACTAAAACCGCCTCTGAGGTTTTGCACCCTCTTCTTTCTGTTTTTCCCCTTCAGTCTGCCACCCTTCTCCCCAAATCAAAATAGATATTGAGCAAGAAAGGGTAGAACCCTCCTAAAGCGGCTGAAGAAAAATCATTGTCTCTCCGAAGCGCTTGATTTTTTTACCATAACTTTGTCAGACTCTACTGAAAGGTATTTCCGTGTGGGTTAACACATCCCTCCTAAGAATCTCTAACGTCCCAAAATGTACTTGGGTCACCAGAATGCCAAAGAGAGAGACCCAAGATTAGGCTTGGGAAAAAATATCAGCTTTTATTTGTACAAAGAATTTGTACAAATTTGTACCATACCACTACATACTGTTGTGACTCGTCCTCCCTCCTCTCCTCAGCCGGGCCCCTCCCATCTCCAACCGGGCCTGTTATCAGACCCTGAGTCTGATAATGAAGATGAACGGCCTGTCATGCCTCCAGCCCCCGGCCCTGGCCCCATGCCCGGAGAGGATTCCAGGAGTGAAAGGACAAGCCTGATAATCCTCACTCATACGGCGTGTGTTCCTTTGGCTCAGCTGTCAGAGGAAGCCAGCCAGGGCTTGAATTAGTGACAGCAGATCCAGCTGAAGACAATTCAGTGTGGGAGGACCCTCACTTCCGGAGATCTGAGAGGCGACGCCAGCAGAAGGAGGGGTGGGGCAGGCCTGGATAAATGCTGAGTCATGGAGCCACACCCCACAGCCTATATAAAGGACCTGCTTTTGGCATTCCAACCTTGAGTCAAGCAAAGTCTCATCTAGTTTGCTGATACCGGACTCTATCGCTGAAGTCACAACTTGGACTCCTACCTGCCCTGATAAACCTCGAAGGGACTTGGCAAGCTGCAGAGGCTTCGTTGCCAAGTTTGCCACGGACTTCCTTGACTCGTTCGTCAGAGTGGGGGGTGGGACACGACACATACAAAGAAAGCACATGCAGTGAAAGCAGGGGTGAAATGTTACCGGTTCGAACTTGTTCGGTTGAACCGTTATTTCTGACGATCAGCTAGGTGACGATCAGCTGTGACGCACGATTTATATTAGCTAGAATCATTGGATTTCCTGCTTTCTAGCTAATCTAAATCACATGGCACAGTGGATCCCCCACCCCCGCTCTTCTACTTACCTTTGCAGACTCGGAAGGCTTCAAAATATTCCTTTTTTTTAATGCTGTGTGGGTGCCTCAGGCGTGCATGTGCGCACGCTCGGTAGCAGACTCACAGAACCGGTAGCAGACTTCAGAGGATTTCACCCTTGAGTAAAAGGCCACACCTTGGGCAAGGTATGGCGTCCTTTTATACCTTCAGAGACATCAGCTTAGTATCCAATTCTGCCCCCCTGGCTCAGGCCTTCCATGCAGCAAGGAACAGGGGGGCTGAGTGCTTAGCAACAGAGGGGCTGGGTACTTAGCAACACAGGTATTTGCCCAATGTAACCCTGCCAAACCATAACATATCCCACTTTTTGAGATATCCACCAGGCACAGAGTTGTACAAAAAAACAAGATAGCAGATCAGTGGTAGAAGCAATTCCAATTCTTAGCAGAGCAATTCTTACAGAAGCAAAACAGCAAGTCAAACCAATTCTACTGATTCTACTATTACATCCCACTAATTCTACCTAATCTATTATTATTATATCCCTTCAAATCAAATTAGCGTGAAACTTAAACCTAACATCACCAAGGCACCATCCTCATTTGGAACTGGACATTAATAATGCATCTCCATCAGAAGTGCCAAATAAAACATTGTTTTTTTAATTAGCTGGACAAAACGGTACGTAGCAACTTTCAAAGGGAGCGAATTGAGTTCAGGAACTGGAATTTTGCTTCAGCCAGGACTAATGAAGTAAGCTTTGGGTTTTGTCGTGTTTTTTGTTTTTGTTTTAGGAACTCAGGAATGCTCACAGCGAGCAGCTAATGGGGATCAGGAGGGAAGAAGAGATGGACATGTCGGACGACGACAGCGGTGAAAATCCCAGTAATAAGAAGCTGAGGATGGAGGATTCAGGTAAAATTCCAATTCCTTCCCTCTTTTATTTCTGAAACATAGATAGTCCTCGATTTACGGCCACAATCTTTTTCTCAGGGTTCAAAAAAGGGCCAGATGGTGGCTGCAATCAAGGACTATGGGTTCCATCTTGAATTTATTTTTGGCTTTCCTCTTTGTGGATGCACCTGGAAGGGGTGCGTATGTGCCAGTTTAATGCAGGTAATCCTTGACTTACGACCACAACTGGAGCCCAACATTTCTGTTGCTAAGTGAGATATTCACTAAGTGAGTTTTGCTCCACTTTACGACCTTACACGACTTGTTAAGTGAATATGGCTTCCCCATGGGTTTTGCTTGTCAGAAGGCTGCAAAACGGGGATCACGTGACCCTGGGACACAGCAACCGTCATAAATACGAGACAGTTGCTGGCCATCTGAATTTTGATCACGTGAACTGGGGGATGCCGCCATGAAAAACAGTCGTAAGTCATGTGTTTCACTGTCGTTACGTCAAATGGTCACTAAATGAATCGTCGTAAGTCGAGGACTACCGTCCTTGAACCCCTGAGAGATCCAGTCAAATGGGATGTTTACTTTCCATGGTTTTATGGCGGAGAACTGTGCCGCAAGATCCATATTTTTAAGAGGAAGAGGGCCCCCCCCTCACGGATTATAATTCCTGTGCTGGAAACGGATTCGATTTTCGCAGATCTGATCTAGCGGATATACAACTTGACGCGTCTGGGCGAAAGATCAATAAAAGGATTCTGTGTGGAGAAAATGCCATCTTTGTGGAGGAGGGAAAAAAAGCTTTGTACGGGTTTATGGTTGTAGCTAATAAAAAGAACAATCTAGAAAAAGGACCCGGGGCAGCCTATTGATCTGCGAACAACTATTTGATGTGGAACCACTCCAGGTATAACCCTTCTTATGTTCTCCTGTTATTTGCAGGGTCCCCCACTTATTTCTTGCACGGGAACAGGTCAATAATGAATTGTCGTTTTTTCAGCATAGAACCGGAAAGGGTTTTCCTGTTTTATTTCCCTCAGTGCTGGGATATTTCTGTCAGTCTGATCAGAGCAAAAATGCGCTCATAGAACGCAGAATCATAGGGTTGGATGTTGTGACCGAGGCCCAAGTAGTGATTACCAAACACAGTTCAGGCCTGAACAAACTTAGTTTATTAAAACAGTTGAGAATTAATTCATTCTCAGCTTAGTCCAAAACAATTTCTTCATAAACAGTCCTGCGGCTTTATCACCAACCTTTGTTGTCTTTGGCAACCTGCCAAAGGCTTTTCTTGGCAAAAACCCCACAAAGTTCAAGAGACGCTGACAAGAAGCAATGGAATCAAGGTTGCTTTCCTACAAAGAACCCAACGGCTCATTGCTGGTCTTTTAAGCCTTATTGGGAGGGGCCAATCATCTCCTGGCCTTACTCCCGAGTTGTCCTTTTTGCTTCAGCTGCTTTTACCTTCTGGCAGTTCTTCTCATGCATGTGCTAGGAACAAGCTCCTTCTGTTCCTCTGCCTCTCTGCTGTCTGTCTCTGGAGGCTCCGGAGTCCGCGCATCACTCCCAGATGGCCCTGGTCCCATCTCTGCCTCTGATGCAAAGCCCTCATCTGGGTCTTCCCTGACTCCAGGACTGGCCCATCATCCTCCCCAGCCTCCTCACTGTCCGACTCCGCTGCCAGGTTCGCAGGCTGGTGGCGGACCACAACATTGGAAGGGACCTTAGAGGTCTTCTAGTCACCAACCCACCACCTTCTCCTCCTCCTCCTCTTCCACTTCTTCTTCCTCCTCTTCCTCTTCCTTGCCCTCCTCCCCCCTCTTCCTCCTGTCTCCAATATCTGCTAAGTATTGTACCTGGAAGAATCTCCACAGGGAATGTCATAAGCAAGCAACAGGTTAGCTGTACTTCATAAATCCAGAGAATGCCTCTGTGAGCAATTCTCGTGCTGCAAGTGATTTCAGCAAGGATATTGTTTTTTTGTTTCTTTTTTGCATTTATATCCCGCCCTTCTCCGAAGACTCAGGGCGGCTTACACTGTGTTAAGCAATAGTCTTCATCCCATTTGTATATTTATATACAAAGTCAACTTATTGCCCCCAACAATCTGGGTCCTCATTTTACCTACCTTATAAAGGATGGAAGGCTGAGTCAACCTTGGGCCTGGTGGGACTAGAACCTGCAGTAATTGCAAGCAGCTGTGTTAATAACAGACAGACTTAGTCTGCTGAGCCACCAGAGGCCCTTTCATTTGAGAGAGTGTTTCTTCATGAGCAACTAGTTGGATATAATTGTCCACTCCGTTAACTCTTGCTATACTCAACTGATTTCACTGGCGGTTTAGAGGCTACTCTTAATTAATGTAAAGGAGGACTAGGGGTAACATAGTAGCTGTCTTCCAAAATTTGAGGGGCTGCCACAAAGAATAGGATTGACCTATTCTATGAAGCACCTGAAGGCAGGACAAGAAGCAACGGATGGAAACTAATCAAGGAGAGAAGCAACTTGGAATTAAGGAGAAACTTCCTAACAGTGAGAACGATTAACCAGTGGAACAACTTGCCACCAGAAGCTGTGAATGCTCCAACACTGGAAGCTTTTAAGAAAAGATTGGACATCCATTTGTCTGAAATGGTATAGGGCAGGGGTCTCCAAACTTGGCAACTTTAAGACTTGTGAACTTCAACTCCCAGAATTCCTCAGCCAACTTTGAGGAGGAGGAGGACTGTGGGGCCCTTGGTGTTCTCTGAACTTGGTTGTTTTCTTGCAGATGTTTCATGACCCAACTAGGTAGCATCAGCAATGCTAGAAGGAGAGTGGGTTTGTAGAGAGGAGGAGGAGGAAGAGGAGGCGGCAGACGATGACGACTGTGGGTTCCTTAGTGCTCTCTATGCTTGGTGGTTTTCTTGGAGACGTTTCATTACCAAACTAGGTAACATCATCAGTGCTGCAAGGGAGTTGGGGTTTGCTCTTACTCAAGAATCAACCATGCTCAGAGAGCACCAAAAACCCCACAGTTCAACCTTCAGCTGCAAATATTCTCTTTTATCAGAAATAAATTTGTCTGTACCTAATCAATGTGTGTGTGTTTTTATGCCTAATTTGTTTTGCTTTAAAATTAGAACATTGCATGGACTATTTTGATTGCCTCGTGGCTGAAAAGTTGCGCTTAAATTTCCTTTCCTGGAGCTGTTTGCTTTACTTTAGCTAATCTGGCTTATATAAGGGGGGGGGGGGAAAATAGGCTTTAAAGAAGAAAGTTCATGGAATAGGTTATCTGAAATTCACAGCAGCCGCACTAGCTTGGAAGCTGAGGGCGGGGACAGCAGACGAGCGAAAGGTTTAAACTTGCAGATTAGAAAAATGGGGAGAAAAACATATCGTCCTTTTTTTTTGGTCCCCCTGAATATGCAGACAAATTATTTTTGAAACAATTTCTGGCCAAGAATTAGGGCACGAAAGGTGAATCGGCGATTGTGTGACAGCCGCTGTTGACGAAGGGACCTGAATGAAGAAAAAAACAAAACAAAACCCAGGAATGGCCACTAGCTGAGGTACACAGCAAGCCAGTTAGCTAGATTAAATAAAAACACGAAAATGAAATTTCTGAGCACGGAAGCATATTCAGAACGCTTTATATAAAAAAAGAAAAAGCAACAACACCATCATCCCATCCATTAAACGTTGGTCCAAATGCCGTCTCGTGGGTTCTCATTTCCCTGCCTACTGGCACCAAGTCCTAAAACGAAGGACTGTGAAGTATAATTTCGAGAATTATTGAAGTGCAGCTGTTTGCGCATTGCTGGCTGGAAAGATTTTTCACCCCCTTAGGATAGATCTGTAATTTCCCGTGTAATGAAAAGGTGGTATTGTTACGCTGCTTAATGCAGCCGGGCCACACAGAAGTTCTCTTATTACAACGGCAGTAAGCGAAAGGCTTTGGCAGGAAACGCAGGATGGTGTTCCTCAACTTACAATTGTTTGTTTAGTGACCGTTCGAAGTGACAAGAAAGGAGAATATGGGTAGCTCGGGGTTGACGTGAGGGATCCTTTGTGGTCTCTGAGCTTGCTTGTTTTCTCGCAGACGTTTCGTTAGTGAAATAGCTTTGGGAATAATAATCTATATTTGGGAATGTCATTCATCTAATTGTACTCTGGGGTCCTTGGTGCTCTCTGAGCTTGCTTGTTTTCTTCCAGACGTTTCATTACCCAACTAGGCAACATCATCAGTGCTAGAAGGGAGTTGGGTTTACAGGGAGGAGGAGGAGAACTGTGAGGGTCCTTCCTCCTCCTCCTCCTCCTCCTTCCCTTCCCCTTCACAATCCCCATTCCCTTCTAGCGCTGATGATGTTACCTAGTTGCCTAATGAAATGTCTACAAGAAAACAAGCAAGCTCAGAGAGCACCAAGGACCAAGTGGTGGGATTCACTGGTTGTAACAACCGGTTCGCTTTGCGCACCATCTGGAGGCCGGAAATGTGCCCATTTTTGGACTTCCAGTACTTCCGGTAGGCACATTTTTCAGCCTCCCAAGACTCCATAGGCTTTCCTGGAGCCTCTGGGAAGGCGAAAATGGCTCCAGAGGCCCTCCAGAGGCTGGAAATGGGCCTGTTTCCAGACTTCTGGTAGGCCCAGAACCTCCGCACGCACCTTGCACTTACCTGGCATCCAAAACAGCCCGCGTAGAGACTACTGAGAGGGGCTGGGTGAGTTGGGCGGGATCAGCCAATCCTTGGAACATCCGGTTCGCCTGAACCGACGCAAACCGCCTGAATCCCACCCCTGCAAGGAACCAACAGCACTAAAAAAAAAGTGACTTCTGAACGGTCTTCATTGTGATGATTGACATAACATCCCCCACAAACTCATGATCAAAATTCGGGTGCTACGGCCACCTCACACGAAGAGACTGCATTCAAGTATTGCAATAAAACCAGTGGTGGGATTCAGCCAGTTTGCACCACTTCGGGCGAACCGGTTGTTAACTTTCTGAGCAGTTTGGTGAACTGGTTGTTGGAAGAAATCATTAGGGCAGAGAACTGCCCTAATGATTTCTTCCAACAACCAGTTGCTCTTCCAACAACCAGTTGTTAAATTATTTGAATCCCACCACTAAATAAAACCATAAATATTTAAAAGCAGTCATTGAAAAACAACAGCCAGGCTTAAAAATAGAACATGCAGTGCAGAGTAGATTAAACACAATGCCATCTTAAGATATAACAGACTAACAGAGTTGGAAGGGACCTTGGAGGTCTTCTAGTCCAACCCTCTGTTCGGGCAGGAGGCTCCTCGCTATTCCGGATAAATGGTTGTCCAATCTATTCTTAAAAACTTCCAGTGTTGGAGCATTCACAACTTCTGGTGGCAAGCAGTTCCACTGGTTAATTGTTCTCACTGTCAGGAAAATTCTCCTTAGTTCTAGGTTGCTTCTCTCCTTGATTAGTCTCCATCTAGTCCCGCGAAATCCCAAGCCCGATGATCAAGAATGATATGGAACAGGGGTCTCCAACCTTGGTCCCTTTAAGACTTGTGGACTTCAATTCCCAGAGTTCCTCAGCCAGCTTTGCTGGCTGAGGGACTCTGGGAGTTGAAGTCCACAAGTCTTAAAGGGACCAAGGTTGGAGACCCCTGATATGGAACATCAAAGCGCATGGAGATAAACTCATTTTTAGCCTGTAGTATGCGGGCATTGTGTATACAAATGGTTGTGGAGTGCTTTTTCGAGGGTTTTTTCCCTCAGGAAGTAGCATCTCGGCATAAGCCTCAGGCAAGAGGAATCGCAAGGGGCCACTGAGTTATCGTACAAAGAACCAGCGTTTAGAACATAGTCATCTCCGTTACATCCATTTTTTATATTTTTTCCCCCTTGTCTCTCTATTCCTTGCACTTCGCTTGACTTCTGAAAGTTCTTTGAACTTTTCCTTCATATTCCGGGATGGATTCTCTGGATAGGATTTATTTATTTATTTTGCATCTACATCCCGACTGTGAAAAACTACCTGACAAACATTGTCAAAGTTCTCATCGCACTGCAGTGTCATTTTTATTTGTTTTATTTATTATTTGATTTGTTTGTCATTAGTTCTTGAGTAGGATTTACAGGAATTACATAGAAATAAGGAGCTAATTTCTATGGGTGCCTATCAGTAAGCTTTCCTATAACTGTTGTGACTCCAGCCCCTGAACCTGGCCCCATGCCCAACAGTGACTCCGAGAGTGAGGGGAAAGGGCCGGTAAGACTTACCTCCCGAGATAAGCCTTACCGGCCCTTTCCCCTCACTCTCAGAGTGAGTGAACCAGACCAGTCAGAGGACGTAATGAGGCCATCATCCCCTGATTCCTCCCTTCCCCAGGCTACGCCTTCAGACCCAGCTGACAATAATAATAATCAAGCTTGGCTTGACCCGCGCTTCAGAAGATTAGAGAGGCAGCGTCATCAAAAGGAAGGGTGGAGCAGGAGCCCCACCCCACAGGATATATAAAGAGCTTTGGGACTGCTCTCACTCCACGGGAAGCAAAAGTTTAGCTGAACCGTTTCAAAAAGAGCTGAAAGTCTTGCTACGTGAGTCATTTGTTTGAACTTTGGCAGGCAGCTGCGATTTCTCTGCCAGGACTGATAAGAGCCGTGAATCCACTGGCTGAAGGCCAGCTCGTGGGTCCGAAGTGGGGAAGGAGACAGAACAATAACACTTATGCTGACTATGGTCTAGGCTAGGGTCTCCTGCTTGAGCTGGGGATTGGACTAGAAGACCTCAAAGGTCCCTTCCAGCTCTATTCTGATTGATTGAGTTTTGTAATTCACTCTCTCTTTTTTGTGTTATAATGCTCAATCTTGCATTATTTCTCACTTTTCCCGTATCATAATATGAATTCATGTATGGACAAGATTTATTTCCATTTATTGATATTTGTTTATTAAACGTTTATGCCTTGCCAGAACAATTGGATTTTCCTTCTTAGAGACAGTAGCAATACAAATTTTGGATTGACACCTGTCACCGAAACTTGATTTACGGGAGTTGGTTGGAAACTAATCAAGGAAAGAAGGAACCTGGAATTAAGGAGAAACTTCCTAACGGTGAGAACGATTAACCAGTGGAACTGCTTGCCACCAGAAGTTGTGAGCGCTCCATCACTGGAGTTTTTTAAAATTACAACGGTCTACTTCTTCTCTAGACCAAGCAAATCAGAGGTGAAATTCTGTGGGCGTGGCTTGGTGGGTGTGGCAGGGGGAGGATACTGCAAAATCCCCATTCCCTCCCCACTCTGGGACCAGCCAGAGGTGGCATTTGCCGGTTCTCCAAACTACACAAAATTTCCGCTACCTGTTCTCCAGAACCTGTCAGAACCTGCTGGATTTCACCCCTGAAGCAAATCCATATAAACAGAGGCGTAGAATCAAAATCACGTGAAATATTAGTGCCGCTTGATAAAGCCTTAGTAAGGCCACACCTGGAATGCTGCATCCAGTTTTGGTCACCCGATTACAAAAAAGATGTTGAGATTTTGGGAAAAAGTGCAGAGAAGAGCAACTCAGATGATTAAGGGCCTGGAGACCAAAACATAGGAGGAACGGGTGCAGGATTTGGGTTTCGCCAGTCTAGAGAAAAGAAGGACTAGTGGAGACAGTATTCCAGTACTTGAGGGGCTGCCACAAAGAAAGAGGGGGGGGGGTCAAATTATTCTCCAAAGCACCTGAAGGCAGGAGAAGAAGAAATGGATGGAAACTCATCAAGGAGAGAAGCAACCTGGAATTAAGGAGAAATTTCCTGACAATTAGAACAATTAACCAGTGGAACAGAAGTTGCCTTCAGAAATCGTGGGAACTCCATCACTGGAGGTTTTTAAAGAAGAGAAGAGACCGGACAGTCACTTGTCCGAGATGGTATAGGTTCTCCTGCTTGAGCAGGGGGCTGGACTAGAAGACCTCCAAGGTCCCTTCCAGTTCCGTTCTTCTGTTTATCAGTGAAACGGCTTGCCTTCAGAAGCTGTGGGTGCTCCGTCACTGGAGGTTTTTAAGGACAGCCATTGGTCTGAAATGGTATAGGGTCTCCTGGGGGTTGGGCTAGAAGACCTCCAAGGTGCCTTCCAGCTCTATTCTAATTCGATCTGAAGGAGGGATCCCGCATTTCTTCAGAAGCAGATCCTCCGAAGAGCTGAATTGCCTTGGACCAAAGGAGAAGCGGCCGACAACAGCACAACTATAATTCAAATGAAGAGGTAGAGCCCAGAGATAAGCATTCTTGATATTTATGTGATGCATAATCCACCCAAGCCATAAAGCCTTTTTCATTGTCTCCTCTCTTCAGCGTATCAAAGGCCAAGATCCATTTGATTTATCACAGCGCTGAAAGTTTTGTTAACATTGCTTCTGGATTCTTGGATCCTTTTAAAAAGAAACGAAAGAAAGAAGCAGAACTTGAGAGGACATATTTAATGAAGGTTTTTGCAAAAAATAACTGGCGAAACTGCAAGCTGTTTTGCAATGCCTGTGGTGCCACAAAGCCTTTGAACTGCCAGAAATGCTATTATCTAGATTACGGTTTATTATGTTTTCTGGTTTTTCATCTTGATAAGTTTTAATGCAGGATCATTACATATGAGAATAGATTTAATCCTGTTCTTAGCAGGATTTAAGGACACCGAGGGGATTATTTATATAATAAGATGCAAGGTTGCTATGGAAAACTCTATAGCAACCCTAACATCTTCAGAAAAGCAAGCAGCCACTTGTGACAGCAATCTAAATTTACATTTATTTTAGTGTCATTTTTATCGACACTCTTAGTCTCTCATTTTGACAAGATGCTAAAATATGTTTGTGAGGGGGGGGGCGGTTCGGGTTTGAGCAAAATTTATAGCCTAGCCCCAGAATTAAAAACATTTCCTTAAAAACATTGAAAAACAATGGACTGGACTGGTTTTGCCTTTCCAGAATAGCATTTCAGAAGGAAGATAGGTTTCCTGTATGATGATGATGATAATAATATTTTTTATTATTATTATTTTCTTTGAGAACGGAGAGGGTAGCGTTAATTTATCTCTCCTGCCAATGAGACCGCCTGCTGTTACCCTATGCCTCCCACCGACCCGTACGCTCTCACAGAGAGGGCCTTCTCAGGGTGCCGTCCGCCAAACAATGTCGGCTGGCGGCCCCCAGGAGTAGGGCCTTCTCTGTGGGGGCAGCGACGCTCTGGAACGAACTCCCACCTGGCTTACGTCAAGTGCCTGATCTTCGGACCTTTCGTCGTGAGCTAAAAACATATTTATTTATTCAAGCAGGACTGGCATAAATAGTTCATTTTAAATTGGGGTTTTAGTAATATTTTAAATTTTTAAACCTTTTAAATTATCGGCCGTTTAGTAATAGTTTATTTTAAATTCTTTTAATTGTATATATTCTGTATTTTATTCTGGCTGTACACCGCCCTGAGTCCTTCGGGAGAAGGGCGGTATAAAAATCTAATAAAATAAATAAATAAATAAATAAATAAATAAATGGTCTTGAAATAAAATCATGTCTTTCGGAGAACTAGCAATGACGATGCCACAATGTCTGAATGCTTTATCAATAATGTCAGACGGCTGTAGAATCTAGAAGACACATTCTGATAGACACAGTCAGTGGTGGGATTTAGCCGGTACAGGCCGGTTTGGGCGAACTGGTAGTTAAATTGTTGGCTGGCTCTGCCCCTCCCCACCCCTTCCAGGAGTCCCCATGCACCTCATTTTGTCTCCCAGGTAAGTGCAGGGAGGTCCAAAATGGGGCAGGGTGTATGTGTGGTGTACCTTCCCCCTGGTGGCCCATTTTCACTCCCAGGTGGCTTCAGAGAGGCCTCCTAAACCCAAAACAGGGTGTGTGGGAGAAGGGTAGTGTGTTCCCCTCCCCCCCCGGTCCTGTTTTTGATCCTGTGGTGTGTGTGTGCAGGAGGCCGAATTCTGTCTTTCACACCCCCTAGCCACACCCACCATGGCCACACCCAGCCAGTCATTAGGGCAGAGAACTGGTTGTTAAATTATTTGAATCCCACCACTGGACACAATCTATTAGCCTAGATATATTTTAAAATATGTCTCCCTTCTATATATATATATATATATATATATATATATATATATATATATATATATATATATATATGTCTTTGGTTATTCGGGTTTTCTCCTACATACAAACACCCGCGAAAACCTCAGAAAACATATATATATATATATATATATATATATATATATATATATATGTAGTTCTTTGGTTATTCGGGTTTTCTCCCGCGGACAATTGGAAGTGTCTTGGCGGCGTTTGAAGTCTCATTAAGTCATCTTCAGGCTTCAACCGTGCTTCTGGGAGCAATGTGTGATCGCAGCTGTTTCTTCCTTTTGGAGAAAGGAAAGAAACAGCTGCGATCACAAGCAACTGAACAAGCAACAGTCGGCGTCAACCTCCAACTCAGAAAACACACACACACACATATATATATATATATATATATATATATATATATATATATATATATATATATATATATATATATATATATATATATATATAGGTCTTTGGTTATTCGGGTTTTCTCCTACATACAAACACCATGAAAACCTCAGAAAACATATATATATATATATATATATATATATATATATATATATATATATATATATAGGTCTTTGGTTGTTCAGGTTTTCTCCGTGTAAAATTGGAAGTGTCTTGGCGTTTCGTGAAGTCTCATTCGTCATCTTCAGGCTTCAGCTTCGTGCTTCTGGGAGCAATGTGTGATCGCAGCTGTTTCTTCCTTTTGGAAGGAAGGAAAGAAACAGCTGCGATCTGCACCAAGCAACTGGCTGAAAGTTGACCTGGTTCGTGCTGCTTCAAACGCCAAGAACTACACAGTATATACATAGCCTATATATATATATATATATATATATATATATATATATATATATATATATATATATATATATATATATAGGTCTTTGGTTGTTGGGTTTTCTCCGTGTAAAATTGGAAGTGTCTTGGCGGCGTTTCGGCGAAGTCTCATTAAGTCATCTTCAGGCTTCAGCCGTGCTTCTGGGAGCAATGTGTGATCGCAGCTGTTTCTTCCTTTTGGAGAAAGGAAAGAAACAGCTGCGATCTGTGCTCACGCAACGAATGGTTTCGTCAGCATCATAAATTCATGAGGCTGACAACAATCTCTAAACACCCGTGAAAACCTCAGAAAACACACACACATATATATATATATATATATATATATATATATATATATATATATATATATATATATATATATATATAGGTCTTTGGTTGTTGGGTTTTCTCCGTGTAAAATTGGAAGTGTCTTGGCGACGTTTCGATGAAGTCTCATTCGTCATCTTCAGGCTTCAGCTGAAGCCTGAAGATGACGAATGAGACTTCGTCGGCGTCATAATACTCAGGCGGCTCGAACAACAAGACCTATATACAAACACCGTGAAAACCTCAGAAAACAAATATATATATATTTGAGGTTTTCACGGGTGTTCTATATAGTCTTTAGTTGTTGGGTTTTCTCCGTGTAAAATTGGAAGTGTCTTGGCGGCGTTTCGACGAAGTCTCATTCGTCATCTTCAGGCTTCAGCCGTGCTTCTGGGAGCAGTGTGTGATCACAGCTGTTTCTTCCTTTTAACTGCTAGTGGGGGTTTGAACTGATTGGGTGGGAGCTTGGCTGCGCTCTGATTGGATGGGGGTTTTTCTGTGCTCTGATTGGCTAGGGGGGTGTCCTGTGTTGGTGGGGGCTTGGTTGTGCTCAGTCTAGTCTGTGCTGCAGGGGGAGTTGAGCTGGTGAGCTGCATAGCTGTTGTTTGGCTTTGTGGTCGTGCTACATCTTCATAGTGGGTGTCAGTCTGCTGCATGAATGGATTGGAGGGGTTTGAAATGGCTAATGTTGCAGCTGCGGTCTGGCTTCTGGTCCTTGGTCGTGCTTCATGATCAGTGTGGGTTTGGGTCTGCTTTCTGGGTGGATGTGCGGTGGTGACATCCTGTGTGGACCTTGTGAGTGTGGGTCTGGTGTCATTCCTCGTGTTAGGGACTCGTTTGTCAATAAGGCGGGTTTCCAAATGGCTGGTAGGCGGAGGTGTCATCTCGTTTGTTCATGCTGTGTGGGCGTTTTCTATCTCAATGGCTTCTCTGATTATTCTGTTGTTAAAGTGTTCAGTTTTGGCGATAGTTCTGGTCTTTTAAAGTCAATATCATGTCCTGTGACTTTAAAGTGTTGGACCAGGGAAGAAGTTAGTTCCTCTTTTTGAATGAGTTCTTGTGTTCTTCAATGCGTGCACTTATTCTTCTGTTGGTTTGTCCAATGTATGTGGTGGGGCAGGCGGTGCATGGGATTTCATATACTCCTTGATTTTCTAACTCAATTTTGTCTTTGGGGTTTCTTAGGATGGTGGATATTTTTCTGTTTGTGCAGAATGCTGTCTTGATGTTGTGTTTGTGGAGGATCTTGCTGATTCTGTCTGTGGTGCCTTTTATATATGGGAGGAGGGCTGTGCCGTTTTCTTGTTCTCTGTCTTGGATTTTAGTGGGGGTTCTTTTGGATTAGCTTGGTAATCTTATTTGTTTTGGAATCCATTGGATGTTAGTACGTTAGTGAGAGTGTCCAGTTCGGGTTTTAGGTGTTGTTCATCAGCTAAGCATTTTGTTCTGGAGATGAGTGTCTTGGCTACGGAGTTGATCTGTGCTGGGTGGTGGTGTGAGTGCGTGCAGATAGCGGTTTGTGTGTGTTTTCTTCTGGTAGATGGTGTGTCCTAGGGAGCCATTGGGTTTCTGTAGACTAAGACATCCAGGAAGGAAGTTGGTTATTAACTTCTGTTTCCATGGTGAACTGTATTTTGGGGTGTAGGCTATTGAGGTGTGTGAGGAAGTTGTCAAGTTTTTCTTTCCCGTGTGGCCAGATTATGAAGGTGTCGTCTACATATCTGAGCCAGAGTTTGGGTTTGTGGTCAGGTTTTTCTAGAGCTTGGGTTTCAAAGTGTTCCATGTAGAGATTGGCAATGACAGGTGAGAGGGGTGATCCCATGGGTGCTCCTTCTACTTGTTTGTATTTTTGTCCATTATAGATGAAGTATGTGTTGGATAGGCAGTGGTTGGTCAGATCTAGGATGTGCTTGTGGGGGTTATATTTGTTTTGGATAGCTGTCAAGGCTTCTTTGATTGGCACTTGGGTGAAGAGGGATATGACATCAAAGCTCACGAGTAGGTCGCTGGGCTGTAAGTTTTGTTTCTTTATGATCTCTATGAACTGGAATGAGTTTTTTACGTGTGAGGTGATGGATTCTGCATAGGGCTGTAGTTGTCTGGCGAGAAATTTGGCTAGGTTTTGTAGAGGTGAGCCTATGGAGCTGACTATGGGTCTGAGTGGGGTTCCTTCTTTGTGTATCTTGGGGAGGCCATAGAGCTTAGGGCATCTGGATGATTTTTCTCTGGGAATGATTCTTTGTTGGATTTCTTCGCTGATGGGGGAGGCTTTTATTTTGGATCTAGTGGTTTTTTCTAGGTAGGTGGTGGGGTCTGTGTTTAGGGGCTTGTATGCAGGGTCTTGGAGTAGGTTGGTTAATTTGGTTTGGTAGTCAGATGTGTTCATAACCACCGTGGCATTGCCCTTGTCTGCTGGTAGGATTATTATGCTGGATTCCAAACAAATAAGATTACCAAGCTAATCCAAAAAGAACCCCCCACTAAAATCCAAGACAGAGAACAAGAAAACGGCACAGCCCTCCTCCCATATATAAAAGGCACCACAGACAGAATCAGCAAGATCCTCCACAAACACAACATCAAGACAGCATTCTGCACAAACAGAAAAATATCCACCATCCTAAGAAACCCCAAAGACAAAATTGAGTTAGAAAATCAAGGAGTATATGAAATCCCATGCACCGCCTGCCCCACCACATACATTGGACAAACCAACAGAAGAATAAGTGCACGCATTGAAGAACACAAGAACTCATTCAAAAAAGAGGAACCAACTTCTTCCCTGGTCCAACACTTTAAAGTCACAGGACATGATATTGACTTTAAAAAGACCAGAACTATCGCCAAAACTGAACACTTTAACAACAGAATAATCAGAGAAGCCATTGAGATAAACGCCCACACAGCATGAACAAGCGAGATGACACCTCCGCCTACCAGCCATTTGAAACCCGCCTTATTGACAAACGAGTCCCTAACACGAGGAATGACACCAGACCCACACTCACAAGGTCCACACAGGATGTCACCACCGCACATCCACCCAGAAAGCAGACCCAAACCCACACTGATCATGAAGCACGACCAAGGACCAGAAGCCAGACCGCAGCTGCAACATTAGCCATTTCAAACCCCTCCAATCCATTCATGCAGCAGACTGACACCCACTATGAAGATGTAGCACGACCACAAAGCCAAACAACAGCTATGCAGCTCACCAGCTCAAATCCCCCTGCAGCACAGACTAGACTGAGCACAACCAAGCCCCCACCAACACAGGACACACCCCCAGCCAATCAGAGCACAGAAAAACCCCCATCCAATCAGAGCGCAGCCAAGCTCCCACCCAATCAGTTCAAACCCCCACTAGCAGTTAAAAGGAAGAAACAGCTGTGATCACACACTGCTCCCAGAAGCACGAAGCTGAAGCCTGAAGATGACAAATGAGACTTCGCCAAGACACCTCTAATTTCACATGGGAGAAAACCCGAATAACCAAAGACCTACACAATCACACACACACACACACACACACACACACACACAATGGTGAGCTCTCAAGCGACATTTGCCTTATTGTTGTAGAACTTGAGAAATGTCTCCAGAGGAAACAGTCCAAAATCTCCGATTTCCAATTAAAATTCCTTGCTTTTTGGCCTGAGAAGATATTGAAAACAACATTTACTTTTGGCGGCATGTTTAGCCTCAAGGAGGGAGGGTGTTTGTGTGAGTGTGTGATATTTCCCACATGGTATTTGAAAACACTCAATAGCCACGCTGAATTTCAAGGCCTGATTTTGAAACAAGTGTTAAGCTTTTAGCACAGTTTTGCTGTTTCATGGCAAAGGAGAGGAATAAAGAGAGCTTGTTATTTCCAATATTTGAAATCAAAGCTTATGAATGACTTCTTATGTTTTCAGATGTCTAATTGAATCATATGGGTGTTAATCGGTGGTTGTTATTGTTTCCTTTTTTGCTTTTTTATTGCCTCTTATGGAATAGAATTAGAAATAGAAATAGAAATAGAAATAGAAATAGAAGTAGAGTAGAGTAGAGTAGAGTAGAGTAGAGTAGAGTAGAGTAGAGTAGAGTAGAGTAGAGTACAGTAGAGTAGAATAGAATAGAATAGAATAGAATAGAATGCAGAATAGAATAGAATAGAATAGAATAGAATAGAATAGAATGCAGAATAGAATAGAATAGAAATAGAAGGAGAGTAGAGTAGAGTACAATAGAATAGAATAGAATAGAATAGAATAGAATAGAATAGAATAGAATAGAATAGAATAGAAAACATGGAATGGAATGGAATGGAATGGAATAACAGAGTGAATGGCATGTAGATGCTGTTTTTCTCTATGTGCCTTTGATGGCTGATTTGTCTTTCTATTATCCCATCAAACATCCCTTTTCATTCTTCCTATTAGCATAATCCCGTATTCTTCCGTCTCCCTCGGTTCTAAGCAGTTTCCACATCATCTTTCCTTACATCTATTTTTCAATTTTTTTTACGTGAAGGATCTTTTAATCCCTTTTTTTTTTTGATACACAATTCCTACCTACTCTTTATATAATGACCCTACGGTCTTTCTTTCATGTATTTCCTTTTCTTTCATTTTTTTTTTCTATGACTCACTCATGACATAATAATAATTTAAAAATATCACGCCTCAAAATTCAGGGTATTTTAGCATCCCACACCCTTCATTTATGTTCCCAGCCTTTCAGCATCCCCAAAGAAATCAATCACGCTTCTAGATGCATATTTATTTATAGATCCAAACTGACTTTGCTGTCATCAGGAAATGTGGCGTAAACACATCTAACATTAGCAACATAATCTACAATAATAAAGATGAATCTACGTGTCACAGGAGAATGTTGCAGGATCCAATCTGGGTCGGTAAACGGGATCAGAGGTTTGTTCTTGGACCATTTTTGTGAGCTAGTGCTTTTTACTAGCTTAGAGAAAGCTTGTACAAGTAATCCTGGAGTTACGACCACAGTGGAGCCTGAAATTTATGTTGCTAAGTGAAATGTTTTTAAGTTGAAACATAACATAATAACAGAGTTGGAAGGGACCTTGGAGGTCTTCCAGTCCAACCCCCTGCCGAGGCAGGAAACTCTACACCATTTCAGACAAATGGCTATCCAACATTTTCTTAAAAATTTTCAGTGTTGGAGCATTCACAACTTCTGCAGTCAAGTTGTTCCACTGATTAATTGTCCTCAATTGTCAGGAAATTTCTCCTTAGTTCTAAGTTGCTTCTCTCCTCGATTAGTTTCCATCCATTGCTTCTTGTCCTGCCTTCAGGTGCTTTGGAGAACAGCCTGACTCCCTCTTCTTTGTGGCAACCCCTGAGATATTGGAAGACTGCTATCATGTCACCCCAGTCCTCCTTTTCATCAAACTAGACATACCCAGTTCCTGCAATCGTTCTTCATATGTTTTAGCCTCCAGTCCCTTAATCATCTTTGCTGCTCTTCTCTGCACTCTTTCCAGAGTCTCAGCATCTTTTTTACATTGTGGTGACCAAAACTGAATGCAATAATGAGTTGTCCCTTTTTTTTTTTACCACGGTTGTTAAACACACCCCAACCAACATCTAAAAAACCCACATACAACAGGCACCATATAAATACCACACACAGAATAGCTCACACTCTGCCAGATGGGCTCCAGCATGAATCCCAAAGCTCGGAAGACAAAACCTCCCGTCCCGATGACCAACCCAGATCGGATCCTGCAACAACCTACAGGTACTTCTCAACTTAGTTCTCAACTTAGTTCTCAACTTCTCAGTTCATTTCGTGACCATTCAAAGTTACGACACTGGGGAAAAAAGCGACTTATGACAGTTTTACATACTTACGGCCATTGTAGCATTCCCATGGCCACATGATCCAAATTCAGACGCTTGGGCAACTGACTCGTATTTATGACCATCGTTGTGTCCCAAGGTCACGTGATGCCCTTTTGCGCCCTCCTGGCAGGCAAAGTCAAAGGGGAATCCAGATTTTTTTTGTTTTTGTTTACATTTATACCCCGCCCTTCTCCGAAGACTCAGGGCGGCTTACAGTGTATAAGGCAATAGTCTCATTCTATTTGTATATTTTTTTTTACAAAGTCAACTTATTGCCCCCCCAACAATCTGGGTCCTCATTTTACCTACCTTATAAAGGATGGAAGGCTGAGTCAACCTTGGGCCGGGCTTGAACCTGCAGTAATTGCAGGCTTCTGTGTTCTTAATAACAGGCCTTACCAGCCTGAGCTATCCGGCCCTTATATTCACTTAACTACCGTGTTACTAACTTAAGAAAGGCAATGATTTGATTAACCACCATGGCCAAAAAAAAAAAAAACCCGCCATGAAAGGGGAGAAAATCACTTAACAAGCATTTCACTTAGCAACATGAATTTCAGGGTCCACTGCGGTCATAACTCCAGGATTAAAGCTTTCTCTATGCTACTAAAAAGCACTAGCTCACAAAAAATGGTCCAAGAACAAATTGTTGTGTTTGGTTAAAAAAAAACCTACCGTATTGAGAAGAAAGCATGAATAAAATATTAAGGCTGAGAAGCAAAGACTTAACATCGGTTGCCCAAGGATCATTGGTGATTTTTTTTCGAAGAGTTAGCGTCTCCAATCCCCAGTTTCATCAAGGGAATCGTTTCCTTGAAACCGAGATCTGTTTCTTAAAAGCAGTTGAAGTTTATAACTGGAGGAAATGCCAGTCCCCCCAAAAAAAGTTTAAATTCACAAGATCTCTTGCTAAGGCAATGTTTCTCAAAGCTTGGCCACTTTGATTTCAACCTGTAAAGTTGGCTGGGGATTTCTGGGAGTTGAAGTCCACCCATCTTAAAGTTGGCACGATTGAGAAATACAAATCTAAGATATATCCTAGCCTGGAGAAAATCGGTTGTAATTTTTCAGTCCCATTCTGATGGGGGAGAGAGATTTTATTTTATTTTATTTCAATCCAAGGTCTTTAAGAAGACTTCCCTCATCATTGGTGATTTATGGGTTGAAGACAACAGAAACATAATAATTTAAACAAAATACACCGTAGGCATTTTTTCCCCTCACTTCCTTCATTATTAATCACCTCATGAGATGGCCCCAAACAGCTCCATTTTTCCGCTGAAGAGCGGGAAGGCACTTTACATTTGATTAATGGCACTTGAGGAGTTGAAGAAAATTTTCGTGCAATTTCTGGATGAGAATAAAACATCGCCCACTGATGAATTAACCTTTTAAAGAAAAATGTGTCTTTTTTTTAAAAAAAAATCACACTTGAAGGGTGGGAAATCTGGACTTTTTTCGCTTGTCTCCTTTTGTCATTTAGCACGTCGCTGAAGATGATATTAATTAGGACGATTGTTTCCATACTTTGCAAAATATCTCGCCGAACGTCTAGTGCTCTCCAACTGTAACTTCAAGAAAGCAATCAAACCATTGGAGAAGAAGGGAGTAGTGGTTGTATTTTAGGGAAAACGGAATTAAGACTTTTTTTTTTAATTATCTTCTGCGACATCTGCGTCTCGGGTGGAATTTTAAGCTGAAGGAGGTGCAGAAAAAGTCAACGAAGAAAATATAGGATTCTTTTGACACCTTTTTCCAGGAGGGCAGAATGCAACTCTTGGGGTTATTTCTCTTAAGAGACGAGAATCACGAGGAGATGCAATTCACGTTTATGCAATTATGGACAGTCAGTAAAATATAAAAAGGGTAAAGGGTTTTTTCCCCCATCTGCCGGACTACGAGCCCCTCAGAAAAACTAACCACAGGTAATCCTCGAATTATGACCACAATGGAGCCCAAAATTTCGGTTGCTAGGTGAGACGTTTGTGAAGCAGATTTTGTTATGACTTCAATTGTTAAGTTAGCAACCCGGTTGTTAAGTGAATCGGGTTTTCCCCACCGACTTTGCTTGTTGGAAGAAGATCACGTGACCCCGGGACACTGCGACCATCATAAATATGAACCAGTTGCCCAGTGTCTGAATTTTGATCAGGTGGCCCTGGGGATGCTGCAGCGGTCGTAAGTGTGAAAAACCTAAGTCCTAAGTCACTTTTTTCCAGTGCTATTGTAACTTGGAGCGGTTGCTAAATGAACTGTTGGAAAATAAACCTGACTTTGGAATAGAATGAGCTGGAAGGGACCTTGGAGGTCTTCTAGTCCAGCCCCCTGCTCAAGCAGGTGAACCTATATACGTGATGGTGAACTTATGGAATGCATGCCAGAGGTGGTACACAGAGAACCTCTTTGCTGGCATGCACGCCGTCATCCCAGGTCAGATCTCCGTGGCGTTTCTTTCGTGAGCTTCTGTTTCCCTGCAAATGGCGAAACAGAAGCACACGAAAGAAAATTATTATTATTATTTATTATTATTTATTAGATTTTTATACCGCCCTTCTCCCGAAGGACTCGGGACTCCAAAATGTTGTGACTCCAGCCCCCGAACCTGGCCCCATGCCCAGAAGTGACTTGGAGCTGGGCCTGCTGTCAGAAAGTGACTTGGACAGTGAGGGGGAAGGGCCGTCAGGACTTACCTCGGGAGCACCGGCTTCCCTAGCTCAGCTCCAGGAACCAGAGGCAGGCCAGGTGGAGGAGATAACGAGGCCTCCGTCCCCTGACTCTTTCCCCCCTCAGGCCACGCTTCCAGACCCGGCTGATGGCAATCAGGCCTGGCTGGACCCTAGGTTTCATAGGCGGGAGAGGTGGGAACAACAGAAGCAGGGGTGGGGCAGGCCTAGGAAGTGCTGAGTCATGGAGCCACACCCCACAGGATATAAAAGGCAGCAAGAGCTGGTGTGTCTCTTTGTAAGAGGCAACTGAGTAGAGCTGAAGTTTGTGACTCATCAGCGTCGTGGAAAGTAACGAGGGCTCTTGGCAGACGCTGGCTCTTTTGCCGCCAGAGCTGATAGTGCTGGCTAATTAAGCCATCATTCGGACGGAGGTGGAGGAGGACAGAACAGAAGATCTTATCTCTTGCCGCACTGCCGGTGTTGGGATGCCCCGCCTCCCACCAGCCACTGGTCTTTGGGTCTCTGCTGCATATGCGTGCAGCACATGTCTCAGCTGGCTCTTATCTGACCGTTGGCTAGTCTGCAGCTCTTCCTCCTGAAGTTCTGTCAAGCGCAGGAAAATCAGGAAATCCAGACAGTTTTAGAATGGATATTCTATCATGGTGGCCCAGTGGTTAGAGCGCAGTAATGCAGGCTACTTCTGCTGACTGCCGGCTGCCTGCAATTTGGCAGTTCGAATCCCACCAGGCTCAAGTTTGACTCAGCCTTCCGTCCTTCCGAGGTGGGTAAAATGAGGACCCAGATTGTTGGGGGCAATGTTCTGGCTCTGTAAACCGCTTAGAGAGGGTTGTAAAAGTGCTGTGAAGCGGTATATAAGTCTTAAGTGCTATTGCTAGATAAACGTTTTTTGCAAACTCATGTACTGTACAAGAATCTGAACTACTAAAGGTCAAAGCAAATTGGCGGTAGATAATTCAAGGTGGGCTGGGCTTAGGTTTCTTGTAGGCGTGAAGGAACTCAAGGCTGATGACATGTCAGGATCAGCCTGGCCACATATTCTTCCCACATATTATTACAGTTGTCATGGGGATTTAGGAGATCAGAAAATGATTAATTTCATATGCAATGGATTTGGCCTCAAAGCTGTGTATGACAATAGAATTAGCCATTCAGGAACAAATAGATTGGATGTAATGGGTTCGGCTTTACAATTTGTCCAGACACTTCGGAATACATTAATGCATTTTCAAAAGCTTTTTCTTTGCATGATAATCCTTCCATAGAACGTTTCTGTTGTGTCTGCGCCCCCCGAGCCAGGCCCCCTGCCAGAAAGTGACTTGGCAAGTGAGGGGGAAGGGTCATCAGGACTTACCTCGGGAGTACCGGCATCCCTGGCTCAGCTCCAGGAGCCAGAGGCAGGCCAGGTGGAGAAAATAACGAGGCCTCCGTCCCCTGACTCTTCCCCCCCCTGCAGGCCACGCCTCCAGACCCAGCTGATGGCAATCAGGCCTGGCTGGACCCTAGGTTTCATAGGCAGGAGAGGTGGGAACAACAGTAGCAGGGGTGGGACAGGCCTAGGAAGTGCTGAGTCATGGAGCCACACCCCACAGGATATAAAAAGCAGCAAGAGCTGCTCTGCCTCTTCGTAGCAGGCAAATCAACTGCTTAACTAGAGCTGAAGTACTGTTGTTCCTGGTTGACTCATCAAGGGAGATAACAAAGACACTTGGCAGACGCTCGCTAGTTTGCTGCCAGAGCTGATAGTGCCGGCTAATTAAGTCATCGCTCAGACTGAGGCGAGTGGGACAGAACAGTTTCTATCTGAACTGGATGTTCCTGGCCCATTGTTGGACATTATATTAGTACCATACTTATCTTTGAGTTGTAGACTAATTGCTTCTTGTGACACCATGTTATTATATTATGACACTGTCTTTTGTTGGATTGCTATTTGTGGCATCTCTGTAGTCAAATATTTATCAATTTTGGATTCTGTTTCCTTCTTTCTTTCACCTACTGTGTCCTGATAGCTCTTATTTCGCTAAGTCTTAATCTTTAGCCTAATTCAAATTTGACACTTGGAAGTATTGGCTTGCTATTGTTCAAGGTAATCATTGAATCAGTTCTTGGACGGGCAAATGAATGGATGGAAATCATGAATTAAAAATTAATCCGGACGATCTCTTTGTCATGAGTATTTCAGTGACACAGGCAGGGGTTGCTGGCTGAAGCAAAGTATCCAGGGATTTCAAGTGTAGATGTGTTTATTTATTTAGCTAGGGCAACCACAGAGATCATCACAGATATACAAATCTAGTTCAAACAAACCATCAGTAGATAGAGAGATTAGATAGATAGATAGATAGATAGATAGATAGATAGATAGATAGATAGATAGATAGATAGATAGATGATAGAAGATAGATAGATAGATAGATAGATAGATAATAGAAGATAGATAGATAGATGATAGATAGATAGATAGATAGATAGATAGATAGATAGATAGATAGATAGATAGATAGATAGATAGATAGATAGATAGATAGATGGATGATAGGTAGATAGATAGATAGAGATAGAAAGATTGATGATAGATAGAGATAGATAGTAGATAGGTAGATAGATAGATAGATAGATAGATAGATAGATAGATAGATAGATAGATAGATAGATAGATAGATAGATGTAGATGATAGATGGATGGATGGACAAATAATAATAGACAGACAGACAGATATAGACAGACAGACGGAATGGATGGATGCAGTGGTGGGATTCAAGTAATTTAACAACTGGTTCTTTGGCTTAATGATTTCTTCCAACAACCAGTTTGCCAAACTGCTCAGACAGTTAACAACCGGTTCTCCCGAAGTGGTGCGAACTGGCTGAATCCCACCACTGGATGGATGGATGGATGGATGGATGGATGGATAGATGGGTAGATGGGTAAATGGGTGGATAGAGAGAGACAGAGACAGAGAGAGAGATAATAGATAGGGATAGATGATAGATGGATGGATGGATGGACAGATAGATAGATAGATAGACCCCTCCACAAATGGATATCTGCTTTTCTGTCTAACAGACAACAAGTGGTCAAAATTGGCAATGCTTTATCAAATCCTGTTCCTGTCAAGAGTGGCGTTCCTCAAGGCAGCGTCCTTGGACCAACACTCTTTATTCTATACATTAATGATCTTTGTGACCATATCTCAAGTAATTGTGTTCTCTTTGCTGACGATGTCAAACTATTTAACACCACAGACAACACTTCTATCATTCAAAACGACCTTGACCATCTAACCGCTTGGTCTAAAAATTGGCAGCTCCAAATTTCAACCAGCAAATGCTCAGTCTTACATATAGGAAAAAAGAACTCTAAAACTAAGTACATACTAGATGGACATTACCTTACAGACGACCCCCATCCCGTTAAAGACCTTGGAGTTTTCATGTCAAATGATCTAAGTGCCAAAGCCCACTGCAACTACATAGCAAAAAGCTCTAAGAGTTGTAAACCTAATTTTGCCCAGCTTCTTTTCCAAAAACACCACACTACTAACCAGAGCATATAAAACATTTGCTAGACCAATTCTAGAATACAGCTCACCTGTTTGGAACCCTCACCACATCTCTGACATCAATACAATTGAACGTGTCCAGAAATATTTTACAAGAAGAGTTCTCCATTCCTCTGAAAACAACAAAATACCTTATCCCACCAGACTTGAAATCCTAGGCTTAGAAAACTTGGAACTCCGTCGCCTTGACAAGACCTAAGTTTAACTCACAGAATCATCTATTGTAATGTCCTTCCTGTCAAAGACTACTTCAGCTTTAATTGCAATAATACAAGGGCAACCAATAGATTTAAACTTAATGTAAACCGCTTTAATCTAGATTGCAGAAAATATGACTTCTGCAACAGAATCATCAGTGCTTGGAATACTTTACCTGACTCTGTGGTCTCTTCCCATAATCCTAACAGCTTTAACCAAAAACTTTCTACTATTGACCTCACCCCATTCCTAAGAGGACCATAAGGGGCGTGCATAAGCGCACAAACGTGCCTACCGTTCCTGTCCTATTGTTTTTCTTTTCTTCTTCCTATATATGTTTATATGTGTATATACTATATAATCTTTTTGTATGATGTTGTGACAAAATAAATAAATAAATAAATAAATAGATGATAGATGGATGGATGGACAGATAATAATAGACAGACAGATATAGACAGACTGGATGGATGGATGGATGGATGGATGGATGGATGGATGGATGGATGGATGGATGTGGTAGGGAGGGAGGGAGGGAGAGAGAGAGAGAGAGAGAGAGAGAGAGAGAGAGGACATGCAGATAATACAACACAGGAGCCAATATATCAAACCAAGATAAAACCACAATAAAATCACCATAACCGTAGAATTGCAATGGGATAGATGCAGTGGTGGGATTCAATTTTTTTTACTACCGGTTCTGTGGGCGTGGCTTGGTGGGCGTGGCTTGCTGAGCACAGCAGGGGAAGGTTACTTTAAATCCCCATTTCCTCCTGATCAGCTGGGACTCGGGAGGCAGAGAACAGATGGGGACGGGGCCAGTCAGGGGTGGCATTTGCTGGTTCTCCGAACTATTCAAATTTCCGCTACCGGTTCTCCAGAACCGGTCAGAACCTGCTGAAACCCACCTCTGGATAGATGTCATAATTTGATGTCTAAGGAAGCTAACCATCTTACATCTTCTGTTATGGTTGCAATGTGACCGTCTTGGGGTGCCTTGAAATTTCCTGAAGGGTCCATCTTGAACTAGAGGTGTTATATTGTGTTCCAGAGAGGATCATAGGCTCATTGTGGGTTCTCGGCCATTCCCCACTGAAAGAGCTTGGCCTTACCTCTATCCTGTCCTGTCCCGATTCTATTCCGGTGTCTCCATATTTGTAGATGTGTGAAAGATCAACATAGCTGTACAATGTGCGGTGTCTTAGTGTTCCAGAGTTTACACCAACCGATTTCGGTGTTCAAGGTGGAAAATCCTGTGTCAGTCTTCATCATGCATCAACCAAATCACATTATTCTTCCATTTGCTGTGGAGAGACCTCTAGTAAACTCCCCACAATTCCATTCAACCCCCTGCCCCCCACAAATCAAGCGAGGGAGAAGAACTATTTTAAAAATAATTTGAATATCTGCATAATTAATACCTGCGTAATAAACAACATTGTCTTATTAATAACCGCTTTCCTGAGGGTTTTTTTTTTGCTGTTGTTGGGTTTTTTGTACAGTCATACATCAGCTTCTTATTGAAATGACCTCAAAAAGGCCTTTGAATTTATTGTCCGGCCCAGCATTACTCTTTGATTAGGGACGAATGAGTGACACCTGCCACTTAAACTAAGCCTTCTTAGTAGGAGATAATTTACATTGCATATTCTTTCAGGCAAAAGAATCTTTGCCGCCTGTTAAGAGATGAAGATCGCGGTGTGAATTTAGAACTTTTTAATTCTCGGCTCTTCGATCTCGGCCTCAATTCTCCGGGGACGATGTTCCAGCTTCCAAATTCACATCTCCGTGGAGTTGTAAATTCTTGTCACTCTCTCCTACTCTCTGGCAAGGATAACTGATATTTAGAGACATAAAGGTAGCTGGCTTTCCATCAATTTAGCTTTTTGTCAGGCCCTCCTTAAAGCCGAGATCCATTCAGTAGGGAAACCAGCGCTAGATCATTTATTCTGAAGCAGACGTCCAGTTTATTTCACAAAGCAATTTATTCAAGACGTGAGCGGGAAATTGTACAAATCAGACATTAGAAACAAAAGGAATTTAAAAAAAAAACACTCTAATGTTCTGCCTAGCTACTGTCCCTATTTGGATACTGACTTTTATAAAAAAATAAAATAAAAGCAGGATACCTGTTTTATTCTGGTTAGAATAATGGGTTTCTAAAATGTTTTGCGGGAAGAAAAGGAGGGATGGGGAGGGGAATGAAAGGAAAGGAAGGGAAGGGAAGGGAAAGGAAAGGAAGAGGGAAAGGAAAGGAAGGAAAGGAAGGAAGGGAAGGGAAGGGAAGGGAAGGGAAGGGAAGGGAAAGAAAAGACGGGAAGGGAAGGGAAGGGAAAGGAAAGGAAGGGAAAGAAAAGAAGGGAAGGGACCTAAAGGAAAGGAAAGGAAGAGGGAAAGGAAAGGAAAGGAAAGGAAAGGAAAGGAAAGGAAAGGAAAGGAAAGGAAAGGAAAGGAAAGGAAAGGAAAGGAAACATTTTCCTTATTCCACTGATCAAAACCTCTTGATATATCGTTGAAGACTGAAGAGACAAGGAACGTTTTTTGTAAGCGGTGATATTCAAATTATAAGAATCGGATATGTTAACAAGTAAAACATATTATCCTTGAACAAACGAAGGAAATTCATCATAAGGAAAATTCCAGTAGGCCTGTGATTGGATGTCAGCCCTAGACGGCCGGATGCTGGGTGGACAGCAGGCATGACCCTGGGCTATAAATTGCCCTGATAGGCGAGAGCTTCCAGTGCTGGCTTTGCACAGACCTATGTGCTAAATTCATTGTGTACCAAGGCTACGGGAGGGAAGTAAAACCGGGATTATTATGTTGCTGAGTGTCCTCTGTGTGTTTGCTTGATTTGTCCCTCGTCCGGGCCTGGACATTGTGTGAGATGCATTGTGGATGCCGAAGGCCCATTGCCTATGGATATTGGGAAGAACATATTACTCTCTACCAAGTCTAACACAGCTTTCGATTAAATTGCTTCTTGATGGAGGTTGCAGTCCTCTAAGCCAGGGGTCTCCAACCTTGGTCACTTTAAGACTTGTGGACTTCAACTCCCAGAGTTCCTCAGCCAGCAAAGCTGGCTGAGGAACTCTGGGAGTTGAAGTCCACAAGTCTTAAAGTGGCCAGGGTTGGAGACCCCTGCTCTAAGCAACAAAAAATACCAGACTGAGGAAGACCAGTAGAAAGCAAATATTCCGACATTCCACCTTTTTTGATTCTAAAGGGAAAATAGACTCTGATAAAAGTCAGATTTTTTTTAAAAAAAAAGAAGGTCTCCCTCTTTGAAATCAAATCATCTAAATTCCTTCCGACGGCCTTTAAATATTCCGTAGTATACCATAGGACAATTATACCACGAGTAGTGGAATTAAATAATGTGCCTTTGATTACACATGCACAAAGAGTCGGTTGAGATTATGCATTCAATTACGGCTCCTTTGTAGACAATTGGATTTTATTACGATCCCAGATTGAACTTTGCAAAATATTTGCTAAGCTAAAAGCCATCCTCGTGGTAGCCAGAATCGAGAAAGCAAATGGAAGCTTTGTCTGTAAGTTATAGCCGTGTTCCCAACATGCTGGAGGATAGAACATTTTTCATCCCTATCTATATTTACGCTGAAATAATTTATTTAAATAGTGCTGCTTTATAGTCTCCGGCCTTTTCCTAGCACAAACTTCAGCCTACACTGCAGAGGGTGCAATTCATTTCCTCAATGTAATTTTCATCTCTGCATACTAATCGATTTTTCCACAAACACCTGCTATCAGTCACGATAATAAAACTGCCATTTTAAATTGAAAAGGAGTCGAACGCGGCTTCCTTAGGAAATGACTTAAGTGTCTTTCAATGCTACTTAATGCGGTAATGCGTCTGTGGTGCCAACATGTTTCCAGCCCTTTGCATTTTATATGTTTTTATTCTGTTCCCCTGTTTTCATTTGCATGGAACTCGAAAAGTGAGACTAACATTTGTTGGCAGATTTTTCATAACTCAGAATAGAATAGAATAGAATAGAATAGAATAGAATAGAATAGAATAGAATAGAATAGAATAGAACAGAGTAGAGTAGAATAGAATAGAATAGAATAGAATAATAAGAGTAGAGTAGAGTAGAATAGAATAGAATAGAATAGAATAGAATAGAATAGAACAGAACAGAACAGAACAGAACAGAACAGAACAGAGTAGAGTAGAGTAGAGTAGAGTAGAGTAGAGTAGAGTAGAATAGAATAGAATAAGAGTAGAGTAGAGTAGAGTAGAGTAGAGTAGAGTAGAGTAGAGTAGAGTAGAGTAGAGTAGAGTAGAGTAGAAGAGAAGAGAAGAGAATAAGAATAGAATAGAATAGAATAGAATAGAATAGAATAGAATAGAATAGAATAGAATAGAATAGTTTTTTTTAATCTGTGGAGAAGCCTGCAGGACACTTTGAAGCTGTGATGGGTTTCAAAAATTTTTACTACCGGTGTGCTTGGTGGATGTGGCATGATTTGGCGGGCGTGGCTTGGTGGGTATGGCAGGGGAAGGATATTGCAAAATCCCCATTTTCTCCCGATCAGCTGGGACTTGGGAGGCAGAGAATAGATGGGGGTGGGGCCAGTCAGAATTTTTACTACCGGTTCTCCAAACTACTCAAAATTTCCGCTACTGGTTCTCCAGAACTGGTCAGAACTTGCTAAAACCCACCTCTGTTTTGAAGGCAGGTGAAGAGGTCCTGTGTGTGTATGAGAGAGAACATCACACCTTTGCTCCAAAATGTTTCCATTTACATGTAGCCCTTGACTTACAACAGTTTGTTTAGTGACCGTTGGAAGTTTGAACAGCCCTAAAAAACTTACGACCGTTTTTCACACTTACGACCGTTGTAGCATCCCTCTGGTCACGTGATCAAAACTCCAGCCATTGCCCACTGACTCATATTTATGACAGTTGCAGAGTCCCGGGGTTATATCATCCCCTTGTGAGACGTTTTGACAAGCAAAGTCAAGGGGAAAGCCCGAGTCATTTATCGACCGTGTTCCTTACTGAACGACTGCAGCAATACAATTAAGAACCATGGTCATAAAACGGGGCAAAACTCAGTTAACAATGATCTTGTTTATGAAATGAAAATGTTGGGCTCAATTATGGTTGTTAAGTCGAGGACTAGCTGTCTTAAGGAGCCGAGGTGTCTTAAAGAGCCACGGTAGCCCAGTGGTTAGAGTGCAGTACTGCAGTTTATTTCTGCTGACTGCTGGCTGCTTGCAATTTGGTAGATCGAATCTCACCAGGCTCAAGGTTGACTCAGCCTTCCGTCCTTCCGAGGTCGGTAAAATGAGGACTCAGATTGTTGGGGGCAACATGCTAACTCTAAACCTCTTAGAAAGGGCTGTAAAAGCACTGTGAAGCGGTATATAATTCTTAAGTGCTATTGCTATTAAAAGACAGAGGCAACATTTCAAATCACATTCAGAAGAGAAATTGGGTTTGCTTGGGTTTTTTTTTAAAGAAAGAAACGTGATAAGCTTCTTGAATAATCTTTGTTAGTTCATTGTGCAGGCCGAGCCTTCGGTAATTGGTCACAGCAGGTGACCAATATTCATAGCTGAACTTGGCTCTTTCTTGAAAAATTAATTCAGGTTTAATGTTTGAATGAAAAAAAAAGCCCTAGAGAAATCCACAGCTATCGGCAGCTGGTCTAAGTTGAATTTTTTTCCCCCTCAAAAAGCAAAGCCCTTCAGTGTTTGGTTGCTAAGAAGACGAGATGGTTGAAGTCTCCCGCAGCCCTTAGGGACTCTTATCATCCCTTTCGCTTCAGAAATAAGATAAATGCTTGCGAATAAACATTTGCGATAAACGTTCAGCTCCCGCAGCCGAATCAAAAGAACAAAAAAGAAAAATTAGCTGGCGACTCAGAAACATTTCTGCACGGAGACTCCGGTCTTCAAGACTTTAAAAACCGATAAAAGGAATCATCTCTTTGAAGGCCAGTCGGAATAAAACAATTTAAAACCAGGACTCGCATTTAGGGCATAAAAGAACCAAATCTGTGATCTGATATATTTAGGTTTTTTTTCCTCGTGCAAAGATTTTGCTGCAAGGTCATGCATGTTTTTCAAGGAGAATATTGAGCCTTAATTTAGGCTAGGGAGGCAGATTGAAACCCAAAAGTTGGTACTATGGCCCCCGTGGATCAAAATGGGATGGATAAATGAGACCAAAAGCAGAAAAAGAATAAGAAATAATTTTAAAATAATTCAGTATATGAAGAAAAGAAGTTCAGGAAACTCCAGCGTTCAATAAGGAGGAAGGCACATTCTCAAGTTTTATTTTTGCTGTCATTGAATCGTCTTTTTCTGCAGATTCAGATATTTGGTATTTCTTGGGCTGTGGAACCAGGAAGGTAAAGTAGGGGGTTGGACTAGAAGACCTCCAAGGTCCCTTCCAACTCTATTATTCCATTAAAGTTTTCATGTTTGGCTTCCAAGTCAAAATTCTCCAAGCACAACAGCTCCAATATTTTTTTCTTGAAGTAATGTTCAAGATAAACTCTTCTGAAAAGGGTGTAAACATTTCAATTCCAAAATATTAACATTGGGTTTTTAGAATGTGGGGTAGTAGCATTTTAAGATAGTTTAAAGACTGGTAGTTTTAAGGTAGTGTAAAGTATAAAGATTTTAAGGTAGTATTTTTTCAGTTAAATGTAGAGGGAGGTTGTTGTATCGTTATTAACCCTGTGCTAGAAAAAAGTCAGAGAACGTTTTTGTTATATATTTGTTTGAGGTATTTTCCAGTCACTCTGGATAGTGAGGTGAGCGATATACAAATCAATTAATCAAATAAATAAATAAATAAATGTTTTTGTCACCCTTTCATTTGTTTTGCTATTCCATTTCCCTTTTTTTATGTTAGTTTGTCTTTTAATGTTTTATTTTGAAAATTAATAAACACATTATTTTAAAAACCTCCAAATATTAAGATTCATCCCTAAGCTGTAAATAAATACCATCCTGGATACATTTTAATTTTCAACTTCTTTTTCCAGGAGGAGAAAATAGTGTTTGGTTCAGGTCTATTTGTGTGGCTTGTGTGGTTAAAATCAAACATTCCACCAAACCATAGTTAGGGACTTCCTTGTAAAGTATAGTTCGTATTCACCAAGATGTGGCAAAAGATCTTTTGATCTTTTTGATCCCCTGGTGCTTAAAAAAAATAGAATTAATGCAAAAAACAGTGTATTACTTGGTGTGAAAGCTTGACTCAGGATTTGGGGTCCAAGCAATGGTTAATATTAGACTATGTCTTCTTAGAAGCCTCAGCCCTGTTTACAATCTGTATGGAAATTTTTATTTGAGTGTCTGGGTGGGGACAGACAGAGAAGTACCAATAAAGGAAAATATTTATAGCTCAGGATTAAAAAGAGGGGCCCTTGGTGCTCTTGGTTGTTTTCCTGCAGACCTTACGTGACCAAACTAGGTAGCAAAATCAGTACTAGAAGGGAGGAGGGTTTCAGGAGTGGAGGAGGAGGAGGAGTTTTGTGGGGTCTTGGGGCTCTCTGAGATTGGTTGTCTTCTTGCAGACATTTCATGACCAAACTAGGTAGCATCATCAGTAGTAGAAGGGGGAAGGTTGAGGAAGAGAGGAGGAGGAGGAGGACTGTTGGGTTTTCTCTGAGCTTGGTTGTTTTCTTGCAGGCATTTCACACCAAACTAGGTAACAACATCAGTGCTAGCTAGGACTCTGTACTAGCACTGATGATGATATTCAGTTTGGGTAATGAAACGTCTATAGGAAAACAACCAAGCTCAGAGAGCACCGAAGAGAGTGAAGTTTCTGTCTAATGCACGGTTGATCTTGGACGTTCCCTGGTTAATTTGTAGACTGCTATAATCCTGCAGAAGAAGACCGAGTCAACAAGCCAACTCAAGAGCGCATCTATTTCATTTCTTTGACAGGAGCAGCTGCAACTTCCTGTCCCTTTCTTTGTCCCGGCATAACATCTGTCAGATCTTGTTCTTCTATCTCAATTACCGACCCTGTTCCTTCTCTCAGCCTTAGCCGTTCAAGCTTATGCCCTGAAGGAAGAGAACGACAGTCTCCGATGGCAACTCGATGCCTACCGCAACGAGGTGGAACTTCTCAAGCAAGAGAAGGGCCAGCTGTTTCGCACCGAGGAGAGCTTGACAAAAGACCAGCAACTCCAGTTTTTGCAGCAAACGGTGCAAGGCATGCAACAGGTACGTCTGCCTAACGCGTCTTAAGCTGTTCCAGTCTTGCTTGGTGGGAAGTTGAAGTTGCTACTGTTCTTGGGCATGGAGAAAAAATCTCCAGGTTGGGTGCAAATTGTGAAGTGGCCGGTAGGAAGGCTGAGTTCTCTTCCACCAATGGCGATCCATCTGAAATGACTCGCAGAAGCAGCTGATTATCATTTAGAAGACTGAATTATTTATATCCTGCCTCTTATTAAAGTCTATTATTATTATTATTATTATTATTATTATTATTATTATTATTATTATTATTATTATTATTATTATTATTATTATTATTATTTCATTAAACATGAAACATCAATCAACTGAACATTCAAAAATGTATCACAAATTATTATTAATAATAATAATAATAATAATAATAATAATAATAATAATAATAATAATAATAATAATTTTTATTTACATTTATATCCCGCCCTTCTCCGAAGACTCAGGGCGGCTTACAGTGTGTAAGGCAATAGTCTCATTCTATTTTTATATTTACAAAGTCAACTTATTGCCCCCCCAACAATCTGGGTCCTCATTTTACCTACCTTATAAAGGATGGAAGGCTGAGTCAACCTTGGGCCTGGTGGGGCTTGAACCTGCAGTAATTGCAAGCAGCTGTGTTTTAATAACAGGCTATCTTACAGCCTGAGCCACCACAGCTCAGGCTGTAAGATTATATTATATTATTATATAATAAATAATATTATATGTATATATATAATATATAATATAATATATATATATTATATTATATTATATTATATTATATTATATTATATTATATTATATTATATTATATTATATTATATTATATTATATTATATTAAATATAATATTTATTAAATATTATATTAAATAAGCTTAAAACACACCTATTTATCTGCGCGGGACTGGACTAGTTTTTTAAATTTTCTAAATTTTAAATTTTTAAATTTTATAGGGGTTTTAATTGGTTTTAATATTTATATTATTTTTAATAATTAGGCTTTCTGAATATGTTTTCTTAATGGTTTTCTTAATTTGTATATATATGTTTTTTTATCTGCCTGTGAACCGCCCTGAGTCCTTCGGGAGATAGGGCGGTATATAAATTTGAATAAATAAATAAATAAATATTATATTATATTATATTATATTATATTATATTATATTATATTATATTATATTATATTATATTATATTATATATTATATTATATTATATTATATTATATTATATTATATTATATTATATTATATTATATATAATAATATAATATTAATAATAATAATATTAGGACGCAGTCCTAAACGCTTGGGAAGTGTTCAACTAGTGATCTGTGATACGAAATCCAGCATAATTATCTCATTTGTTGTGTATACTGTCATTTTGTGTAAATAAAATAATAATATTAATATTAATTAGAGATGGAGAACATATCTCACATTCGTTCCTCTTCCTATTTTCCCCTCAACCCTGTTGAGATGTTGGCTGGCCTAGCCACCCAGCTGGCTAAAGTGGGACTAGAACTCACTGTCACCTGGTGATTGGCCCAACGTCACCCAGCTGGCTTTCATGCCTAAAGTGGGACTAGAACTCATCATCTCCTGGTGATTTTCCCAAAGTCACCAACTGGCTTTCCTGCCTGAGGTAGGACTGGAACTCACTGACTCCTGGTGATTGGTCCAAGTTCGCCCAGTTAGCTTTCTTTTCTTTCCTGGTTTCTCTCTGGATGCCACTGGGAGTCCACCAAAATACTCTATATTGCCCCCAATGAAGGTGCCAAAACAACTCCTTTCATAGATATTTTGAACATTGCTTGGAATTCAAGTTCTGGACATTCTTGCCCCCAAAGTCACTGAACTTTAGAAAGAGAAGGTCGTAATCTCATTTAGACAGGCAGGTGTCCTGAGGAGACCAAACCATGCCATCCGCTGGTTTACCTGACCATCAGCAAAAAAAAAATTTTTTTTTTAAAAAGAAACTTTGTAGGATATTGTAATGAAAATGAGGCGGAACCAGTCAGATCTAGGAAAACCCATCATTTCTTCTGCATCAATCTTACTCTTCGCAAAATCGTAGTTTCTGAGGCCATATTTTCTTTTAGCCAAAACACTCTGCGTTACAGATATGGGAATTTGTCTTTGTTGCCGAAGGAAATGGCTTTTCTAGAGAGAATAGGACAGTGGGGGTAACTTTTCTGGATCGAGTGCCCAAAGCATGTGAGCACTGGAGAAATTGTGTGTGTGCAAGTCTGAATCCCCAAAATGCAATGCACACTTGGTTCCTGAGCATGCTCCCTGCCTATGCCCCGCCCCGCCAGTGATGGGTTTCAAATTTTTTTACTACCGGTTCTGTGGGTGTGGCTTGGTGGGTGTGGCTTGGTGTGCATGGCAGGGGAAAGAGACTGTAAAATCCCCATTCCCTCCCCACTCCAGGGGAAAAGATGCCGCAAAATCCCCATTTCCTCCTGATCAGCTGGGACTGGGAGACAGAGAATAGATGGGGGCGGGGCCAATCAGAATTTCTGCTACCGGTTCTCCAGAACTGGTCAGAACCTGCTGAAACCCACCTCTGCGCCCCGCCTCCTGTGCATGCGCACACATGTCCCTTCATGCGCCCCACCACCACACATGCACGCATGGACCCCTTTCCATGCCCCACCCCGCCCCCACACATGGGCACATGACCCCCTTCCATGTGCCCCACCCCCGCACATGCGCAGCAGAGACCCGACAACCAGGAGAGCTGAACTGGGGCGATGGCTCGCGTGCCAACAGAGCGGGCGCTGTGTGCCATCGGTGTGCCATGCGTACCATAGGTTTGCCATCATGCGAATAGTACATTTTCATTTTGTTTTTTTCCAAAGCAGGATAAGTGGTTATTCTGGACAGAGGATGGAGAACTAAATTTAAAAAGCCTCGTGAAAGGAAACACTCCTTCGAAAAGAGGAATTACCTCCTCCTTATTGTGTTTCTGTCCTCTAGTTTCTTCCAGTTATAAAGAAGCGTATTTTTTCACACCTAAGAAATCTTTCACCTTATTAAAAAAAAAAACCTATGTACAAAACCCCTGAAGTGCACTCGGAGACTTCAGTTAGTCCAGAATGCAGCTGCGCGGGTGATCGAGGGAGCACCACGTTGCTCCCGGGTAACACCACTCCTGCGCAGTCTGCACTGGCTACCTGTGGTCTTCCGGGTGCGCTTCAAGGTTTTGGTTATCACCTTCAAAGCGCTCCATGGCTTAGGGCCCGGGTACTTACGGGACCGCCTGCTGTTTCCACATGCCTCCCACCGACCGGTACGCTCTCACAGAGAGGGTCTTCTCAGGGTGCCGTCCGCCAAGCAGTGTCCGCTGGCGGCCCCCAGGGGAAGGTCCTTCTCTGTGGGAGCACCTACCCTCTGGAACGAACTTCCCCCCGGTTTACGCCAATTGCCTGACCTTCGGACCTTTCGCCGGGAACTGAAAACTTATTTATTTATCCAAGCGGGACTGGCCTGATTTTTAAATTCTAAATTTTAAATTTTAAATTCTTCAATTGTAATTTTATTGGGTATTTTATATGGTCAATTGGACGGTTTTAATTTCGGCCTTTTATTGAATAAGCTTTTTAATTGTTATTTTAGTATGTATATTAATTGTTTTAAATGAAGGCTGTACACCGCCCTGAGTCCTTCAGGAGAAGGGCGGTATAAAAGTTTAATTAAATAAATAAATAAAATAAATTGCACCTGGAAAAAATGCAGTAGGAAGCACAGAGAAAATAAAGATTATTTTAATAAGACAATGGATTTATCTTAAGCTCTTTCCTACAAAAACACATAGAATCTCATGCTCTCACTCAGCAGTGAGGGTGGGTCTATTGGTGATGTCACAACTACAGGTATCCTTGACTTGTGACCACAAATTTCTGTTGGTAAGTGAGACGACGAGTTTTGCCTCATTGTACGACCTTTCTTGACACCACTGTGAAGTGAACCCCTGGAGTTGTAAAGTTAGTAAACTGGTTGTTAAGTGGCTTCCCCGTTGATTACACTCGTAAGGAGGTCACAAAAGGAGATCACGTGACCGCAGGACACTGCCACCGTCATAAATATGAGTCAGTTGCCAAGACTCTGGACTTTGATCAAGTGACCATGGAGATGTCGCAACAGTCGTAAGTGTGAAAAACGGTAATAAGTAACTTTTTTCAGTGCTGTTGCAAGTTCAGTCACTCAATGAACTGTTGTTAAGTCTAGGACTTATCCTGTACTGAGTAATTCTCACCATTCTTCAGGGTGACCTCAAATGACATAGAAAAACTAATTCAGAGAAAATGGTATTTGTTTTAAGAAACAAGTATTGCTTCCTTAGGATAAAGAAGATAATTTTAAATTACCTGCATTCACTTGGGGAAAGATGTTTGATCTATTGCAATAGTTACGGAAATCTTGCATGTTTGTCAGCCTTGAATTCATATTTGGAGGTTAAAAAAGAATTAACCAAGGAAAACATCCATCAAATACTTTCCTTGCCTTAAAAGATAATAATAATCCAACTGTTCTTTTTCTCTCTTTGTTTTTTCTTCAAGTTTTCAAAGGTCTTGTCCACATTTTTAAAACAGGAACAATCAAACAGTGATTTATATATATTTTGACCGTTAGATGCCAGCGATTGGATTGTAGTAGCCATCATGCAATTGATATGATCTGAAAATAAAAATCCATTCAACTTAATGGTAGTTCTGCCATTATACTTACCCATTTCTGAGCTAATTTTCCCCATAAAACTCAGTTACACTTTAATTTCATACCCAGTATGAAGCCTCTAACGAACAAATGGAAATAATGTCTTGTATCCATGGTAACAAATGAGATTTTCTTTACCTGATCTTAAGATGGAATTGAATTATACATCTATGACATTTTAGTATTGAAGGAAGCCTCCGTCACTTATATTCCCTGGATTTAAAAAACAAGACAGATATTCGATCTTTCTTACATGTGAATCAGAACCAAGCCAGCCTCAACTAATTTTTATATAATAATGTTATTAAACATTACAACTAAAGAGATAAAACCTAAGGCAAACTAAAAAAGAAAAGAATAAAACTAAAAAAAAGTGTGGAAAAGAAAATAATAGAAATAAAAATAGAAAATATAGAAATGTAGTAAAAAGAATAGAATAGAATAGAATAGAATAGAATAGAATAGAATTTTTATTGGCCAAGTGTGATTGGACACACAAGGAATTTGTCTTGGTGCATATGCTCTCTGTGTACATAAAAGAAAAGATACGTTCATTAAGGTACAACATTTACAACACAATTGATGGTCAGTATATCAATATAAATCATAAGGCTTGCCAGCAACAAGTTACAGTCATACAGTCATAAGTGGAAAGAGATTGGTGATGGGAACTATGAGAAGATTAATAGTAGTGCAGATTCAGTAAATAATGACTTTCCTTCCTTCCTTTCGTATCTGTATTAATCTTGAATAAATAAACCAACTTTATCTTCCTTCCTTTTACTTGTAATAATCGTGATCTTTAATCCCTTCAAATAATGTCCTAAAACTTAATTTTGTTTTTTCTTTGTCCCTTCCCACAAAGTTCTTCTTCAAAACTTTAACTTTGGACCTTTATTCTTTTTGTAAGTTTCCAAAATTAACCCTCTAATCTCCCTTTTGCTATTTAATACACACACACACACACACACAAAATTGCCATATTTAAAATGCCTTTCACGAAAGGTTGAAGGAAAGTCACCCGGTGCTGGGAAGTCTATCAATTCAAGTTGAAAAGCAGTTACCAAACAATTCCTGAAAGTGATTAGAAAAGGAAATGTACAAACCTAGTGTCCATAAAGGGTTTTGAGCATGATAGCTACTTCTTTCATTCTCAAAGCTCTAAACCTTCTTGAGATGGTGCCTTGCAGTCTTCTTGTGAGGAGCAAGCATTCGGAGCACTTGTGGGTGATCTCAGCCCTTCTCCTTGTCTGGGGAGGAATAAGCTCTACACACTGTCTCTTCATTCAGCTACTATTTTTCAGTTCATCATTTCTTGCATCAGTCTCAAATAAATCTGATAAATAATTACCTTAGCATTTACCCATCTACTAAAAATCTTGGAACCAGATGTGCACACACCTTTCCAGAAGTGTGAGAGAATTTCTGCTCCTGATCATTGTAAAGGTGCTTTTTCAAGAGGCCTAAACTTTCTGGTTTTCCTTTCAAAGAAAAACCAGAAACTCCAGTTGCCTCTTAAAAAAAGTGTCTTTGGGACAACCATGACCTGGATCATGGGTCTTCAACCCTGGCAACTTTAAGACTTGTCGACTTCAACTCCCATAATTCGTCAACCAGCTTTGCTGGCTGAGGAACTCTGGGAGTTGAAGTCCACAAGTCTTAAAGTTGTCAAGGTTGGAGACCCCTGACCTGGATGGCTGAGAACCTCCGTAGACATTCAGCTCCTAATGAACATGTCTGTCTTGTAAACATGAGTCTCACTGCCAGATCCTATTGTCGTATTTATTGGATCCACCAATGCAAACATACCCAAGAAAACCATGTTCTCGGCGTAAACAGTTGAAATTATTTGACTGCAGGTTTGGAAAGCTTCAACTTGCCACATTCTTACTCAGCAGGGTTGTTGTTGGAATCAAAAATTTGAGATTCCGAGGATCATTTTTCAAACTTTACCTGCACCATAATACACCTGATCTCTGAGACGCTGCCTTTTAAAATCAGGCTGACCCTTTGCTCAAATCACCCTGAATTTCTTGGCTTTGTTCACGGAAACTGTCTTCCTCTATTATAATAACAATAGCACGTAGACTTACATACCGCTTCACAGTGCTTTACAGCCCTCTCTAAGCGGTTTACGGAGTCAGCCTATGGCCCCCAACAATCTGGGTCCTCATTTTACTGACCTCGGAAGGATGGAAGGCTGAGTCAACCTTGAGCTGGTCAGAATCGAACTGCTGACAGTGGGCAGAGTTTGCCTGCAAAACTGCATTCCAACCACTGTGCACCATGGAACGAAGGAAGGAAGGAAGGAAGGAAGGAAGGAAGGAAGGAAGGAAGGAAGGAAGGAAGGAAGGAAGGACTGACCTAGACTTATATCCTGTTTCACAGTGCTTTACAGTCCTCTCTAAGTGGTTTACAGAGTCAGCCGATTGCCCCCAAAAATCTGGGTCCTCATTTTACTGACTTGGGAAGGACGGAAGGCTGAGTCAACTTTAAGCCGGTGAGGATCGAACTCCTGGCAGTCGGCAGAATTATCCTGCAATACTGCCTTCTAACCATTGTGCCACTACAGCTCCTGCCATATGAATTAACAACAGTCTTGCTTAGCAACAGAAATTTGGGGCTAAATTTTGGTTGTAAGTTGAACACTACCTGTGCTATGCCATTAATCCAGGCAGGCCATTACACTATTCCCAAAGGATAAAACAGAAGAACAAACACTTTCCTTGGTAAGGTTAAAAATTAATCTAATTTAGCCGTAGGTATCTGCAGTTTCCCAAGGCTAATATATCAGGGAAACCTCCTTTGTCTTATCCTGTTATTATTGCCTTATTCTTCTTCCATAAAGATGTTTTTGCTTTCACGCTGCAGCAAAGCTTCTGCCAATGAACAGTCAATATTGATCTTAAATACGCCACGTACCCCATTACTGGTTTTAAGCCTGCCAAGCGTTTGTGTCCCACTCTTCGTTCTAAATACGTTTAAATATAAATTGATATAAATTTGATTTATACACAGCAAATCTAGAGAAATAGATCTGTAGGTGTTAGTACTTACAAATTGCTTCTTTGTCTGTTTCATATGCCACATAAACATGCATTATAGATATATGTGTCTCTGTGAGTTGTAGATACATAACGTAGAGGTAGGAGTCGGGAGGGGGAAGAGAGAGAGAGATGGCAATGTATGATAGAAAGAGAGAGATGATAGATAGATAGATAGATAGATAGATAGATAGATAGATAGATAGATAGATGATAGATAGATAGATAGATAGATAGATAGATACAGTGGTGGGATTCAAATAATTTAACAACCGGTTCTCTGCCCTAATAACCTGCTGGGTGGGCGTGGCCATGGTGGGCGTGGCCAGGGGTGTGACAGGCAGCACTCGGCCTCCTGCCCCCCCAGGAGCAAAAATGGGCCATGGGGGGGATGTGTTCCCCCCCGCTCCATTTTGGGCCTAGGAGGCCCCTCTGAAACCTCCTGGGAGCAAAAATGGGCCACAGGTGTGGGGGCACACCGCACCCCCATGCCCTGTTTTGGGCCTAGTAGGCCTCTCAGCAGCCTCCTGGGGGTGAAAACAGGCCACAGGGGGGCACTGCACCTGTGCCCCATTTTAGGCCTAGTAGGCCTCCCTGCACTTAAATGGGAGCCAAAATGGGGCATATGGGGACTCCTGGAAGGGGCGGGGAGAGGAGGGGCAGAGCCACCCAGCAATTTAACAACCGGTTCGCCTGAACTGGCCCGAACCAAATGAATCCCACCACTGGATGAATAGATAGATAGATAGATAGATAGATAGATAGATAGATAGATAGATAGATAGATAGATAGATAGTGTTGTGCCTCGTCCTCCCTCCTCTCCTCAGCCAGGCCCCTCCCGTCTCGTCCCGGGTCTGCTATCAGACTCTGAGTCTGATAATGAAAATGAATGGCCTGTCATGCCTCCAGCCCCCGGCCCTGGCCCCATGCCCGGACAGGATGTCAGGAATGAACAGATAAGCCCAAGACAGCTTACTCATAGAGTGTGTGTTCCTTCGATGCAGCCGTCAGAGCAGGAAGTCAGCCAAGTGGTGCAATTACCCGGACCTGCTCCCTCTGACTCCTCCCTTTCTCAGATGCCGACAGTAGAGACAGCTGAAGGGAATTCAAAGTGGGAGGATCCTCGCTTCTGGAGATCTGAGAGGCGACGTCAGCAGAAGGAAGGGAGGGGCAGGCCTGGATAAATGCTGAGTCATGGAGCCACACCCCACAGCCTATATAAAGGACCTGCTTTTGGCATTCCTTGAGTCAAGCAAAGTCTCATCTAGTTTGCTGAAGTCACAACTTGGATTCCTGTCTGCCCTGAGAAATCTGAAAGGAATTTGGCAAAGCTGCAGAGGCTTCCTGGCCATGCTTGATACGAACTTCCTAGACCCGGTTGTCGGAGGGGGAGGGGGACACGACAGATAGATAGATAGATAGATAGATAGATAGATAGATAGATAGATAGATAGATAGATAGATAGATAGATAGATAGATAGATGGATGTGTCATGTCCCACTCCTCCGCTGATGGCCGGGTCAGGAAAATCCGAATCAGGCGTGCCTCTGCAGCTCTGCCAAAGTCCTAGCAAAGTCCTCAGGGCAGGCAGGAGACCAGAAAGTGACTTCAGCAAGATATGTTTAGACTTTGCCTGACTCAGAGAATGCCAGAAAGCAGATCCTTTATATAGGCCATGGGGTGTGGCTCCATGACTCAGCACTTATCCAGGCCTGCCCCTCCCTTCCTTCTGCTGCCTCCGCCTATCAAGTCTTCTGATGCGAGGGTCACTCCAGTCTGCAGCTGTTGGCAATTGACCTCCCTCAGGCTCACATGCTGTGGAGGAGGGGGAGGGGTCTAGTTGCTCCGTTTGCCTGGGCATGGAGCCAGGGCTGGGGCCGGGAGGCATACTAGGACATTCCTCCGTGTTCGGAAGCAGATAAGAAGGCCCCAGCTGTGGTGAGATCGGGCGAGACACAACAGGATGGATGGATGGATGGATGGATGGAAGGAAGGAAGGATGGAGGGATGGGTAGATGATAGGTAGATAGAGTGATGAATGGACTTCAAGTCCCAGAATTCCCCAGGCAGCCTTCTCTCTGAGAATATCTAGGGGATAAAATACTATACAGATAGTCGTCAACTTACAACAGTTCGGTTAGTGACCATTTGAAGTGACAATGGTCCTGGAAAAAACTGACTTACAGCCATTTTCCTTACATCTTACGATGGTTGGTCCCCACGGTCACATGACTAAAATCCGGCCACTTGACAACTGGTTCACATTTACGACGGTTGCAGTGTCCCGAGGGTCACCTGATCCCTTTTGGCGATTTTCTGCCAAGCCAAGTCAAGGGGGAAGCCAGATTCCCTTGACAACCAGGTCACTAACTTAATAAAAATGCAGTGATTCGCTTAACAACTGTGCCAAGAACGGTCGCAAAATGTGGCAAAATTCACTTAACAAGGGTCTCGCTTAGCAACAGAAATTTTGGGCTCCATTTGGTCATAAATCGAGGCCCACCTGCCCAAACACTTTCTATCGGCATAGAATTCTCCTTCTGGAGGCACCCAAAATCTAAAATGATTCGGTTCCATTATCAATGAAACTTGATGTTCTCATAAAAATGTTTCCAGAACACGCTGCTAAGAGAAAAACAACATTTATCTCCTCGGCTTTTGCATGTCTGATGTTATAATCTTTGAGAGAATCTATGTTTACTCTGTTTCCCTTTGTGTTGGAAAACCGCAGGGACTTTTGCCAAAAGATTTGGATATATATATTTATATTTGGATATATGATCCTCCTTAAGCCTGTTTATAACTACCACATGACTTTGCAAAACCAAAGACTTCTGCTATCCTAATCATGAAAAAACATCGCTTCTGCCGCCAGCCTGGGATTTTTTTTTTTAACTTCCAAGTACATGACCGGAAATTGTTCAACATTTCAAAAGTAGGCTCTTGTATGAATCATATCGGACACAAAACTGGAAAACTTCCTTAGGAAAGAAGAAAGTTGAAGGCCTCTGAGGGGCTGAAAAAGTTTTCTTTTTCTTTTCTTTTTTTTATAATTTTTTTTTAACGTAAACATGCCATCTTCCATTAAACAGCATGTCATCTAGGTATAACTATCTCTGTGTAGTAACAATCAAAATTTACCACAGTATTCATTACACTGATATTGATTCTCTATCATCTAGAATTCTTGATGATGGTATCTTTTCTTTTATGTACGCTGAGAGCTTACGCACCAAGATAAATTCCTTTTGTGTCCAATCACACTTGGCCAATAAAAAATTCTCTTCTCTTCTCTTCTCTTCTCTTCTCTTCTCTTCTCTTCTCTTCTCTTCTCTTTTTATAATAATAATAATAATGAGCATAATACATTATTCATTCCTCCCTCCTAATGTATCTTCTAATAAGAATATAATAATATTAAATATTAATATTAAATATAATAATCTTAACAGTCATATTAATAAGTCATCATATTGTTTGAGTCTCTATCTTAACATGTTTTCTATATTTCACCGATCTCCATTTATTTCTAACTTCTATTTTTATTTTCCAACCAGTCATAAAATAATTCCCATGTCATATAATATTCAGTTTGTTCTTTCTCCTTAATAGCATTTCCGCACATTCTACTATTTTCCTAATCACATTCTCAGGGCTTTGAAAAGTTTTCAAAGGGCAATTTGTAAAGTAATTTTGCAGAAGCCAAGAATTCTAGCCGAAAGGTTGAAATGATGAAAGAGTGAATGGGCTACTGTCCCACATCAATGGAATGTGAGAATAACCTTGGGACCCAGAAGGAAGGAGCTGGTGCTCCTAGATAACAATGAAGTATCTTGCAGGATTTGGGTTTGGCTAGTCTAAAGAAAAGAAGAACTAGGGGAGACATGATAGCAGTCTTCCAGTATTTGAGGGGCTGCCACAAAGAAGAGGGATCAAATTATTCTCCAAAGCACCAGAAGGCAGGACAAGATGAAAACTTAGAAAAGCTTAGAAAAAAAAACCTTAGAAAAGCTTAGAAAACTTAGAACTCCGTCGCCTTCGACAAGACCTAAGTTTAACTCATAGAATCATCTATTGTAATGTCCTTCCTGTCAAAGACTACTTCAGCTTTAATTGCAATAATACTAGAGCAACCAATAGATTTAAACTTAATGTTAACCGCTTTAATCTAGATTACAGAAAATATGACTTCTGTAACAGAATCATCAGTGCTTGGAACACTTTACCTGACTCTGTGGTCTCTTCCCATAATCCTAAAAGCTTTAACCAAAAACTTTCAACTATGGACCTCACCCCATTCCTAAGAGGACCATAAGGGGCATGTATAAGAGCACAAATGTGCCTACCGTTCCGGTCCTATTGTTTTTCGTTTTTATCTTATATATATATATATATATATATATATATATATATATATATATATGTATGTATGTATGTATGTATGTATGTATGTATGTATATATATATATATATATATATATATATATGTATGTATGTATATATATATATATATATATATATATATATATATATATATATATATATATATATATATATAAGCTTATATAATCTTTTTGTGTGATGCTTATATATATTGTTGTGACAAATAAAATAAAATAAATAAATAAATAAATAAATGAAACGGATGGAAATTAATCCAGGAGAGAAGCAACTTGGAATTAAGGAAAAACTTCTTAACAGTGAGGACAATTAACCTTTGGAACAGCTTGCCACCAGAAGTTGTGGCTGCTCCATCACTGGGGGTTTTTAAGAAAAGACTGAACAGCCACCTGTCTGAAACAGTATATGGTCTCCTGCTTGAGCAGGGGATTGGACTAGAAGACCTCCGAGGTCCTTTCCAGATCTAATCTGATTGATTGATTGATCTCAGCCCACGGAAGGGGCAGTGAAAGCATCTCAGATGAGACCCTCCATCATTCTCTGGAAAGTAAAGTCAAAGGAGGGGGAAAGGATTTTGAGACTTGCAAGATTGATGCCAGCTCTTCCAAGTGGTCAAAATTGATGCCAGTCCTTTGAGATGGTCAAGATTGACGCCAACCCTTCCAGGGGGTCAAGACTGTCAGTCAGAGAAGAGATTAACAGAGTTTGAAGGGACCTTATAGGTCATCTAGTCCAACACCCACCCACCCCCCGCTCAAGCAGGAGACCCTACAGCATTTCTGACAAATGACAGTCCAATCTTTTCTTGAAAGTCTCAAGTGATGGAGCTCCCACAACTTCCAAAGGCGAGTCCTTGGAGGTGCTCAACTCCGAATCAGTTCTTGGAGATGGTCGAATTTATTGCCAGCATTCTAGGTGGTCAGGTTTGATGCCAGTCTTTTGAGGTGGTCAAGATTGATCCCACTCTTCCAGGTGGTCCTAATTAATGCCAACCCTTCCAGGTGGTCAAGACTGATGCCAGCCCTTCCAGATGTTGGGCAACCTGTGTTTGTAGAGAGCTTTCATTTTCTTCCTTCCATTCCTATTCCAAGGTCCCCTTGCTAAGAACTGGCTCAAAGCAGATCTAGCTTGCATAACATTGTTTTGTCACAGTAGATTACAGTCAGCTCCCTCCCGTCAAATCGGATTAAAGCCCTCTATTTCGCAAAATGAAGAATTGCAAACTTTAAAGGCAGACGGGTGATCTTCCCAATACAGGGAAATAGTTCCGAGAGTGTGTTTTCTTAAGCATCACGCGGAATTCGGGAACAGTTTTAGCGGCCTATGGAAAAAAGAGAACAGCTTCCTGCAAAAGGTCTCCAGACTTCATCATCGCAAACCAAACGCAAGGACCATAGACAGGCAAGAGAAATGTTTTGTCTGTCAGTTAGGTTCTTCTGGCCTACACACAACTGTTTGGCTGAGCGAGAGTAATAGCCCCCATCAGCAACCTTTTTGCATTAAATTAAAAGTCCCATCAGCCAGCTAAAAGACTAATGCCTTCTTATTCTGTAAATTGAAAACAGGTACAGTAGGGCTATGAAGAGTTGCGTATAAGCAACAGAAGAATGGACAGAGGAATCCGTTCCCATTTTTCCTCCAAAGCTAAAACAGAAACAGTGAAATTAATGAGAGCATGTGCCCTACAGTGTGGAAAGTTGCATGTTGCCTGTAAATTCCACATGGTAGTAGGAAGGAAGGCGGAAAGATGTTTGGGGTTTAATGGCCCTTGTTAACCAGAACTTAACCAGGTGGGACCTTCCAGGTTCTTAGGTTGTCTTAGCCACCAACCAAACTGCCAAAATGCTTCGGAACTGGGGTCTCCAACCTTGACAACTTTAAGACTTGTGGACTTCAACTCCCAGAATTCCTCAGCCAGCTTGGCTGGCTGAGGTATTCTGGGAATTGAAGTCCACAAATCTTAAAGTTGCCAAGGTTGGAGACCCCTGCTTTGGAAGATGGGTTTTCTCCCCCACATCTAAGATCATAACCGTTACTTCCATTATACAGAATGCAGAACAGAATAACAGAGTTGGAACGGGGTCTTCTAGTCCAACCCCCTGCTTAAGCAGGAGACCCTAGACCAGCGGTTCTCAACCTGTGGGTTGCGACCCCATTGGGGGTCGAATGACGATTTGCCAGGGACCATTCGCCTAAGACCATCGGAAATATGGGAAGTATACTTGCGAGTCAAAGAATCGCGCTCCAGTGGTTGACTTCACAAGCCAGCTGCAGGCTCTTCAAATCGCTAGCCGAATTCGGTTTCAGGCGCGATGAATTAAAAAAGAGAGAAATCTTTGCTCTGATGTCTCCCTCTCAAGCCAGCTGCAATCACTCCCAATCGCTAGCCTCATCTGGCTTCAGGCGCCATAAACTTAACAGGGGAGGAGTCTCCGCTTTAATGCCTCCATCCTCAAGGCAATCGCAAGCAGTTCAGATCGCTAGCCAATACGGCTTCAGGCGCGATCAATTCAAAACGAAAATAATTTTACGGTTGGGGTCGCCACATCATGGGGAATTGTATTAAAGGGTCACAGCACTATAAAGGTTGAGAACCACTGCCCTAGACCATTTCAGACAAATGGCTGTCTAATCTCTTCTTTAAAAACCTCCAGTGTTGGAGCATTCACAACTTCTGGAGGCAAGTTGTTCCACTGATTAATTGTTCTCACTGTCAGGAAATTTCTCCTGAGTTCTAGGTTGCTTCTCTCTTTGTCCATCCATTATAATAAGTTATACACCATCAGTTCACCTGTCCTCATTATAAGAAATTTCTGAAGGATATCAAGCTTCTTCAACTTGTCTTTCAAGTCTTGTTGCCTTGTCCCAAAAGTGCTTTTTTTCAAGAGGCAACTGGACTTTCTGGTTTTTCTTTGAAGACATTTCGTTTCTCATCCAAGGAGCTTTTTCAGCTCTGGCCGGATGGTGAAGGATGGAAGGATTGATATTCGTTGTAGACAGTATTTGCATCCTTTTAGAGAGTCATTAAGGTCACCTGGAGGTCTATTTGTGTCCTCAGGGTCACCTGAGTGGGGCAAATGGGTGTGGAGCCTTCTTAGAACTGCTGAAAGGATTGCGTTGTAGACAGGACATAGATGGCGTCTTATCCCTCTGGTGGCTCAGACTGCTAAGACAGTCTGTTATTAACAGCAGCTGCTTGCAATTACTGCAGGTTCAAGCCCCACCAGGCCCAAGGTTGACTCAGCCTTCCATCCTTTATAAGGTAGGTAAAATGAGGACCCAGATTGTTGGGGGCAATAAGTTGACTTTGTATATAAATATACAAATGGATGAAGACTATTGCTTGACATAGTGTAAGCCGTCCTGAGTCTTTCAAATGCAGATGGACTATTGACTCTTGTCCTGATGGATTTGTTCTCCTATGTTGTGTCTGAAGAAGAACTGAAGAAGCTTCTCGGATAAGAAGTGAAATGTCTTAAGGAAAAAAACGAAGTCCAGTTGCCTCTTGAAAAAAGCACTTTTGGGACAACCATGACCTGGATGACTGAGAATCTCCATAGACATTCCTGGTTATCGGTATATACCCCAATATATGCAGAGATGTGGATGTGTGCGTATCTACACACACACACACACCAGTCTTCTCTACTTGGAAAGCACCATTAATGTCAACTTAATGATAATCTCAGCAGACACCTCAGCAATTGCTTGTCTTCTTCTCTTGGGCTCTGCGGAGATGTTTCCTGACAAATGTTTCCTGAAACGGATGATACTACATCACATCGGATGCTGCCTGTATATTTATTTATTTCATTACATTTATTATAGCGCTTCATTCCAACAGTGGCTTTTAAGAGGAGAGAGAGAGAAATGATAATTCACTTTTTTATTTCTGAATAGCAGCAATAGTCTGCTTCCAGTCTTAACTTATTTTCCGTTTTCCTTGTATGAAACTGAGCTGAGCACAACCCGTAACAGTGAAGACATTCCTTTAAGGCAGGGATCTCCAACCTTGGCAACTTTAAGCCTGGAGGATTTCAACTCCCAGAATTCCCCAGCCAGCAGCTAGGAGTTCTAGGAGTTGAAGTCCACCAGGCTTAAAGTTGCCAAGGTTGGAGACCCCTGCCTTAAAGGATTTTCCCACACTCCCCCCCCACCAAAGTATCTTTGAAAACCCAGGGCATTTCATTCCTTTCCAAAGCACATCTAATAGATTTAAAGTTAAATTTAAATGGTGGTGGCACATTGGTTAGAATGCGGTACTACAGGCTACTTCTGCTGACTGCCGGCTGCAAGCAGTTCGGAAGTTCAATCCTGACTGATTCAAGGTTGGTTCAGCCTTCCGTCTTTCTGAGATTGGTAAAATGAGGACCCAAATTGTTGGGGACAATATGCTGGCTCTGTAAACCGCTTAGAGAGGGCTGGAAAGCACTGGAAAGCGGTATACAAGCCTAAGGGCTATTATTCTATCTATCTATCTATCTATCTATCTATCTATCTATCTATCTATCTATCTATCTATCTATCTATCTATCTATCATCTCTTTCTTTCTTTCTTTCTTTCTCTATCTATCATCATCATCTCTTTCTTTCTCATCTATCTATCTATCATCTATCTATCATCTATCTATCTATCTTCTCTATCAATCATCTATCATCACTCTCTCTCTCTACCTAATCTCATATATATATATATATATATTTGTTTTCTGAGGTTTTCACGGGTGTTTGTATATAGGTCTTTGGTTGTTCGGGTTTTCTCCCGTGTAAAATTGGAAGTGTCTTGGCGACGTTTCGACGAAGTCTCATTCGTCATCTTCAGGCTTCAGCTTCGTGCTTCTGGGAGCAATGTGTGATCGCAGCTGTTTCTTCCTTTTAACTGCTAGTGGGGGTTTGAACTGATTGGGTGGGAGCTTGGCTGTGCTCTGATTGGATGGGGTTTTTTCTGTGCTCTGATTGGCTGGGGGTGTGTCCTGTGTTGGTGGGGGCTTGGTTGTGCTCAGTCTAGTCTGTGCTGCAGGGGGATTTGAGCTGGTGAGCTGTATAGCTGTTGTTTGGCTTTGTGGTCGTGCTACATCTTCATAGTGGGTGTCAGTCTGCTGCATGAATGGATTGGAGGGGTTTGAAATGGCTAATGTTGCAGCTGCGGTCTGGCTTCTGGTCCTTGGTCGTGCTTCATGATCAGTGTGGGTTTGGGTCTGCTTTCTGGGTGGATGTGCGGTGGTGACATCCTGTGTGGACCTTGTGAGTGTGGGTCTGGTGTCATTCCTCGTGTTAGGGACTCGTTTGTCAATAAGGGCGGGTTTCCAAATGGCTGGTAGGCGGGAGGTGTCATCTCGTTTGTTCATGCTGTGTGGGCGTTTTTCTATCTCAATGGCTTCTCTGATTATTCTGTTGTTAACCACCAAATCTGTTGTGAACAACCAAAGACCTACATACAAACACCCGTGAAAACCTCAGAAAACAAATATATATATATATATATATATATATATATATATATATATATATATATATATATATATATATATATATATATATATATATATATATATATATTTGTTTTCTGAGGTTTTCACGGTGTTTGTATATAGGTCTTTGGTTGTTCGGGTTTTCTCCGTGTAAAATTGGAAGTGTCTTGGCGACGTTTGAAGTCTCATTCGTCATCTTCAGGCTTCAGCTTCGTGCTTCTGGGAGCAATGTGTGATCGCAGCTGTTTCTTCCTTTTAACTGCTAGTGGGCGTTTGAACTGATTGGGTGGGAGCTTGGCTGTGCTCTGATTGGATGGGGTTTTTTCTGTGCTCTGATTGGCTGGGGGTGTGTCCTGTGTTGGTGGGGGCTTGGTTGTGCTCAGTCTAGTCTGTGCTGCAGGGGGATTTGAGCTGGTGAGCTGTATAGCTGTTGTTTGGCTTTGTGGTCGTGCTACATCTTCATAGTGGGTGTCAGTCTGCTGCATGAATGGATTGGAGGGGTTTGAAATGGCTAATGTTGCAGCTGCGGTCTGGCTTCTGGTCCTTGGTCGTGCTTCATGATCAGTGTGGGTTTGGGTCTGCTTTCTGGGTGGATGTGCGGTGGTGACATCCTGTGTGGACCTTGTGAGTGTGGGTCTGGTGTCATTCCTCGTGTTAGGGACTCGTTTGTCAATAAGGCGGGTTTCCAAATGGCTGGTAGGCGGAGGTGTCATCTCGCTTGTTCATGCTGTGTGGGCGTTTTCTATCTCAATGGCTTCTCTGATTATTCTGTTGGATGAAATAGTCTGGTGTCATTCCTCGTGTTAGGGACTCGTTTGTCAATAAGGCGGGTTTCCAAATGGCTGGTAGGCGGAGGTGTCATCTCGTTTGTTCATGCTGTGTGGGCGTTTTTCTATCTCAATGGCTTCTCTGATTATTCTGTTGTTAAAGTGTTCAGTTTTGGCGATAGTTCTGGTCTTTTTAAAGTCAATATCATGTCCTGTGACTTTAAAGTGTTGGACCAGGGAAGAAGTTGGTTCCTCTTTTTTGAATGAATTCTTGTGTTCTTCAATCGTGCACTTATTCTTCTGTTGGTTTGTCCAATGTATGTGGTGGGGCAGGCGGTGCATGGGATTTCATATACTCCTTGATTTTCTAACTCAATTTTGTCTTTGGGGTTTCTTAGGATGGTGGATACTTTTCTGTTTGTGCAGAATGCTGTCTTGATGTTGTGTTTGTGGAGGATCTTGCTGATTCTGTCTGTGGTGCCTTTTATATATATATGTTCTCATCTATCTATCATCATCATCTCTTTCTTTCTCTATCTATCATCTATCTATCATCTATCATCATCATCTCTTTCTTTCTCATCTATCTATCTTCTCTATCAATCATCTATCATCATCATCTCTTTCTTTCTCTATCTATCTTCTATCTCAATGGCTTCTCTGATTATTCTGTTGTTAACCACCAAATCTGTTGTGAACAACCAAGACCTACATACAAACACCGTGAAAACCTCAGAAAACAAATATATATATATATGTTCTCATCTATCTATCATCTATCTATCTTCTCTATCAATCATCTATCATCATCATCTCTTTCTTTCTCATCTATCTATCTATCTATCTTCTATCTCAATGGCTTCTCTGATTATTCTGTTGTTAACCACCAAATCTGTTGTGAACAACCAAGACCTACATACAAACACCGTGAAAACCTCAGAAAACAAATATATATATATATGTTCTCATCTATCTATCTCTATCTATCTATCTTCTATCTCAATGGCTTCTCTGATTATTCTGTTGTTAACCACCAAATCTGTTGTGACCAACCAAAGACCTACATACAAACACCCGTGAAAACCTCAGAAAACAAATATATATATATTTTCACGGGTGTTTGTATATAGGTCTTTGGTTGTTCGGGTTTTCTCCCGTGTAAAATTGGAAGTGTCTTGGCGACGTTTCGACGAAGTCTCATTCGTCATCTTCAGGCTTCAGCTTCGTGCTTCTCGGAGCAATGTGTGAATATAAAAGGCACCACAAACAGAATCAGCAAGATCCTCCACAAACATAACATCAAGACAGCATTCTGCACAAACCAAAAAATATCCACCATCCTAAGAAACCCCAAAGACAAAATTGAGTTAGAAAATCAAGGAGTATATGAAATCCCATGCACCGCCTGCCCCACCACATACATTGGACAAACCAACAGAAGAATAAGTGCACGCATTGAAGAACACAAGAACTCATTCAAAAAGAGGAACCAACTTCTTCCTGGTCCAACACTTTAAAGTCACAGGACATGATATTGACTTTAAAAAGACCAGAACTATCGCCAAAACTGAACACTTTAACAACAGAATAATCAGAGAAGCCATTGAGATAGAAAAACGCCCACACAGCATGAACAAACGAGATGACACCTCCCGCCTACCAGCCATTTGGAAACCCGCTCTTATTGACAAACGAGTCCCTAACACGAGGAATGACACCAGACCCACACTCATGAGGTCCACACAGGATGTCACCACCGCACATCCACCCAGAAAGCAGACCCAAACCCACACTGATCATGAAGCACGACCAAGGACCAGAAGCCAGACCGCAGCTGCAACATTAGCCATTTCAAACCCCTCCAATCCATTCATGCAGCAGACCCACTATGAAGATGTAGCACGACCACAAAGCCAAACAACAGCTATGCAGCTCACCAGCTCAAATCCCCCTGCAGCACAGACCAGACTGAGCACAACTAAGCCCCCACCAACACAGGACACACCCCCAGCCAATCAGAGCACAGAAAAACCCCCATCCAATCAGAGCACAGCCAAGCTCCCACCCAATCAGTTCAAACCCCCACTAGCAGTTAAAAGGAAGAAACAGCTGCGATCACACATTGCTCCCAGAAGCACGGTTGAAGCCTGAAGATGACGAATGAGACTTCACGAAACGCCGCCAAGACACTTCCAATTTTACACGGGAGAAAACCCGAACAACCAAAGACCTATATATATATATATATATATATATATATATATATATATATATATATATATATATATATATATATATATATATATGTATGTATATTTCTCATCTATCTTATCTATCTATCATCTCTCTCCTTCTATCTTTCCTATTTATTATCTATCTATCTATCTATCTATCTATCTATCTATATCTCTACTAATCATCTATCATCACACTCTCTCTCTCATCTATCTATCTATCTATCTATCTATCTATCTATCTATCTATCTATCTATCTATCTATCTATCATCTATCATCGCTCTCTCTCTCTCTCTCTCGCTCTCTCTCTCTCTCTCTCTTTCTCTCTCTCATCCATCCATCTCCCTAACCAGGAATGGTCTTCTCTTCTTTCCCTAGCCAACTACTTCCAACCAAGGAAGATCTCAGAGTTTTGGCTCATCTTAGAAGTTTGTCTTTAAGTGAAGAACTTTTTTTCAGGGCTGAGCAGCCTTGGCTGAAGATGAGGCTAATAAGTGATAGATGGGCTGATGTTTTCAAGACAGTATTGACCCAAATGCCAAGGCCCAGCTAACTGCAATTAATGGCACATTTCTTCATACCATCCATTTTCCTTGGGGCTGTGCCACGTATCCGCCCTTTGTGTTTCCTCCATAGGCGGCGACTTGGATTTTTGTAGCATTTAGCTTAATTGAAAGACAATTGCATGTTTCATCATTACCGATTTAATGGCGGCTCTTCATATTCTTTGTCAAACAAAACAACAACAACAACATCTCCCTTCTTCTCCTTCTTTCCATATTCTCCTCCTCCTTCTTCCCCCTTCCTCCTTCCCCTCCTCCTCCTCCTCCTCCTCCCCCTCCTTTTAACAGAGTTCAACCATGACTTATCCAGAACATATTTTACACATTTTAGGATTTTTAACAAGCAAATGGAATGATGTATTAACCAGGGGCTCTGTTCTTCGGTTTAATTAGATTAATATAGCGAGAAATTCTTTGCAGATGCAAATGAAAATGTCGATAGAAGCCAAGATAAAGGGAATGGTATAGAGGAAGTTGTTTTTAACTTAGGTTCCACAAATACTGTATATTTCCAGGCAAAGTAATGGATATTGAGGGCACTTCCGTCACCCCTTGAATATATGGGCTCTATACTGGACTGGAAAAATTGAAAGTCTTTTCAGAACCTTAGAATTTTCCTCATAAGCCAGTTTGTATTAGAAAGCAAGAGAGGGTGAGTTCTAGTCCTGTCATAACCATGAAAGTCAGTTGGGTGACTTTGGAGCAATCACCAGGAGACTGGGAGTTCTAGTCCCACCTTAAGCATGAAAGACAGCTGGGTAATTTTGGTTCAATCACCAGGAGGCTGTGAGTTCTAGTTTCACCTTAGACATGAAAGCCAGCTGGGTGATTTTGGGTCAATCACCAGGAGACTGTGAGTTCTAGTCCTACCTTAAGCATGAAAGACAGCTGGGTAATTTTGGTTCAATCACCAGGAGGCTGTGAGTTCTAGTTCCACCATAGACATGAAAGCCAGCTGGGTAGTTTGAGTCAGTCACCAGGAGACTGGGAATTGTAGTTCTGCCTTAGAAATGAAAGTCTCTCTTTATCTTTCTCAGGCCAACCTACCTTACAGGGTTGTTTTTGTGCTCGAAACCAGGAGGAGGAAGATGTGTTTGGAGATATTCACTGCCTGGAGTTGTTTCTAAAATAAAGGCAGGATACCAATAAATAAACGAATCAATAAATATCCCAATTGGTCCCCCAACTCTTCCCTTTTTCATCTCTTGGGGATTTTGACTGCTGATACATCGATTTGCAAGGGTCCTGATCTCCCAGCAGAGGTGGGGGGTGGGTGGGTTTGTCTTCTTGGCAACTCAGCGCAAATCTATTTCAGACGATGGCTTTGTAGGAAACGAGATGGCGGCAGGCCAAAGACTAATTATATTAGAGGGCTGTGCACATAAATTATTTATGGGCTCCAATGCTTATCCCCTCAGTCTTATTAAAGCCAGAGGGTCTCCTTCAACAAATAAGACTTTACCCCACACAGATGTGACAGCAGCTTTGCGGTTGGAGTTTGAAAGTTTTAAATCTACAGCAAAACCGCATGTTACGTGAAGAGGGGATACGTTTGGAGGCAGGCCGAGGAGCACAAGAAGCAGGAAGACCTGATTTGCGTGTCCGTCAGTCGAGGCGCCACTGCAAAAACAGAACAAATTTGAAAAACGCCATTGGTGCAAGACTTTGAGAGAGGTTTTTCCTCCAGACTCGGGAAGACATATAGAGATGTCTTCAAGGTCAAGGGAGGTACTAATACCACTCTATAAAGCCTTAGTATGGCCACACCTAGAATACTGCATTCAGTTTTGGTCACCACACTATAAAAAAGATGTTGAGACTCTAGAAAGAGTGCAGAGAAGAGCAACAAAGATGATTAGGGGACCGGAGGCTAAAACATACAATGAACAGTTGCAGGAACTGGGCCTGGCTAGTCTAGTGAAGAGAAGGACCAGGGGAGACATGATAGCATCTTCCAATATTTGAGGGGCTGCCACAGAGAGGAGGAAGGGGCTATTTTCCAAGGCACCTGAAGGCCAGATGAGGAATAATGGATGGAAACTGATCCAGGAGAGATTCAATCTTGAAATAAGGAGACATTTTCTGACAGTGAGAACCATTAACCCACAGAACAGAAGCTGCCTTCAGAAGTTGTGGGAGCTTCATCATGGGAGGCTTTCAAGAAGAGACTGGACTGCCATTTGTCAGAAATGGCGTAGGGTCTCCTGCTTGGGCAGGGGGTTGGACTAGATGACCTACAAGGTCCCTTCCAACTCTGTTAATCAAATCTAGGTGACCCCATGCAAAAGGTGCCAGCTTTTGAACTACCTGGCCAACAATGCACAACCCTAGACGGGGTTCGCGCCTCACATGGCGTCCGTCAGGACTCCCTGAATAAATGGGGTATAACACCCTCCCCTCAGTGTGACTGCAGGGAGCCATAGATCCAGTGGTGAAATCCAATTTTTTTTTTACTACTGGTTCTGTGGGCGTGGCTTGGTGGGCGTGCTGTGGCTTGGTGGGCGTAGCAGGGGGAAAATACTGCAAAATCCCCATTCCCTCCCCACTCCTGGGGGAAGGATATTGCAAAATCTCCATTCCCACCCCGCTCCTGGGGGAAGGATATTGCAAAATCCCCATTCCCTCCCCACTCCTTGGGGAAGGATATTGCAAAATCCCCATTCCCTCCCCACTCCTGGGGGAAGGATATTGCAAAATCCCCATTCCCTCCCCACTCCTTGGGGAAGGATATTGTAAAATCCCCATTCCCTCCCCACTCCTGGGGGAAGTATATTGCAAAATCCCCATTCCCTCCCCACTCCTTGGGGAAGGATATTGTAAAATCCCCATTCCCTCCCCACTCCTGGGGGAAGTATATTGCAAAATCCCCATTCCCTCCCCACTCCTTGGGGAAGGATATTGTAAAATCTCCATTCCCTCCCCACTCCTTGGGGAAGGATATTGCAAAATCCCCATTCCCTCTCCACTCCTGGGGGAAGGATATTGCAAAATCCCCATTCCCTCCCCACTACTTGGGGAAGGATATTGTAAAATCCCCATTCCCTCCCCACTCCTGGGGGAAGGATATCGCAAAATCTCCATTCCCACCCCACTCTGGTGCTATCCAGTGGTGGTATTTGCCGGTTCTCCGAACTACTCAAAATTTCCGCTACCGGTTCTCCAGAACCTGCTGGATTTCACCCCTGCATAGATCACATAGCGATCGCCTGTAAGATGAGGGCATATACAGGTAGTCCTTACAACAGTTTGTTTAGTGACCACTTCAAAGTTACAACATCGCTGAAAAAAGTGACTTGTGAGTTTTTCACACGTAGGGCCGCTGTGACATCTCCATGGTCACGTGATCAAAATTCAGACCCTCGACAACTGGTTCATATTTAAGATGGTTGCAGCATCCCGGGGGTCACGTGGTCAAATGGTTTTGTCGTGCTCACAAGCAAAATCCATGGGGAAGCCAGATTCACTTAACGACCGTGTTCCCAACTTAACAACCACTGGGATTCACTTAACAAATGTGGCAAGAAAAGTTGTAAAAATGGGACAAATCTCGCTTAACAAATTTCTTATTGAGCAACATAAATCCCAAGCTCTGATGTGGTTGTGGTTGTGGTTGTAGTTGTGGTTGTAAACCGAGGACTACCTGTAGAAGGGTCCAGTATCTGACTTTTTTCCAATAAGCAATGCAGTGGTTCAGTGGTTAGCTGGCCTAGTCATTGGTATTTGTTGTGTCTTGCCCGCTCTCACAGCAGCCGGGGCCTTCTTATCTGCTCCCGAACACAGAGGAATGTATGCCTCCCGGCCCCAGTCCTGGCTCCATGCCCAGACAAGCTGAAGAGGAGGGGGCACCTCCCGGTCCCAGCCCTGGCTCCATGCCCAAGCAGGCTGCAGAGAAGGGAGCACCCCCCGGCCCCAGCCCTGGCTCCATGCCCAGGCAAACGGAGCAGCTAGACCCCTCCCCCTCCTCCACAGCATGTGAGCCTGAGGAAGGTTTACCGTATATACTCGAGTATAAGCCGAGTTTTTCAGCACGTTTTTTGTGCTGAAAAGCGCCCCCTCAGCTTATACTCGAGTCTACGTCTCGATGTACTTCGGGAACCCCGCACAGGAGACGCCAAAGAGGCGGCGAGATCGTCCAGTGGGATTTGCCCAAGGCTGAGCAGTTCGCCGCGCGGACCTGAGCCAAGCCGGTCCCAGTCCAGCCGAACGGTGAAAGCGACATGCCGAGCGCCGCTCCGCTTTCACCGTTCGGCTGGACTGGGACCGGTTTGGCTCGGGTCCGCAGTAACTCCCGCCAGGCTGTGCTGCGAAGAAACCATTTAAAAGCCCTGCCAGGGCTTTCTTTCTTCTCCCTCCGTGCTTCAGAAGTTGGGCTTTTAAATGGTTTCTTGGCACAGCCTGGCGGAGTTACTGCGGACCTGAGCCAAGCCGGTCCCAGTCCAGCCGAACGGTGAAAGCGACATGCCGAGCGCCGCTCCGCTTTCACCGTTCGGCTGGACTGGGACCGGCTTGGCTCGGGTCCGCAGTAACTCCCGCCAGGCTGTGCCGCGAAGAAACCATTTAAAAGCCCCGCCAGGGCTTTCTTTCTTCTCCCTCCGTGCTTCAGAAGTTGGGCTTTTAAATTTAAAAGTTGGGCTGGACTGGGACCGGCTTGGCTCGGGTCCCCGCGGCGGGGCGGGGGAGCCGACTTTGGCCCTTTAGCAAGGAGGAAGGTGGGAGGGAAGCGGAGCTGCCGGCTGTGGCGCTCCGCTCGGAGCCGCCGCTGCCGCCGCCTGGAAGAGGGAGGAGGTGACCTTCACGCGGAGAGGGTGGGGATGGGGGTTGAGGCGTGCAAGAGGAGCGGCGTGGAGGAAGAGGAGGCGACGGCCCCGCCGACAGCGGCTTCTAAGACCAGCCCACGCTCCGAAGAGGGAAAGGGAGGCGAGTGGGTGGGTGGCTGGGACGAGACCCCACCACAAACACACACACAGCCGGTCGGACGGCGCGGTTCCTTTCTCTCTCTCTCTCACTCTGCGTCAAGGCGCTGGAAGGGGCGGAGAGCGAACAGCAGCAGGAGCAGCCGGCGCCGCCTTCCTCCTCCTCCTCCTCCTCCTTTTGTGGCGGGCTGCTTCCAAGTCTGGAAATCTGTTTTGGGAAGTGGTGGTGCAGCGCGGCAGTTCAGCCCTGTCGGCCGGGGGAAGGAGGCGGTGGATCGGATTCTCGCGCCACACCGAAGTCGGCTGGAAAGCTTGCTGCTTCTTCTTCTTTTTTGCTTCTCTCCCCCCACCCACTCTTTTCTGCTCTCTTGCAACGTTGCTGCAGCTCCTCGGCTCCTTTTCCCGGCGCCCCAGAAGGCTCAAGCCTCTGCTGCCGATTGAATACTAAAATAAAATAAAAGAGCGGAGAAGAACGGGGCGCCGCTTTTGGTGTCCGCGTCCCTGTCGCCGCCCGGCAGGACGCGTTTAAAAAAAAGGGGCGGGGGAGTTGAAAAGAGGCTGCCTCTTCGGGTTACCTCAACATCCATTCCCCTGGTTGGGGAACGGGCACAAAAAAAGGGTCCCTGGTGACCCAGATTTCATCCTAGCCCCATTGACTGGCCCCTTTGACTCGATAGGATTTAGCTGACGGGATTGTTAAACAGCGCTCGCACCTTTCTTCTGGGGAGAGAAGTCACTCTAATAAATATTGGGAGGTGTTTTCAAGGAAACATAGGGGTCCACCTTCTGCCCACAAGAAATGTAGGGAAATGCCACCATTCCCAGCCTTCTGAGCACATCAGCTTATCCTGGCAGAGGATGAGGAAAGTCGCATTTCAAAGCCTTTGGAAATCACCAGCTTGGAAAAAGCTAAATTATGTAGGGCTATTCAGCTACAACTTCGTGTTTAAGTTTTGTCTTTTGAGCGAGATAATGATAGCTAGCTAGCTAGCTAATTAGATAGATAGATAGATAGATAGATAGATAGATAGATAGATAGATAGATAGATAGATAGATAGATAGATAGATAGATTAGAAAGAAAACAGAACAAAAAACAGAATAATAGAGTTGGAAGGACCTTGGAGGTCTTCTAGTCTAACCCTGCTTACATGAAACCTTATACCACTTCAAATGCTTATCCAATATCTTCTTAAAAACTTTCAGTGTTAGAGCATTCACAACTTCTGGAGGCAAGTTGTTCCACTGGTTAATTGTTCTAACTGTCAGGAAATTTCTCCTTAGTTCTAGGTTGCTTCTCTCCTTGATTAGTTTCCACCCATGCTTCTTGTCCTGCCCTCAGGTGCTTTGGAGAATAGTTTGATTCCCCCTTCTTTGTGGCAGCCCCTGAGATATTGGAATGTTCCTATCATGTCACCCCTAAACTAGACATACCCAGTTCACATGCCCCATGAGACGTCTTGCTTGCATGTCACACACATGCACCGCTCGCTGGGAAAAAAAAAAAAGGATGGATGGATGGATGGAAGGAAGGAAGGAAGGATGGATTGATGGATGGAGGCGACTGCTTTGAAGCGCAACCCTTCTCCCGCAACTAAGGGGGGGGGGTCAATGTTTTCCCCAATCCTAGGGTGTGGGGAAACAGTCATTCTTTCTTCCCCCCTAGTCTCTCCCGAGATCGCACTGCAGCGCCCATCATCCCCAGCCGGCAATCTGAGCTCGTGCCATCGATGTGGTCCTTGAACTTCCCCCTCCTTGTTTCTAACCCAGCCTAGGATGGCCGGCGTGGAGGGTATGGTGGTGGTAAAACGGCCAGGAGAAAGCTTTCGCTCTTTTCGAGAGGTCCTCTTGGAAGGCTGCCTTGGAAAGGGAAAGTGGGAGGGGCAGAGATTTCTCCTCAAAGGTCCCCTTGGAAGGCTGGGTTGGAAAGGGAAAGTGGGAGGGGCAGAGATTTCTTCCTCTCGGGTCCCCTTGGAAGGCTGGGTTGGAAAGGAAAGTGGGAGGGGGCAGAGATTTCTTCCTCGGGTCCTTCTAGAGTCCTTGAGAAACTGATATCATACAAGGTTAATAAATTATACTCCTCCTCCTCATTGATGAGTTTTTCATCCTGAAATTGATTGAAACATTGTACCATCATATGCTGCCATAGTATAGTGTTAACAACATCTGTAAAGATGATATATGAGCATGACACTAAGTTTTTTCTATATTTCCCCCTTTATTGAAAAACTTCCATCATGCTTCTTTCTGAAAACAAAGGTCATTATAATATACCTCATTATATATTTGATTTGATGATATTTCAGTTAATAAATACCATTTAAGGTGTTAAGCTTCTTTTCTTTTTCAGCAGCAAAGTGAATTACAACTTTAAAGAACTTTATTACTTTATATTCATTTATTTTAAGTATAGATTTTAGATTTTTAAACAAATATGTTTAGAGCTTTTATATCTTTCAAGTTATTCAAATTATCCCCTCAGCAGGTATATAATGGCATCCAATTCCAATATCATGTTGGGGCTTTTGAGCAAGGGAGGAGGAACGCGAGCACCGCCTTTCGCGCTGGCATTCCGGGATTTCCCTTTGTTTAGAGCTGGGAATCCTCCTTCCCCCTTTTGCACTTTTATTGTTTTTCGTTCAAATAAATATTCATGTTATTTTACTTGGCTCTATCTTTATTTTTTACATTGACCAGTAGCTACCTCATTTCCCACCCTCGGCTTATACTCGAGTCAATAGTTTTTCCCAGTTTTTTGTGGTAAAATTAGGTGCCTCGGCTTATATTCGGGTCGGCTTATACTCGAGTATATACGGTATTTCCAACAGCTGCTGATTGGAGTGACCCTCGCATCAGAAGACTTGATAGGCGGAGGCAACAGAAGGAAGGGAGGGCAGGCCTTAATGAGTGCTGAGTCATGGAGCCACACCCCATGGCCTATATAAAGGATCTGCTTTCTGGCAGTCTCTGAGTCAGGCAAAGTCGAACTTATCTTGCTGAAGTCACTTACTGGTCTCCTGCCTGCCCTGAGGACTTTGCTAGGACTTTGGGCAGAGCTGCAGAGGCAAGCCTGATTTGGATTTCCCTGACCCGGCCGTCAGCGGAGGAGTGGGACACGACAGTATTTGACCACGGATCTTTTTAACATTTATATTTTATTGTGTTTTTAATTTAGGTGAAACGTGTGTATAATAACTCCATGCATGTTATAAAGGGGAGCATGATGGCTCAGCCATTAAAGATGCTGAGCTTGTCAGCTGGAAAGCTGACAGCCATGGTTCAAGACCCAAGCACTCAATGACAGGGTGAGCTCCTCTTCTTTGCTCCAGCTCCTAGCCACCTAGCAGTTTGAAAACATGCAAATGCAAGTAGATAAATAGGTACCACTTCGGTGGGAAAGTAACAGTGTTGAAATGGAGTTTCTCTTCGGACAATGCTGGCTCCCTCAGCCAAGAAATCAGGACATGAGTGGACAGGGGAATCCTTTACTTTTTCATATTATGCCAGAAGTCCCCAACCTGTGGGCCATGAGGTGTTTGCAACCAGGCCTCGGAAAAGTCCGGTGAGTGTGTGCACGCACAAGCGCATCCTCACAAACAGTGGGCGAGCGTGCATGCCTAGGCTCCATTTAAATGAGTGGCAGTGCACATGCACGCCGCTCCCACAAATGGAACTGTGTATACGTTGCGCGTACTTGCTGCCCGCTCACACGGAACCAACCCCTCTCCCCGCCCCCCACCCCTGGCCAGTCCTCAACGCCAGAAACATTGGATAACTCTGTGTTATGCCATAGGCTAAATAAATTAAGCCTCCCTAATTATCAACGTCCCTTCTTCTTCTTCTTCTTCTTCTTCTTCTTTTTTTGTAGCAACTGTTGAAAATCCAAGAAGAATTAAATAACAAGAAACTGGAACTCGAACAAGCAAAAGAAGAGCATTCCCACACGCAGGCCATGCTGAAGATCCTGCAGGAACAGGTGAGCTGGGTAGAAGGTTTGTCGTCTCTGTTGGGATAGGTCTCTACAGCATTTTAAGCAGCCAGGTTTGACCTCAAGGGTCAAACACCGAATGGAGAAGCTTCAGCAGGGTGTTACTCCGTCAGTAAACCCTCTGGGATGAGGAGAGATTACTTCAATAAAACAGTCAGAAGTAACGTTTTAGTTAAGTAATACATAAATGATGTGTTTATTAGATAGGAACACCTCCCCTCCCCTCTCCTCCACACCATGCCACTCCCCCCTCCTCTCCTCTCCTCCCCTCCCCTCTCCTCTCCTCCACTTTCCTTCCCTTCCCTTTCCTCCCCTCCACTTCCCTCTCCTCCACTCCCCTCTTCTCTCTCCTCTTCTCCATCCCTTCCCTTCCTCCACTCCCTCTCTCTCTCCTCTTCTCCATCCCTTCCCTTCCCTCCACTCCCCTCTCCTCTCTTCTCCTCTCCTCCCCTCCCCTCTCCTCCACTCCCCTCCCCTTCTCTCTCCTCCCCTCCTTTCTTCTCTCTCCTCTTCTCCATCCCTTCCCTTCCCTCCACTCCACTCCCCTTCCCTCTCCTCTTTTCTCCTCTCCTCCCCTTTCCTCCCCTTCCCTCTTCCCTCCCCACCTCCTCTCCCCTCTCCTCCATTTTCAGAACATCTATAGCTTATTTTCTATATTTTTTATATATCGCTAGGCTGTTCGCAAATCAAATTGCCATCTTCCTCCAGACCAGAAATTCATTATAACTCTGAAATAAATACATCCACTTCAAAATAGGCCTCTGCCAACTAGAGAGGACCGAACCATTGAGGCCAGTCTCCCACCACCTGTCAGGAACCCCATGTTTTTACCATTTGGGGTTCTATGGTTACAGTACGGCCTAGACAGATTCGGGATGTGGGAATAATGTCCCAGAGGATCAAGACAGAATTAGAGAGCCGTGGTATCTTGTAAGGGCATGATGGCAGTGGTGCAGTGGCCTAGAGGAGGCTCTGAGTTCGATCCTAGGTGGAGGCAGATATTTCTCTCTCTGGCCACACTTGAGAATATCTCTGCTGAACAAAACTCCGCATTGGTGACAGGAAGGGCATCTAGCCAGTAAAACACACTGCTAGCTCCATTCAGTTGCCCTAAATCCACCCCGCAAGGGATTATGGGGTCATTAAACAAAGATGATGATGATGATGGTAGTTGCTCCTGGTCATGCTAGACTGTGCAGTAGAGGGATGCCACTCTTGTGTAAGTGCTGTCAGCTTTGGAAACCATATTAGGCCGGAAGCTTCTGTGCTGCCATTGTCTCCTGTGTGGGAAAGTAGGAGGGGGGATTTAGTAGATAGGTTGTCTTTAGACATAACAGCATCCTTCCTGTCGGTCAAGGTCAGGCCGATCCTGCATCTGGTGAAGGAGTGGTCGCAGTGCTGTCTCGAGATGGGACGGATGGCGATTGGAGGATGTGATTGACTATGGAGGGAGGGGATGGTTAGAGGGTTTTTGATTTACTGAGGGAAAACCCGGACCTCTCAGATTTGGGTTTACCTATCCTGGTAAATAGAACTTTGAAAGATGTTTGTGTCAGAGTTTTTACTTGGAGTTGGGAGTTGGAGTTGGTTTCTGGAGCGCTGACATGTGCTCCTTGTCGGTGGCCCTATGGCTCTGAGCCCATCTTCTCATTGTCAGCCCCGGCGCATCCAGTGACTCGGGGCTGCCAATCCAGCAGATTTCACATCAGAACCTGACACTCATGGTGTCCTAACTCCAGTTTTCAAGGAGGACACGAAGACCCCAAGCAAGAGCAGCTACTCCTCATTCTTTTGAGCACAGGTCTCCAACCTTGGCAACTTTAAGACTTGTGGACTTCAGCTCCCAGAATTCCTCAGCCAGCTTTGTTGGAGCAGGTTGGAGACCCCTGCTTTTGAGGGAAGTTGATGGTTGAGCTGTGTGGAAACTGGTCATTGGGAGCCGAGGCAGCAACTGTGTAGACAGGATCCGAGAGTTAAGTCTTATATCATTGTCACCAGAGTCGTGCCAGCTGAAGCTGATAAACCTTGGTAATTCTGTCGTCTAATTGAAGTTAATTCATTCCTGATTATCGAGAGATTAAGTAGCTGCTGAAATAAAGAAAAGGATGGGCTTTGGTAACTTGCCTTTATGAAACCGTAGAGTGCTAACAAGGACAGCTCAGGCAAGGTTTTTTGGCTCAGTTCCCCTGATACAGACGGTTGGCTATAATTGTGGAGAAAGCCTCAGGCTCAGAAATCTGTTTTCATAGTTTTTTTAAAAAAATATTTTAATAGCTGCTAATGTTTTTACAGATTTATTGTCCAGTTTTGTTGTATGCTGCCCAGATTCACTTGCCTTTGAGATGGCAGCTGTATAAATTGGATAGTTAGATAGTTAGATGGATAGATGGCTGGATGGATAGAAGGATAAATAGATGGATGGTTAGATGGATGGAGGGATGGAGGGATGGATCGGGAGATGGATGGATGGAGATGGGTAGATGGATGGATGGATGGATGGATAGAAGGATAGGATGGATGGATGGATGGATGGATGGATGGATGGATGGATGGATAGTTAGATATGGATAGGTAGAGAGATACTGGGTAGATAATAGAGAGATAGAGAGATGATAGAGATAGATCAGGGGTGTCAAACTGGTGGCCCACAGGCCAAATGCATCACATGCAAGTCACATCAACCCAACTTTGTGAATGGAAAAAACGTCATGACAGCCACGTGACGATGTGACACCGCGAGTTTGACACCAGTAGATAGATAGATAGATAGATGGATAGCTGGATAGCTGGATAGATGGATAGCTGGATAGATGGATAGGTGATAGATGAGAGAGAGAGAGAATAGAGAGACAGAGATAGATAGATAGATAGAGGATAGACAGATAGATGGAGACAACAGTGTCTCTTGAATTTTTAATTCAAGAATATTTACAGATGGACAAGTAGGTTTTGTATACGGTAAATGCAATGAGATTATTATACCCGCAAAAATGTAAGGATGCAGAAATACCCAAATTGGGGCAGTGAGTGGCGAGTTTGCAGAAATAGCATAATTGGTTTGTTTGCTTAAGGAGGGAACTACAATTGCTTTTATAAAAGACTGGACTCCCTTCAAGGACTTTTATTATTATTATTTTGCTGAAAATGGTCAAAGGGAATTGGTGATTTTGGGATTTACTGCTTAAGGGTTGTTTATAGGAAGAAGGGAACTGTGCTATTCCCAGAGGTGAAAATAGCAATCCTTATGTTTGTAAGTGGCTCCTGCAGTTATTTTTCGCGGTCTTTTTCCTGTCCTTCACTTTCTCTTTTATTCTTCCATATCCTTTTTTTTTTCCTTGGGGTTTGTTCTTCTAATGTTTCTGCGGTCTTTCAATTCTGTGCCAAATAATAAATCTTTAATAAAAGTACACGATTTAAGGCTGTTCAAATTGAACATTTGCTCTCACAATGACGCTCCCTGCATCTATAAAATAAGCCATTCTCAAACATTTGTGTCTTGTCGGATTAAGAAATTAGGAGAAAATGGAAGGAACAAAGAAGTAGCATTTGGTATAATAAGGTGTGTGTTTCTTAGTCATAGAAGCAACGTGATGCTATTTATTGCACTGTCTCATTATCTCCGTATCTTTCTCTTCTTCCTTTTTTCCTCCAAACACAAAACACTCATGACGAAGTCAATCTCTACCCCCACACCATGTACACGCACACATACACACAAAACACACACACACACACACACACACAAAGACACAGAGAGAGGGGGGGGCAGTGAGAGAAATAGATCGATGGAATTCTGATTGTTAGAAGAAACCCATTAATGACTGTACGCTGTATTTTTGTAGCTGGGAGCCGCTGCGAGTCTAGCATTTTTATTTATCATCTTATACACCAAACAAATGGTTTTTCTTTCTCTCCCTGCTCCGCTCAAAGCGGATTTCAATTTGTGGGTGGAGGGGAAAAGCCATCAATATGCAGATAAAATGAAAAATAAGCTTGTGACCCTTCCCTAGTTGTTGTTGTGGGTTTTTTTGCCCTCTGCTGAACAAAGTTACACAGGATGGTATTACAGTCTCGTTTTCTCAGTGATCGATCTATCTATCTATCTATCTATCTATCTATCTATCTATCTATCTATCTATAACTATTTATCTATCTATCTTTATATCTATCATTATCTTTTATCTATCAACTATCTTATATCATCTATATCATTATCTATCATCTATCTATTACCTATCTATCTTCTATCAATTATATCTATCTATCTATCTATCTATCTATCTATCTATCTATCTATCTATCTATCTATCTATCTAAACTAACTATATCACCTATCCTAACTATCAACCTACTACCTACCTATCCCTATCTGTCTCTCTTTCTGTCTGTCTATCTTATTTCTATCAACTCTATCTATCTATCTATCTATCTATCTACTATCTATCTACTATCTCTTTCTATCTATCTTATCATCTATCTATCATCTAATTATATCTATCAATCTGTATTTATCTATCTATCCATCTATCTCATCTATCTTCTATCTATCTATTTTATCTATCATCTATTATATATATATATCTGTTTATCTATCTATCTTCTATCTCAACTATCTCTACCTATCTATCTATCTATCTATCTATCTATCCACTGTATCTCTATTTATCATCTATCCTACCTATCAACCTACATATCTCTATCTATCTATCTGTCTCTCTGTCCTTCTGTCTGTCTATCTTATTTCTGTCAACTCTATCATCTATCTATCTATCTTTCTATCTTTTCTACACTGTCCATCTCTCCTATATGACGCCTACAAACCTAAGAGCAGCATCATTGTATACATTTGAATGTATACTTGAAGTCTGCCTGCTGTTGTTTACAGATTCAAAATAAGAAAACAGTTGCAAAGATGGTTGCAGATATTCGGGCACCCTTCTTGTTGATTCAATATCACTCCTAAAAAAAAAATCCCCATAAAGTTGTTAATAAGGCCCCAAAGACGAATGACTCCGCAGGCTCCCAGGTGATGGTCCCAGAGGTAAACACTGGGAACTTCCCTGGCTCATCTCTCCGGCTGCGATAATTGTCCTGTCTCCTTTCAACAACCGCGGCCTCTTCTAAACAGCTGTCTGAGCCTTTGAAGTGGAAAATAATTCACTCTTACAAAGCAGGTAAAGGCGATAAAAAAAAATCTATAAATGCTTTCACCTAGCAATTTCAATTCTAAGAACTATTGTTAAGAAATGGAAGCTTATATATATATATATATATATATATATATATATATATATATATATATATATATATATATATATATATATATATATATATATATATATATATATATGTTTTCTGAGGTTTTCACGGGTGTTTGTATATAGGTCTTTGGTTGTTCGGGTTTTCTCCCGTGTAAAATTGGAAGTGTCTTGGCGACGTTTCGACGAAGTCTCATTCGTCATCTTCAGGCTTCAGCTTCGTGCTTCTGGGAGCAATGTGTGATCGCAGCTGTTTCTTCCTTTTAACTGCTAGTGGGGGTTTGAACTGATTGGGTGGGAGCTTGGCTGTGCTCTGATTGGATGGGGTTTTTTCTGTGCTCTGATTGGCTGGAGTATATGAAATCCCATGCACCGCCTGCCCCACCACATACATTGGACAAACCAACAGAAGAATAAGTGCACGCATTGAAGAACACAAGAACTCATTCAAAAAAGAGGAACCAACTTCTTCCCTGGTCCAACACTTTAAAGTCACAGGACATGATATTGACTTTAAAAAGACCAGAACTATCGCCAAAACTGAACACTTTAACAACAGAATAATCAGAGAAGCCATTGAGATAGAAAAACGCCCACACAGCATGAACAAACGAGATGACACCTCCCGCCTACCAGCCATTTGGAAACCCGCCCTTATTGACAAACGAGTCCCTAACACGAGGAATGACACCAGACCCACACTCACAAGGTCCACACAGGATGTCACCACCGCACATCCACCCAGAAAGCAGACCCAAACCCACACTGATCATGAAGCACGACCAAGGACCAGAAGCCAGACCGCAGCTGCAACATTAGCCATTTCAAACCCCTCCAATCCATTCATGCAGCAGACTGACACCCACTATGAAGATGTAGCACGACCACAAAGCCAAACAACAGCTATGCAGCTCACCAGCTCAAATCCCCCTGCAGCACAGACTAGACTGAGCACAACCAAGCCCCCACCAACACAGGACACACCCCCAGCCAATCAGAGCACAGAAAAACTCCCATCCAATCAGAGCACAGCCAAGCTCCCACCCAATCAGTTCAAACCCCCACTAGCAGTTAAAAGGAAGAAACAGCTGCGATCACACATTGCTCCCAGAAGCACGAAGCTGAAGCCTGAAGATGACGAATGAGACTTCGTCGAAACGTCGCCAAGACACTTCCAATTTTACGCGGGAGAAAACCCGAATAACCAAAGACCTACACACACACACACACACACACACACACACACACACACACACACACACACATATATATGTTGTGTCTCATTCGCTTTCCCCGCAGCCGGGCCCCTCTTATCTTCTTCCGGACGCTGAGGAATGTCCTGGCATGCCTCCAGGCCCTAGCCCTGGCACCATGCCCAAACAGGCTGAGGAAGAAGAAGTGCTTCCAGCCCCCAGCCCTGGCTCCATGCCCAGGCAAACGGAGCAACTAGACCCCTCCCCCTCCCCCACAGCATGTGAGCCTGAGGAAGGTCAATTACCAACAGCTGGAGCCTGGAGCGACCCTCGCTTCAGGAGAATTGATAGGCGGCGTCAACAGAAGGAAAGGAGAGGCAGGCCTGGATAAGTGCTGAGTCATGGAGCCACACCCCATGGCCTATATAAAGGATCTGCTTTCTGGCATTCTCTGAGTCAGGCAAAGTCTAACTTGGATTGCTGAAGTCACTTCCTGGTCTCCTGCCTGCTTTGAGAACTTTGCTAGGACTTTGGCAGAGCTGCAGAGGCACGCCTGATTCGGATTTCCCTGACCCGGCCATCAGCGGAGGAGTGGGACACGACGATATATATATATACATACATACATACACACACAGAGAGAGAGAGAGAGAGAGAGATAACAACAACAACAACAACAACAGAGTTGGAAGGGACCTTGGAGGTCTCCTAGTCCAACCCCTGCCCAGGCAGGAGACCCTACACCCTTCAGACAAATGGTTATTCAATATCTTCTTAAAAACTTCCAGTGTTGGTGCATTCACAACTTCTGGAGGCAAGTTGTTCCACTGATTAATTGTTCTCGCTGTCAGGAAATTTCTCCTTAGTTCTAAGTTGCTTCTTTCCTTGGTTAGTTTCCACCCATTGCTTCTTGTCCTGCCTTCAGGTGCTTTGGAGAGTAGTTTGACTCCCTCTTCTTTGTGGCAGCCCCTGAGATATTGGAAGACTGCTATCGTATCACCCCTGCTCCTTCTTTTCATTAAACTAGACATACCCAGTTCCTGCAACCGTTCTTCATATGTTTTAGCCTCCAGTCCCCTAATCCTCTTTGTTGCTCTTCTCTGCACTCTTTCTAGAGTCTCGACATCTTTTTACATAGATAGAGATAGAGATATATAGGTAAAGATAAAGTTCCCCTCACACATATGTGCTAGTCATTCCCGACTCTAGGGGGCGGTCCTCATCTCCGTTTCAAAGCCGAAGAGCCAGCGCTGTCCGAAGACGTCTCCGTGATCATGTGACCAGCCAAAGAATAGAATAGAATAGAATAGAATAGAATAGAATAGAATAGAATAGAATAGAATAGAATAGAATTTTATTGGCCAAGTGTGATTGGACACACAAGGAATTTGTCTTGGTGCATATGCTCTCAGTGTACATAAAAGAAAAGATACGTTCATCAAGGTACAACATTTACAACACAATTGATGGTCAATATATCAATATAAATCATAAGGATTGCCAGCAACAAGTTATAGTCATACAGTCATAAATGGAAAGAGATTGGTGATGGGAACTATGAAACGATTAATAGTAGTGCAGATTCAGTAAATAGTCTGACAGTGTTGAGGGAATTATTTGTTTAGCAGAGTGATGGCCTTCGGGGAAAAACTGTTCTGGTGTGCAGTGCTCTATAGCGTCGTTTGAGGGTAGGAGTTGAAACAGTTTATGTCCTGGATGCGAGGGATCTGTAAATATTTTCACGGCCCTCTTCTTGATTCATGCAGTATACACATGCAAGGTGCATGGAATGCTGTTCCCTTCCCACCAAAGGTGGTCCCTATTTTTTTACTTGCATTTTTTACACGCTTTCGAACTGCTAGTTTGGCAGAAGCTGGGACAAGTAACAGGAGCTCACCCCATTACACGGCACTAGGGATTTGAACTGCTGAACTGCCCACCTTACGATCGACAAGTTCAGCATCTTAGCCACTGAGCCACCCTTCCAGATAGATAGATAGATAGATAGATAGATAGATAGATAGATAGATAGATAGATAGATAGATAGATAGATAGATAGATAGATAGATAGGCAGGCAGGCAGGCAGGCAGGCAGGCAGGCAGGCAGGCAGGCAGGCAGGCAGGCAGGCAGGCAGACAAGATAGACAGACAGACCTCTCTACTAGAGTTGGCTGAAAACTGGTTTGAAGTGAAAAATGGAATTCACAGATTTCTTGAAATGACCTGCTGAAAAATTAGCTGGCCTGGAGTAAGTTCTCTCCAGATTTACAATACAGCGTAGCTTATCCAACAACGATCAGCACAGGATACAACTCTCTTCTTTGACTGTTGTCTAGGGAAGTTGTAAGAAAGCTTCGATTAAACCCAAAACTTTCCCCAACAAAGTGATTTGGAAGTGTGAAAACAGTTATAAGCTGCTTTTTCAGTGCCTTTTTAACTTCTAACGGTCACTAAACGAACTGTTGTAAGCCAAGGATTAACTGTATGTACATTAAAATAAAGATCTTTTTATAATCAGCATGCTTGCAAAACTAATGGAGTGGTGCGATGGCCTAGAGGTGGAGCTCTTGCCTCACAATCCAGAGGCGGTGAGTTCAATCCTAGGTAGAGGCAGTTATTTCTCTCTCTGGGCACACTGAGAATATATCTGCTGAACAAAACTCCGCATTGGCAACAGGAAGGGCATCCAGCCAGTAACACTCAGCTCCATTCAGTTACCCAGAACCCCACCCCAGAAGGGATTATGGGGTTGTTAAATGATGATGATGATGATGCTTGCAAAACTAATCTCTTGCTGTATGTTTTCCAATAGGATGGCTCAATTTCCCCCAAAAAGCAGATAGCGTTTTTCTGTTACAACACAACCCCCTTTCCTCAGCTTTTCAACATGTTTATGCAATCACGTGGCATTTGATTTAATTTTTTTTCCCCTAAGAATATTTCTCTTTCTTTTTTTCCCGATGGCCTGCAAACACCCTGAGGTTGGGTTTCGGCCATCAAATGAGCTGCTTTTATCTTCCCGATTAGGTTCCTGAGCAGGAAAACCCATCAAAAATGCCCCAAAACTCATAACTCAGAAGCAATTATTAGCTGCCTGCTATTTAGCTACCAGCAACTTTGCAATCGCTTGCAAAGTTCCAAATTAATAGCAGCCAAATGGGAAATGAAAACGTTTATTACTCTTGAAAGCCAATTCTGCACCCTTCTTATGCCTTGAGACGGCTTCCTAATCTTATTATTTTTTTAAAAAAAAAAATAACGAGCGTCGATTTCCTTTTATTTATTTTTTTATTTTAAGCCAACCTATCAGATCTTAACTAGGTTGCTTTCTAACTGATTTCGGCAAACAGCTCATTAGAGTCCTACGCTCCGTATATTTTGTTCGTTGTGTCATGATAAATCAACAATAACTGTGTGTGCAACGGCCTAATCATGGTTGTTCTTTTTCTCTCTCTCTTTTTCACAGTTAAAAAAAAATGCCAAGGAGTTGGAGACTAATGGCCATGACGAATCTCAGGCAAACGTAGGTACAACTTTGGATTTGAGTTTTTGAAATAAAAGCTGGTGTTTTTTGTTTTTTTTAATGGATTAATGGTCCTAAGAAAGAGTAATCTTTTGGGGAATTGAAGGCGTTGCTACCTGGGGTGTTTATTTCAAGATAAATGAATTGATTTGTTTGTTTGTTTTTAAATTTGCCTTGCAAGAATTAACAAGAAACGGCTGGCTTGCCTTGCCACATTTATCATGGCGAAGTTGTTGTTGTTTTTTAAAAAAATATTTCTCATTGCTGAAACATTTATATAGAATAGAATAGAATAGAATAGAATAGAATAGAATAGAATAGAATAGAATTTTTTTATTGGCCAAGTGTGATTGGACACACAAGGAATTTGTCTTGGTGCATATGCTCTCAGTGTACATAAAAGAAAAGATACCTTCATCAAGGTACAACATTTACAACACAATTGATGGTCAATATATCAATATAAATCATAAGGATTGCCAGCAACAAGTTACAGTCATACAGTCATAAGTGGAAAGAGATGGATGATGGGAACGATGAGAAGATTAATAGTAGTGCAGATTCAGTAAATAGTCTGACAGTGTTGATGGAATTATTTGTTTAGCAGAGTGATGGCCTTCGGGAAAAAACTGTTCTTGTGTCTAGTTGTTCTGGTGTGCAGTGCTCTATAGCGTCGTTTTGAGGGTAGGAGTTGAAACAGTTTATGTCCAGGATGCGAGGGGTCTGTAAATATTTTCACGGCCCTCTTCTTGATTCGTGCAGTATACAGGTCCTCCATGGAAGGCAGGTTGGTAGCCATTATTTTTTCTGCAGTTCTAATTATCCTCTGAAGTCTGTGTCTTTCTTGTTGGGTTGCAGAACCGAACCAGACAGTTATAAAGGTGCAAATGACAGACTCAATAATTCCTCTGTATGCCTGGGACTGAAAAATGTGCATCACTCTCGGTTTGTGGAGACGTTCAGATTTTCAGCCCTGAATTTTCAGAAGACGGTGGGTTTTGAGGTTTTAATTTCAAAAAAAATTCAGCATTCTAGACCTCATGTGAAGAACCCAATCTTCATTTGGGTTACATTTGACTTATTTTTTTTTTAACTTATGTTCAGACTGAAGCAAATTATATACAGCATCCAGGGGCTTTTCCAGGGCAGCTAACAATACAGGTGATCCTTGAGTTAATGACAATTGAGCCCCAAATTTCCACTGTTAAATGGGTTTTGCCTCATCTTATGACCTTTCGCGCCACAGTTAAGTGTTAAGTGAGCAACTGAAGTTGTTAAATTAGTAACACGGTTGTGAAGTGAATTTCCCCCTTGACTTTGCTGGTCAGAAGGTCGCAAAAGAGGATCACATGACCCCAGGAGACGCTGACTGTCATAAATATGAGTCCGTTGCCAAGCACTTGAATTGTGATCATGTAACCCTGGCGGTGCTGCAACGGTTGTAAGTGTGAAAAACGGTCACGTCACTTTTTGCAGTGCCGTTGTAACGTTTGGAGGGTCACTAAATGAACTGTGTAAATTGAGGATTACCTGTACAGCAGTAAAAACAATATGGAGCAATAAGATACAAACAAGATTTTTTTAAAAAACTGAAGTGGAGTGGAGTGGAGTGGAGTGGAATGGAGTGGAGTAGAGTAGAGTAGAACAGAAGAACAGAATAGAATAGAATAGAAAATGAACAGAACAGAATAACAGAAAAAAGAATGGAATGGAATAACAGAACAGAACAATAGAATGAAGAATGAAAGAATAGAATGGAATGGAATGGAATGGAATGGAATAACAGAACAGAACAGAACAGAACAGAACAGAAAATAGAATGAAGAATGAAAGAATGGAATGGAATGGAATGGAATGGAATGGAATGGAATGGAATGGAATAACAGAACAGAGCAGAGCAGAGCAGAACAGAACAGAACAGAACAGAACAGAACAATAGAATGAAGAATGAAAGAATAGAATGGAATGGAATGGAATGGAATGGAATAACAGAACAGAGCAGAGCAGAGCAGAGCAGAGCAGAACAGAACAGAACAGAACAGAACAGAACAGAACAATAGAATGAAGAATGAAAGAATAGAATGGAATGGAATGGAATGGAATAACAGAACAGAACAGAACAGAACAGAAAATAGAAGGAAGAATGAAAGAATGGAATGGAATGGAATGGAATGGAATGGAATGGAATAACAGAACAGAGCAGAGCAGAGCAGAGCAGAGCAGAGCAGAACAGAACAGAACAGAACAGAACAGAAAATAGAAGGAAGAATGAAAGAATGGAATGGAATGGAATGGAATGGAATGGAATGGAATGGAATGGAATAACAGAACAGAGCAGAGCAGAGCAGAGCAGAGCAGAACAGAACAGAACAGAACAGAACAGAACAATAGAATGAAGAATGAAGAATGAAAGAATAGAATAGAATAGAATAGAATAGAATAGAATAGAATAGAATAGAAAATGGAATGGAATGGAATGGAATAACAGAACAGAACAGAACAGAACAGAACAGAACAGAACATCATTCTTTATTGGCCAAGTTTAATTAGACATGCAAGGAATTTGTCTTCAGCGCAGAAACTCTCAATGTACATGGAAAGCAACAGAATAATAATCATAGTTTATAGTTTCGGATAGTTTATGGCATTGGTGTCCTTTGCAAAATGACATCTTGACCCCTGTGATGTCATCGTGGTTTGACCCAAATCCCTGTCCGAGAGTCCAGGAAAGCCAGTTTCATGCAGGGACCCAGGGAAAAGAAAGGCCCAGGGCGATAAGAGCCAGAATTTAACGGAAATGGAGGAATTGGGTTGGAAAACGTATTTTAAATACCTGGCGATATTTCGGTAGTTGATCTTTGTCACACCGTTGCCCTGAAGTCTATTAATTTGAAAGTCGAATCCTCCAACGAGAATTCACTTCTCAAACGCAACGGAGCCGGGGAAAGTGCCCCGCAGAGAGGCCCTTGTCACACCTCGACACATCTTGTTGCGTGGCAAACATGAAGCAATTTCATTTGCAGTAGCTTTCCACTTAAATGTTTAAGGCCCCTGAGAACAAAGGAAGAGGGCGCGTCAGGCCCAGTGGTTATAATGCTCGGTAAAAGGATTACATTTGCTACCATTCTCCTTCTTGCCGTACCTACTCACAGGAAAGGTAGAATCAGAACACAGAGCCTGTCTTGTCCTTCAGGGCTTCTCATTTTGTCAGACCATGCAGGGCAAACATTTTGCACTTCAGTATTTAACATATGTAGCTGCCTCAGAAAAATCCTTCCTTCCTTCCTTCCTTCCTTCCTTCCTTCCTTCCTTCCTTCCTACGTTCCTTCCTTCCTTCGTTCCTTCTCCTCATCTTATTCTTTCTCCTTCCTTGCCTCCCTTCTCCTCCTCCTCCGCTTTCTCCTTCTTCCTTCCCTCCCTTCTTCACCTTTTCTTTCTCCTTCTCCTTTTCTTATTCTTTCTTCTTCTCCTTCCTTTCCTCCCTTCTCCTCCTCCTCCTCCTCCTCCTGTTCCTCCTTCTCCTTTTCTTTCTCGTTCCCTTTCCTTGAATCTCCTCCTCCTTCTTCTACTACTCCTTCCTTCACTCCTTTCTCCTTTTCTTTCTCCTTCTCCTTCCTTCCTTCTCCTTCTTCTCCTTCTCTTTCTCCTTCTCCCCATCCCTCCCTCCCTCTTTGTCCCTATCCCTCACCCAGAAATCCCCCTTGATGCTGCTACTCAAATAGGCAGACTCCTGGTCCAAATGTCAGGCAACTTCTCATTCATTCATCTTCACCTCTGCCACCAGCTGATGATGCCAACTGAAGAGGACAATCACTCCTACTTGGCCACCCGTTCTTCCAACTCATTTGCCAATCAGCTCTCCAAAGATGACCAGGACAGATCAGGAGTAAGAATTCTCTCCTAGATTTCTGGTCAGCCAACCCCTTTGGTGAAGGACACAACGTCCCTCAAAGAGAATGCAAAAGAAGACACCTCCAGCTTTATTGGCATGTATGGGCTCCTTCTTCCTTTCATTTGGTTTTCCAAAATTTTCATTGAACTTGAAAGAAATCAGAATTATGGACTTGGAAAGAGTTCGGGAGAACTGTAGGTGAGACCTGGTCAACTCAACGAGTGTTATTAACCCAAAATACAGGTTGTCCTTGTGTCAACTCACTAAGCATTCGTAGCCTGCTCTCGAGTTTCCATAGGCAAAGGGGATGGGAAACCGACGAAGCAACAGCCAAAAAACGAAAGCACATTCCAGACATCTCTCTCTCAAGGCTGTCTCCCAGGGTTACTCCCAGCGGCCTGAGGGAGTGATTTCTACAACCTGGGAAATTGCTCCGGTGGCAAATGTGATTGATGACACATCCTGGTGGGAGGGGGAAAATAGGGTCATGATTGGGGCATAAATTACATGGGGTCAGAGGTGGCTTCACTTGGATACATGCCGACAGGAAGCTCCTAATAAATATCTGGATTTCTTTTGAAGCTTGGTTCGAGGCTCATGTTTTAATTAGGGCATCCTTCAGAACCCTGACACCTACACTTAATAGCAGTCAATTTAGTGACTGTTCGAACTCACAACGGCACTGAAAAAAGTGAGCGATGACCATTTTCCACACTTACGACTGTCGCAGCCTACGGTCACATGAATAAAATCCAGCCACTTGGCCACTGACTCGTATTTAAGTTCATTGCAGTGTTCCGTGTGGGTGTGGGTGTGTCACATGATCCCCTTTTGCAGCCTTCTGACAAGCAAGCGTCAACATTCGCTTAACAACCGTGCCTCTAAATTAAGAACCGTAACGGTTCACTTTAACAACTGCGGTGAGAGAAAAGTCATAAAATGGGGCAAATCCCGCTCAGCAAGTGTCTCACTTAACCGACAGAAACTTGGGGCTGAATTGCGGCCGTAAATCGAGGAATCCCCGTCATTGGGAAGGGATTTTTCTTTGCATGAAGAGGAAGAACAGAGTCGAAGCCCAGTCGAAGGCACAGCACGGCAAATACTTCTTCAAAACACCGGATAGTTTAGACGTCCCGGCAACACGTTGGAGAAATGTGAATTACGGAATTACATACGTTAATAAAGGGAAGTTGACAATCCTTCATCCCTGGAGGCGCGTCTGTCGCCGAGTGTTTTGCAGATCAAAATGTCTGGAGAGGGAAGGACGGCTTAGTTTTCCGCATGGTTATTAGTGGGCTGTAATGCGTTTAATGGGATTAGTACCTATTTGATACAGCTGACAAGCTGGATTTAGCACAAATACCCACCTAGTAGCCAGCGCGAGATCCGATATTCCTTCCATAACTTAGACAAGCTTTGAGAGGTTGTTTTAAATTGGAATAAGAAAGCAGATTTTGACAACTTCTCTCCCTCTCTCTCTTTCTCTCTCTCCCTCTCTTTCTTTCTGTTTTCTTTTTCTCTCTTTTTCTCTCTTTCTCACTTTTCTCTCTCCCTCTCCCCCTCTTTCTGTCTCCCCGTCTCTCTGTTTCTCTCTCTCCCTCTTTCTCTCTTTCTCGCTTTCTCTTTCTCTCTTCTCTCTTTCTCTCTCTTTTTTTACTTTCTTTTCTCTCTCGCCCTGCCTCTCTTTCTCTCTTTCTCCCTTTTTTTCAATTTTTCTTTCTTTTTCTTTCTCTCTCTTTCTTTCTGTCTCCCTCTTTCTCTCCCACTCTTTCTTTTTCTTTCTCTTTCTTTGTTTCACTTTCTTTTCTCTCTTGCCCTCCCTCTCTTTTTTTCTCTCTCTCTTTTTCACTTTTTTTCTTTCTCTCTCCCTTTCTCTCTCTTCTTTCGTTTTCTCTCTTTGTTTCACTTTCTTTCTCTCTCTCTTTTTCTCTCTTTCTCTCTCTCTCCTTCACTTTTTCTTTCTCTCTCTCCCCCCTCTTTCTGTCTCTCTCTGCATGTGTATGTGTTTCTCTCTGTCCCTCTCTTTCTCTCTTTTCTCCCTCTTTCTCTCTCTTCTTTCTTTTTCTCTTTCTCTCTTTCTTTCTTTTTTTCTCTCTTCCTCTCTCTCTCCACTATGGAAGGTCTAGATCAGTAACCACCAACTGGTCCTAGGAGTAGTATGTAGCTAGAACTTCCTCCCCCCAAAAAAGTAATTCTTCTATAGGCCATCCTCAGGTTACAACAGTTCATTTAGTGTCCGTTTGAAGTTACAATGACACTGAAAACCGTGACCTATGACCATTTTTTCACCCTTATGACCGTTGCCGCATCCCCGTGGTCACGTGAACTAAATTTGGACACTTGGCAACTGACTCGTAGTTATGACCGCTGCAGTGTTACGTGATTTCCTTTTGCGACCATCCGACGAGTGAAGTCCACAGGGAATGCCAGATTCATTTAATGACCGTGTTTCTAATTTAACAACCACAGTTAATTTGCTTCATGACTGTGGCAAGAGAGGTCGTAAAACGGGGCAACATTGGGTCAGGAAATGTCTCGCTTTGCAACAGAAGGTTTAGGCTCAATTGCGGTCGTAAGATGAGGACTACTCATAGTTTATTTTTTGGGAGGGGTCCTATATAAACTGGCACCCTAAGGAACCCCAAGTTCACTTCTGGAAATGGCCCACCCACTCAAATACATCACCCTCTCATCTGAGATCTTCCTTTTCCTGTTGTTTTGCATTTGGTGTTCTTTGACAGACTTCTCAGTCACTTCTCTGTCTTTAACCCTCATTCTTAATTGCTCTGGGAAGCTCCAATAACTTTTTCCCCCCCATTTTCTTTGGAGAGCATTTCGCCGAGAATAAATATTTCATCCTCCAGTTGTTTTGTTTTTCTGATGACTTTGACATCTGTAGTCGTTTATTAACAGGTTTCCATGGTGCTGGCCTGGAAAATGAGATACAAGGACGAAACTCCGAAAGGAAAAACAATCTTATAATAATAATAATGATAATAATACGGGGAAGGAAATTGAAAAAATATTTTAATCTGTCTCCAGCACCGTTCAGCTAGGCTGGGTCGGAGATAAGCTGTAATGAAAAGCTATCGTGATATTAAATAGTCTAGAAAGTAAACAAGTACATTATGGAAGTGTGTCTGAGCAAAGATCTAGATCAGGGCTCTCCAACCTTGGCAACTTTAAGACTTGTGGACTTCAACTCCCAATCATCTCTTGGCCCTACTCCCAAGTTGTCTCTTTGCTTGAGCTGCTCTTGCCTTCTGGCAGCTCTTCTCATGCGTGCATTAGGAACAGGCTCCTCCTGTTCCTCTGCTTCACTACTGTCAGCCTCTGGAGGCTCCGGAGTCCACACATCACTCCCCGATGGCCCTGGCCCCATCTCTGCCTTCGACGCAGAGCCCTCATCCGGGCCTTCCTTGGCCTCCAGGACTGGCCCGTGTTCTTCCTCAGCCTCATCGCTGTCCGACTCCACTTCCAGCTCCACAAGCTGCTGGCGGACCACAACATGTGGCCTCAGGGTTCATATTCTGGACAGAGAGGACCTCTGGTTTGAAAGAGGGGTCAAAAAGGCCATCTAGGTCAAAATTGAACAGGGGGGGGGGATGATGACAGAGGGGGGGGGAGGGACATGACACCGCTAATCTCCTGTCCACAACACAATCCTTTCAACAGTTCCAAGAAGGCTCCACACCCATTTGCAACATTTCAGACCCCGAGGGCGCAGATAAACCTCCAAGTGAGCTCTTCTACGGAGATTCTCGGATCTTCCAGGTCACAGTTGTCCCAAAGGTGCTTTTTCAAGAGGCAACTGGACTTTCTGGTTTTCTCCTTGAAGATGTTTCGCTTCTCAACCCAGAAGCTTCTTCAGCTCTGACTGGATGGTGGGGAATGGAAGGATTTATATTCTTCTATAAGCGATGGAATTCCTTAAGGAATATAAATCCTTCCATCCTCTACCATTTGTTCAGAACTGAAGGAAGTTTCTTGAATGAGAAGCGAAACGCCTTCCAAGAAAAAACAAGGAAGTCCAGTTGCCTCTTGAAAATGCACCTTTGGGACTCCAAGTGACCTCAACAATCCTCAGAAAGAGTACTAATGACCAGATGACTGCAAGGAGCATAAACCCTTCCATTCTCCACCATTTGTTCAGAACTGAAGGAAGCTTCTTGGATAAGAAGCAAAATGTCATCAAAAGAAAGAACAAGAAAGTCCAGTTGCCTCTTGAAAATGCACCTTTAGGAGAACCACGACCTGGAAGACTGAGAATCTCAGTCTTGAGATATCCCTCGAGTTGATGTGTACAACAAACACATACAGAAGTGAGAAGACAGCAAATGCCACCTGTGCAAAGAAGCTGAAGTAACAGTGGGACACCTGGCTAGGTGCTGCAGGATTTGCCCATCACTATACACATTGTTGTAAGTTGTGGGCTACCTATGTAGGATTCTATTATTTTCTTGACCGAAGAGCATTGGCTTTGGCCAAGGTTAATGGCTGACCAGCAAGACATCTGAACTGAATTAATCCCTTAACGGAGAGTGTTTTGTTGACCCCATCACTCATGGTAACCTTGGAGTATTTTTATTATTTATTTATTTATTTTTGTCACAACAGTATATATAAGTATAAGCATGAAAATAACTATATAATATATAAGCATACAGTATATATGAGCATAAGTATGTAATAACTATATTAATTGGATATAATGAAAGGAAACAGTAGGACAGAAACGGTAGGCACGTTTGTGCTCTTATGCATGCCCCTTATAGACCTCTTAGGAATGGGATGAGGTCAATAGTAGAGAGTTTTTGGTTAAAGCTTTGGGGATTTTGAGAAGAGACCACAGAGTCAGGTAGTGTGTTCCAGGCACTAATAACTCTGTTTCTGAAGTCATATTGAAGCGGTTTACATTAAGTTTAAATCTATTGTTTGCTCTTGTATTGTTATGATTGAAGCTGAAGTAGTCTTTGACAGGAAGGACATTGCAATAGATGATTCTATGAGTTAAACACAGGTCCTGTTGAAGGCGGCGGAGTTCTAAGTTTTCTAAATTCAAGATTTCAAGTCTGGTGGCATAAGGTATTTTGTTGTATTCAGAGGAGTGGAGAACTCTTCTTGTAAAATATTTCTGGACCCGTTCAATTGTATTGATGTCTGAAATGTGGTATGGGTTCCAGACAGTCGAGCTGTATTCAAGGATTGGTCTAGCAAATGTTTTATAAGCTCTGGTTAGTAGTGTAGTGTTTTTGGAGAAGAAGCTACGCAAGATTAGGTTTACAACTCTTAAGGCCTTTTTTGCAATGTAGTTGCAGTGGGCTTTGGCACTTAGATCATTGGACATGAAAACTCCAAGGTCTTTAACAGGGTGGGGGTCATCTGTAAGGTAATGTCCATCGAGTTTGTATTTAGTGTTCAGATTCTTTTTTCCAATGTGTAAGACAGAGCATTTGCTGGTTGAGATTTGGAGTTGCCAAGTTTTTGACCATTCTGACACAAAATCAAGGTCTTTTTGAAGGGTAGCTTTATTGTTGGTAGTGTTAAATAGTTTGACATCGTCAGCGAAGAGAACACAATTACTTTTAATATGGTCACAGTGATCATTATTACTATTACTATTATTACTACATCATCATCATCATCATCATCATCATCATCATCATCATCATCATTATTATTATTATTATTATTATTATTATTATTATTATTATTATTATTATTATTATTATTATTATTATTATTACAGAGTACTATTACTCCTCTTTGTAAACCAATCTATCTTTTTTATAAAAAGAAAACTCCTTTTTTTTCAATAAGGAACCTCAGAAAACAGCAAAAGTACTGTTCAGTTATGATTGCTGTATGGAAATTTTAGGTATAATTAAAATCTAATAGGTGGCTTTCATGTTAGAAGCCAATTAGCTACACCGTTCCCCATTTAATATCCAAATTGTAACACATGTTTTGTTGTTTGATGTTTTGTACAGAATTTTGACCTGTGACCCTGTGAGCGAAATTTGAATTAAATACAAGCTGCCCAGATTGGCTGGATTCAGGCAGCAGACTAAAACACAAAAGGCTGGCCGAGTTGAATATTTACCAGTCATAACATTTGCAAATGTATTTGCTAGGGTTTTTTTTTAACCTGGCCTGGTCCAACGTATTATATTTGAGATTCCAGATGCAAATCAAGCTTTCCCTCCCTCCCTCCCTCCCTCCCTCTCCCTCACTCTCTTTCTTTCTCTCTCCCTCCCTCTCTCTTTCTGTCTCTTGCTTTCTCTCTCTCTCCCTTCCTCTCTCCCTCCCTCCCTCCCTCTCTTTTTCTCTTTCTCTGTCTCTCTCTTTCTCTCTCTCCCTCCCTCTCTTTCTTTCCCTCCTTCCCTCTCTCTCTCTTTCTGTCTCTCACTTTCTCTCTCCCTCCCTCCCTCCCTCTCTCTCTTTCTCTGTCTCTCTCTTTCTCCCTGTCTCTCCCTCCCTCTCTCTCTCCCTCCATCTCTCTTTCTTTCTCTCTCCCTCCCTTTCTTTCTCTCTCTCTCCTTCCCTCTCTCTTTCTCTCCCTTTCTCTCTCTCCCTCCCTCCCTTTCTTTCTCTCCCTCCCTCCCTCTCTCTCTCTCCCTCCCTCCCTCCCTCCCTCTCTCTTTCTCTCTCTCCCTCCCTCTTTCTTTCACTTTCTCTCCCTCCCTCTCTTTCTCTCCCTTTCTCTCTCTCCCTCCCTCCCTCCCTCTCTCTCCCTCCCTCCCTCCCTCCCTCCATCTCTCTTTCTCTCTCCTCCTCTCTTTCTCACTCTCTCTCCTCCTCTCTCTTTCTCTCCCTCCCTTCCTCCCTCTCTTTCTGTCTCTTGCTTTCTCTCTCTCCTCCTCCTCTCTTTTCCTCTCTCTTTCTTTCTCTCTCTTTCTCTCTTTCTCTCTCTCCCTGTCTTTCCCTTCCTCTCTCCCTCCCTCCCTCCCTTCCTCTCTCTCTTTCTCTTTCTCTCCCTCTCTCTTTCTCTCTCTCCCTCCTTCCCTCTCTCTCTTTCTCTCTCTCTCTCTCCCTCTTTCTCCCTCTCTCTCCCTCCCTCCCTCCCTCCCTCCCTCTCTCTCTCTCATTCAGCAACCCCAGGAGTAAATATTTACCCCAGTGTCAGACTTTTATAGGCCATAATAATTAGAGACTCATTGATTCAAGGCTAGGTAAGACAAAGTCCTCTTTTACATCCAGCAGAACAAAATGGAATTGTGAGAGGCGAGTTGTAAGTTTGTACAGTGGAGAATAGTTCTCAACTTACAACAGTTCATTTAGTGACCCTTCAAAGTTACAAGGCCCTGAAAAAAGTGACTTACCACAGTTTTTCATGCTTACGATCATCGCAGCATCTCCACAGTCATACGATCTTCATTCGGATGCTTGACAACTGGTTCCTATTTAATGATGGTTGCAGTATCCTGGGGTCACACGATCCCCTTTCGCAACTGTTATGTTTGGGGTATTGACGAGGCAGGAGACCAGGTTAGTGACAACAGCTCTTTAATATAGTGTGACCCAGCAAAACTCTGGAGAAAAACCTCTCCTTATATACACTTCAGCCTGAGGCTGCATCCAATCAGAGACGAGATATTTCCCGCCTAAAACTCCCGCCAAAACTTACAGTAATACATTACACTCCTTCCCTCCCAGAAGGCACTTTGCCCATATTTGCATACTACTTCTCTACGTAGTCCTGCAGGTACGTGGGGCGTCTCCTGACTCTCCCGGACCTGCGCAGTTCACTTTCTGGAGTTGAGTCGAGCGTGCCGGAGGGACTTTTCGTTCCTCTGAGCTCCTCCTCCCGGCCATCCGGCCCTGGATTATTCGCCGGCTCGGGCCTGCTGTCCTCTAGAGGGACCGGAGGGTGTCGCTGGACCTCGCCTGACTCAGATAAGTCTCTGTTTGGTTCTTTGCTTACGATTTCTGTTTGTTCTCGGCTCCAGTCAGCTGTGGGGTTAATTAAATCATAGTCAGGGCTGGTCTCGCCTAATTCCGTCTTATCGCTCACTCTATTTCTTAATTGATCTATGTGGCGTCGCCAGATTCGGCCATCGTCTAGCTCCACTAGATAGGATTTAGGGCCCGTTTGGTCTATGATTCTCCCCCTCCTCCAGCTAGGGCCGGCGCTGTAATTCCGAGCCCATACTGTGTCTCCTATGGCTATTTCTCTGAGTTTCTCCGGTTTAGTTCTGAACCCGTCTTGTATGTAGCTTGGGTGCAGCCGGTCTAGTGGGCATCTTAGCTTTCGCCCCATTAGCAGCTCGGCTGGGCTGCGGCCAGTGGCTACACAGGGGGTCCTATGTTGGACAGTTAGGAATGCGTCGATTTGTGACTGCCAATCCCCGGGGCTACTTCGTGACAGCGCCTCTTTCGCACTCCGAACAAATCGTTCAGCAAGGCCGTTCGACGCAGGGTGGAACGGGCGCTGAGAGGGCATGTCGGATGCCCTCTTCAGCCAGGTACCCTTCAAATAATGCTGCGGTGAACTGTGGGCGTTATCAGACACGATGGTGTCCGTAGCCCATGTGTGGCGAAAAGGTGTTTTAGGGCTGCAGTGACAGCTCCAGCGGTTGTGGATTTCATTAGATGATCTCCAGCCATTTGGAGAATGCATCCACCACAATTAGAAATGTTTGGCCGTGGAATGGGCCAGCAAAGTCAATATGTGCGGGACCAAGGGCCTTGGGGTTTCTCCCACTCCAACACTGGGGCCGTGGGAGGTAGTGGTCTGGATTCCTGACAGACTTGGCATCGGCCTACCTTGTCACTGATTTCCTGTCCATTAGGGGCCACCAGACATAGCTCCTCGCTAACCCCTTCATCCTCACAATTCCTGGGTGACCCTCATGCAGGAGTTCCAGGACTTTTTTCCTTAGTTTTTCGGGGACCACTACCCTATCCCCCCAGAGCAGGCACCCCCCTTGTACAGACAATTCCCCTTTTTTCTTTACAAACTCTTTAAAACGCTCGGCCGGTAGCGGCCATCCCTGAACCCATCCAATCACAGTTCTTAATACAACGTCCCGGTATGAGGCCCGAGCCACTTCCTGAGATGTGGCTGGGCCAGAGTCCAAAGAGTCAATTAGTAGAACGGGTGCGCCCGGGGTGGGGTCCTCGATTTTCCCTGGCAATGGGCATCTGCTCAGTGCGTCTGCATGCCCCAACTCCTTTCCAGGCCGATGTTGTAGTTTGTAGGAGTAGGCGGCCAGAAAAATAGTCCATCTGGTCAGTCTAGGTGAGAGTGCTACTGGCGTTGGGCGGTCGCCAGCCAGTAACCCCAATAGCGGTCTGTGATCCGTCACAATTTCAAAGTCTCGCCCAAAACGATTCGTGAAATTTCTTCACGCCTGACACTATTAAGTAGAGCCTCCTATCTAGTTGGCTGTAATTTCTTTCAGCCGGGACATCGTTCGTGAATAGAACGCTATAGGGGCTTCAGTGCCGCTTTGGGAGTCTGTGGCTAAGTACAGCTCCTACTCCATAGGGGATGCATCGAGACCAGTACTAACGGCAGCCTGCAACTGTACTGGACTAACAGGCTTTCGCTTGATAGCAAGTTTTGACTGCCTCAAATGCTCTGTTTTCTGTCTTTCCCCAAGACCAAACAGCGTTTTTTCCTAACAACTTGTGCAACGGTTCCGCAACGGTTGCTTTGTTTCTTAAAAATACAGCATAAAAGTTTACCAGACCCAGGAAAGCCTGGAGCTCTGTCTTGTTTTTGGGTGCTGGGGCTCTCGTTATCGCTTTGACCTTACTCTCGTGGGTGAATTCCATTCTTATCTATCCTATATCCCAAAAATTCCACTGACTCGACCCCCACCTGGCATTTTTTTGCTTTAACTGTCAGGCCGGCTGACCGGAAAATGGCCAAAACTTTCCTCAGCCGCTCCCCCAGTTCTTCCAAATTCTTTCCCGATACCAACACGTCATCGAAATAGGGCACGACTCCTGGTAGCCCTTGTAGGAGTCGTTCCATCAGATTTTGGAATAGCCCAGGGGCTACGCTTACCCCAAACTGTAACCGAGTGCATTTAAAGGCACCTCGGTGCGTTACAATGGTCTGGGCTTCAGCTGTGCTAGCATCTACGGGTAGCTGCTGGTACGCTTGTGCCAAGTCTAATTTGGCGAAAACTTGTCCGTGCCCTAGTGAGTGCAATAAGTGTTGCACTACTGGAACTGGGTAGGCGCTCTTTTGCAATGCTTTGTTCAAGGTAGCCTTGTAATCAGCGCAAATTCTTATGGACCCGTCTGGTTTTACAGGGGTGACGATTGGCGTCTCCCATTTGGCATGGTCAACTGGCACTAGTATCCCCTGGCTGACTAATTTATCTAACTCTTTGTCGATTTTAGGTTTGAGTGCAAAAGGAACCCTCCTTGCCTTTAACCTAATGGGAGCTATTTGGGGGTCTAAATTGAAGGAGATAGGGGTCCCCTTGTACTTGCCTAAACGGTCCTCGAATATGTCTGCGAATTCCTCCATTAGGGTGTTTTGCAGGTTGCATCCGGTCCGGTGGACGCCAGTCACCCCATTCCCAACGCCTGAACCAGTCTAGCCCCAGCAAGCTTGGCAAGGTTCCTCGACTAACGTGATGGGCAGGGTCTTTTCGTATGTCCCGTACTTGACCTCGACGGTCGTTGTCCCTCGAACAGGGATGCGGTTGCCCTGGTAATCCTGCACCCGGAGCCGTTGTTTCTGTAGCTTGCGCTTATGCGATGTGCGGCAAGGCTTTCACAAAAGTGTCCCAGGACATGATTGTGATAGCTGATCCTGTGTCTACTTCCAGTCGGCACGGTACGCCTTCAATTGTCGGGTTTGTGAAGATCTTTTCTTCGATGCGGTAGCTGCGTGGTCTATGGTAACAGTCATTCGGTTTGACTTCGCTCTTTCTTTCCTGGCCAATCGCGGGTCGCCTCGCCGATCTCGCGCTCTGATTGGCTGGTTTGAAATTTCGGCGGAATGTGGGGTTTGCATCTCTGACTCAGAGCCGCTCTGATTGGCGATTTGAATTTTCGGCGGAAGGTTGGGGTGCTCGGCAGACTTGAGCCAGGTGCCCCTTCCTTTCACACCGCCGGCAAATGGCGTCCCTGAACTTACATCTTTGGCGCTGATGTCGCCCCCCGCAACTTCCGCATTCCTCCGGGTCTTCCCTTGTCGATTTTCCGGTGTAGTGGACTTCTTCCTCCTCTTCGCTGGTTGACTCACGATAGGTTTCTTCGTGGTGGACTGTGCTCGGCTTTGCGCCCGCCATCGGCGTGAGTCGCTTTTGTAAGGTGTCTGCTGCATGGTTGGACATCTCATGGGCTCTGGCTTCGTCCAGGGCGTTTGCCAATGTCAGGTTGCTCTTGGCTAGCAACCGTCTCCTCAAACGGATGTCTCTGACCCCCCGTATAAGTTGTTCCAGCAGTTCTTTGTCCAGATCGCGGTACTCGCAATGCTTGGAGGCTTGTCTCAGGGCGGCCACGTAGTCGCTGATAGACTCGCCTTCTTGTTGCCTGCGCTCCCCAAACTCGTACCGTCGAACGTATTTGGACGGGGCTGGTGCGTAGTGATTCTTCAGGAGGGTCTGAAGGGTCTGCCACGATACGGAGTGTAGCGGTGTTGGCTCCGCTAGGGCTTCTGCGACGGCGATGACTGCGGACCCACAGTGGCTTATGAAGTAAGCCCGTTTACGGTTGTCGGAGACTCCCTGTAGCTCGTTTGCCTCCAGGAAACTCTCGAAACGGGTCATATATATTCCCCATGTCTCCTGGGCAGGGTCAAACGGAGTGGGTGGCGTGTAGCCGGTCATCGCTGCATTCGCCGTCACCTTGCTGGGTTTGAGTCTCGTAGTGAGTTCAGCTCTGTTCTGGTGCTCTGCCTCAATATCCCACCTTCGTCGCCAATGTTATGTTTGGGGTATTGACGAGGCAGGAGACCAGGTTAGTGACAACAGCTCTTTAATATAGTGTGACCCAGCAAAACTCTGGAGAAAAACCTCTCCTTATATACACTTCAGCCTGAGGCTGCATCCAATCAGAGACGAGATATTTCCCGCCTAAAACTCCCGCCAAAACTTACAGTAATACATTACAGCAACCTTCTGACATCTTCAAGGAGAAAACCCGAAAGTCCAGTTGCCTCTTGAAAAAGCACCTTTGGGACAACCATGACCTGGATGAGGGAGAACCTCCATAGACATTCCTCTGAAAATGTTTTGCTTTCACCCAAGTAATTTCTTCCGTTCTGAAGAAGAAGAACCGAAGAAGCTCCTTGGATGAGAAGCGAAACGTCTTCAAAGAAAAACCAGAATGTCCAGTTGCTTCTTGAAAAAAGCACCTTTGGGACAACCATGGATGACTGAGAACCTCCATAGATGGTCAACTTTATTATCTGGATAATAGAATAGAATAGAATTTTTATTGGCCAAGTGTGATTGGAGACACAAGGAATTTGTCTTGGTGCATATGCTCTCAGTGTACATAAAAGAAAAGATACGTTCCTCAAGGTACAACATTTACAACACAAATGATGGTCATAGGGTACAAATAAGCAATCAGGAAACAATCAATATCAATATAAATCATAAGGATTACCAGCAACAAAGTTACAGTCATACAGTCATAAGTGGGAGGAGATGGGTGATGGGAACGATGAGAAGATTAACAGTGCAGATTTAGTAAATAGTTTGAGAGTGTTGAGGGAATTATTTGTTTAGCAGAGTGATGGCCTTCGGGAAAAAACTGTTCTTGTGTCTAGTTGTTCTGGTGTGCAGTGCTCTATAGCGTCGTTTTGAGGGTAGGAGGTGAAACACTTTTATGTCCAGGATGTGAGGGGTCTGTAGATATTTTCACGGCCCTCTTTTTGATTCGTGCAGTATACTGGTCTTCACTGGAAGGCAGGTTGGTAGCCATTGTTTTTTCTGCAGTTCTAATGATCCTCTGAAGTCCGTGTCTTTCTTGTTGGGTTGCAGAACCAAACCAGACAGTTATAGAGGTGCAAATGACAGACTCAATAATGCCTCTGTAGAACTGGATCAGCAGCTCCTGGATAATGAATTATCCAGTATGAATTAAAGCAAATTTGCTGCATGGGGATGTCCGTGGTAACAATTTTAGGAGATCTTCAGATGAACCAGCAATTATGGAGGAGTCTTGTGTCCGTCCAATTTCAAATCCTCCTCCTTTGTCTTTTCTTTGACATTTATAAGATTCTAGTCCTCAGTGATCTATTATTTTTCATTTCCGAAACAACGATGTTGCTTGACCTAATGTTCTTTTAGAATGCCAGAGGCGTTGTGATCGTCTCCATTAAATCTAAATCCACAACAGACACTTATATTTTCTATACTTGCTCGATAAACTTTTAAGGTGCTTCTTCCAGGAAAGCTGGTTTCTCAGCGCAGCTTAAGAAAACCACAATATCACACCCCGTTGAGTTCATTGGCACCGATCAGTGACGCCCACACAACACAGCTTAAATTGAGTACCCGGTTTTACGAGTTCAGGTGGAAATTGAGTTTTATTCTAGACGGCTTATATTGAACCATAAATTAACCAAAGGCGCAGTGTTCATTCAACAAACACGAACGGGAAGAAACAAACAAGCCAAGGTTAAAATTAAGCAAGTTTTACTAAGAAGAAATTACCCAACAGTGAGAACAATGAAACAATGGAGCAGCTTGCCATCCAGAGTAGTGGGTGTGAGAAAAGAATGGACAGCCATTTATCCAGGATTTCCCAAAGATGTGTTTTGTTTTTTTAAAGGCAACTGGATTTTCCCGGTTCCTCCTTGAAGACCTTTCACTTGTCATCCAAGAAGCTTCTTCTGTTCTAGAGAACAGTTCTGAAGCTTCTGAAGAAGCTTCTTGGATGAGGAGCGAAATGTCCTCAACCAAAAACAACGTTCGATTACTTCTTGATTACGTCCCACCTTTGGGACAACCATGAGCCGGATGACTGAGAACCTCCATAGATATTCCTTTGAAAATGTTTTCTTCTCATCCAAGTAGCTCCTTCAATTTTGAAGAAGAAGAACTGAAGAAGCTTCTTGGATGAGGAGTGAAATGTCTTCAAGGAAAAACCAGAAAATCCAGTTGCCTCCTGAAAAAGCATCCATCGATGTTTGTCCAGGATGCAGTAAAGTCACCTACCTTGAGCAAGGGGTTGGTGTAGAAGACCTCCAAGGTCCCTGTAGGCTTAATGAGTCATTAAAACACACAAGTAGTCCCACAAACCTCTTTTATTGCAACAGCTGAGAATTACGTTCATTCACAATCCCAATTAGTTGCAAAAAGTCCTTCGGGATAATCTGTTGCAACTCCAGCCCCCGAACCTGGCCCCATGCCCAAAAGTGACTCCGAAAGTGAGGGGGAAGGGCCAGTAAGGCTTACCTCGGGAGCACCGATTCCTTTGGCTCAGCTCCAGGAGCCAGAACCAGACCAGTCGGAGGACGTAATGAGGCCGTCATCCCCTGATTCCTCCCTTCCCCAGGCTACGCCTTCAGACCCAGCTGATAATAATAATCAAAATTGGCTTGACACGCGCTTCAGAAGATTAGAGAGGTGGTGTCTTCAAAAGGAAGGATGGGGCAGGAGCCCCACCCCACAGGATATATAAGGAACTTTGGGACTGCTCTCACTCCATGGGAAGCAAAAGTTTAGCTGAACCGTTTCAAAGAGAGCTGAAAGTCTTGCTACGTGAGTCATTTGTTTGAACTTTGGCAGGCAGCTGCGATTTCTCTGCCGGGACTGATAAGAGCCGTGAATCCATTGGCTGAAGGCCAGCTCGTGGGTCTGAAGTGGGGAAGGAGACAGAACATAATCACTCACCTTTATCTCCCTTGACACTGTGCCAAAGACTTACTTGGCAAAGCCACACAGTGTCCAGAATCAAACAGAGATGCCGACTAGGAACAGAATTAACCACATTGCTTTCCTGCAAAGGGCCCATGTGCCTTTGCTCCTCTTTTAAGCCTTATGGGAGGGGCCAGTCATCTCCAGGCTTTTCTCCTGAATTGTCCCTTTTGTTTTAACTGTTCGTGCCTTCTGGCAGTTCTGTGCATGCGTGCACTAGGAATGGGCTCCTCCTGTTCTTCTGCCTCTCTGCTGTCCACCTCTGGAGGCTCCGGAGTCCGGGTCTTCCCCAGACTCCAGGACTGGCCCATGTTCCTCCCCAGCCTCCTCACTGTCCAACTTTGCTGCCAGCTCCACAGGCAGCTAGCGGACCACAGCAGTCCATTCCGGTCCTATGATTCTGTGGTTCAAATTTAGCATGAAGTTCAAAAGAACACCAACTAGAAGTCCTGATGAAAACTCCTCAATTTTGCAATACATGGCTACTCTAGACTGGTTTGGACTGGTCTGGACTGGACTGGACTGGACTAGGGGAGGGGAAGGGAGTGGAGTTGACAAGTCTGTAAACCCATTTGTTAAATGAATCTGGCTTCCCCATTGATTTGGCTTTTCAGAAGGTCACCAAAGGGAATCACGCGACCCCAGGACCAGTAGTGGTTTTCACTTATCTTCGCTACCGGTTCAGGACTGGGAGCGTGCATGTGCATGTGTGCTTCCACTTTGCTTGCACGTGGCACTTCTGCACATGCACAGAACCTTCTGAGCATGCCCAGAGTGTCTGCGATGATGTTGGGGGGGGGTGAAGCCTCCTGCCGCTGCCACTACCGGTTCACCCGAACCGGGGCGAACCACTAGAAGCCTACCACTGCCCAGGACACTGCAACCGTCATAAGTACATGCCAGTTGCCAAGCCTCTGAATTTTGATCACGTGACCATGGGGATGCTACAATGGTCATAAGTGTGAAAAACGGTCATAAGTCCCTTGTTTCACTGCCATTGTAACTTTGAACGATCACTAAACGAACCGTTGTACGCCAAGGACCGCCTGCACATATTCAATGCATTCCGTGTATTTTAATCTTTTAGTGATTTTTTTTAATGGTTTTTATAACTTGAAAGTCACCTTGTAGAGGAAACGGACGGCGCAGAAATTTAATAAATTCATATATTCGGTTTTTTTTTTTATTTTCCCGGACACGTTTTCTGGAAAAAGAAACTTTTATCACAGAGTTCAAACACCACGACTATTTCTTCGATTTTCCTGATAAAATCCTTGAAAAAGGACATTTTATTCCCAGCTCCTGACTGACCCATTTTTCCTGGTTCTTTTTGTAACCCACTTTCAAGCTTACATTTGCACTGCATGCTTCTTTTTTCCGAAAGCTCGCAGTTTGCCTTTAATGCGTTTTGCGGGTGTCGACGGTTGTGTGAATTTCAAGGGCCGTCTTCAAAGGCTTAGGAAAAGAGGTTTTGCGACCTGCGTTGGTGCGTGCGAAGCGCCTCTCTCGAAATCCGGAGAAAAAGCTTCGGGTGTTTTTCCCCCCACGTTAACGGGAGACCTTTGCAAATGGATTCTCCATGAGTCAAACCAGAGTCGCCGCTTGCACAGCTCTGAAACACACACCCGAAACTACAGATAGTTCTTGATTTTATTTATTTTATTTTTTTATTTTTTATTTTTTTATTTTTTATTTTTTATTTGCATTTATACCCCGCCCTTCTCCGAAGACTCAGGGCGGCTTACACTATGTTAGCAATAGTCTTCATCCTATTTGTATATTTATATACAAAGTCAACTTATTGCCCCCAACAATCTGGGTCCTCATTTTACCTACCTTATAAAGGATGGAAGGCTGAGTCAACCTTGGGCCTGGTGGGACTTGAACCTGCAGTAATTGCAAGCAGCTGTGTTCTAATAACAGACTGCATTAGCCTGTTGAGCCACAGAGGCTTGAAAAAGTTTTACAAAGAAATTTTTTTTAATCAATTATCCCCCCCCCACTTCCCCCTGCCCTTCTCCCTCCTCCCTCTCCCCTCCAATGCCCCCCAACCCCCGCCCCCCGAGACTTTCCAGAACAAAATGCAGGGTAGAATAGAATAGAATAGAATAGAATAGAATAGAATAGAATAGAATAGAATTTTTTATTGGCCAAGTGTGATTGGACACACAAGGAATTTGTCTTGGTGCATATGCTCTCAGTGTACATAAAAGAAAAGATATGTTCATCAAGGTACAGCATTTACAACACAATTGATGGTCAGTATATCAATATAAATCATAAGGATTGCCAGCAACAAGTTATAGTCATACAGTCATAAATGGAAAGAGTATAGAATGGAAAGAGTAAGGGTATAACATCTTACAATCATAAGCTAAAATACAACAAAAATCTTAACTCATATCCACCCTCTTCCAACACCGCCTTAACTCCCCTTTCCCATATAAATATATACATTAATATATGCCATTCCTAACATTATTCATAAACTATTTGATACTTTTTAGTCCGATACTTGTTTTGAATATAATCAATCCAACTTCTCCACTCCAATACATATTTTTCTTGTGAATGGTCTTTCAAAGACGCAGAATTTTTTGCCATTTCTGCTAAATTCGATACTTGATGTGTCCATTCTTCAATCGTAGGTAAGTCTTCTCTCTTCCAGTATTGTGCAACCAAAAGTCTCGCTGCTGTTATTAAATTTAAAATCAGCTTAGTCTCTATAACTGTACAGTCTGTAATTAGAATAGAATAGAATTTTTTTTTTTATTGGCCAAATGTGATTGGACACACAAGGAATTTGTCTTGGTGCGTAGGCTCTCAGTGTACATAAAAGAAAAGATACCTTCATCAAGGTACAACATTTACAACACAACAACACAGTCTGTAATTATACCCAATAAAAACAACTGTGGAGTAAAAGGTAGTTCTTGATTTATAACCAGGGGTGGGATTCAAGTAATTTAACAACTGGTTCTCTGCCCTAGTGACCGGCTGGGTGGGTGTGGCCATGGTGGGCGTGGCCAGGGGGTGTGACAGGCTGCACTCGGCCTCCCGCACCCCCCCCCCGGGAGAAAAAAAAAAGCCGTAGGGGGACGCACCGCCCCTCTTGATCCATTTTGGACCTAGGAGGCCTCCCTGAAGCCTCCTGGGAGCAAAAATGGGCCACGGGAAGACTCCTGGGAGGGGCAGGGAGAGGAGGGAAGGGGCAGAGCTAGCCAGCAATTTAACTACCAGTTTGCCTGAACTGGCTGAATCCCACCACTGCATACAGCCATTGATCGGGATGCCTTGTGCACAGTCACTCATGCTCTTGTCACCTCTCGCTTGGATTATTGCAATGCTCTCTACATGGGGCTCCCCTTGAAGTGCGCTCGGAGGCTTCAGTTAGTCCAGAATGCAGCTGCGCGGGTGATAGAGGGAGCTCCGCATAGCTCCCATATAACACCACTCCTGCGCAGACTGCACTGGCTTCCTGTGGTCTCTCGGGTGCACTTTAAGGTGTTGGTTACGACCTTTAAAGCGCTCCATGGCTTAGGGCCTGGGTACTTACGGGACCGCCTGCTGTTACCTCATGCCTCCCACCGACCCGTACGCTCGCACAGAGAGGGACTTCTCAGAGTGCCGTCCACCAAACAGTGTCGGCTGGCGGCCCACAGGGGAAGGTCCTTCTCTGTGGGGGCTCCTACCCTCTGGAACGAACTTCCCCCTGGTTTACGCCAAATATCTGACCTTCGGACCTTTCGCCACGAATTGAAAACGTATTTATTTATTCGCGCGGGGCTGGCTTAAATTTTGTTGTATTTTAAATTTATATTTTATATTTCTAAATTTTATATGAATTTTAATGGGTTTTTAGAATTTTAAATGCTTTAATGTTTTTCGGCCAAATTGTATAATAAGTTTTTTAATTTTGTTTTAATTGTATTGTTTTTGGGTTTTTTATTCTGGCTGTACACCGCCCTGAGTCCTTCGGGAGAAGGGCGGTATAGAAATCTAATAAATAATAATAAAAAAAAAATTGGTTAGAAGTGACAACAGGGCTGAAGAAAGTGACTTATGACCATTTTTCACACGACCGCGGCAGTATCCCCGTGATCAGAATTCAGAGGCTTGGCAACTGGCATGTCCTTACGACAGTTGCAGCATCCTGAAGTCATGCGATCCCCTTTTTGAGACCTTCTGAGCAAGCAAAGTCAACCGGGAAGCCAGATTCACTCAACAACCGTGTTACTGACTTAACGTACGCAATGATTCACTTAACAGCAGTGGCCAGACAGGCCCAAAAATGGGGCAAAGTTCACTTAACTGCTGTCTTGCTTAACGACGGAAATATTGAACTTCGTTGAGGTCATAAATCGAGGACTACATGTGTACGAGCGTGGGGGTTCGTTGTGAACTGAAACCTGTCAGAGTTTAGCACCATCTTTATTTAAATTATAGCACTTCGATCTATAATTTAAATAAATTGATCTAAATCAAATAAATTGACCTAAGGAGTTTTTGACTGTAATGAAATTATCCGCCTCTGTAACTCAAGGCCTACAGGTAGGCCTCGAGTTATGACCACAATTGAGCCTAAAATTTCTGTTGTTAAGTGAAACATTTGTTCAGTGAGTTTCGTCCCATTTTACCGACCGTTCTTCCCATGGTTGTTAAGTGAATCTGGCTTTCCCATGGATTTTGCTGCTCAGAAGGTCGGAAAAAGGGATCATGTGTCATTAGTATGAGTCCGTTGCCATACAGTCATAAGTATGAGTCCGTTGCCAAGCTTCCGATCACATGACCGTAGGGAAACTACAACGGTCGTAAGTGTGAAAACCGGTCATAAGTCACTTTCTTCAGTGCCCTGTAACTTTGAACGGTCACTAAATGAACCGTTGTAAGTCTGAGGACTACCTGTAAGTGCAGGGGAAGTTGTTACTGTGCTGTTTTGGAAAGGGAGTAATTTCTTGTTACCAAAGTTGTGTCATTCCGTGGAAAATGGGTTATTTTCACCCTAAGATTGTAAATTATTCGCAGCTTTCTGTATTTTTTATCCCCTCCGACTGCAATAAGAAAAAAAAAATTGGACATGCTGTTATCCATTAGTTTATCCTATACTTATCTCGAGATTGGAATAATCCAGAGGGGATGTCAATTTTATTCGACAAAGGGCAGATGATTTAAAAAAAAGTATATTCTTCTTTATTGCTCAATCTGGACGCTTTTTCGGCTATAGGCAATTAAGAGATGGAGAGAGAGAAACAAAAAAAACTGGTTTATTTTTTTTTCTTCCTGAGATCCGTTGGGAATTACCGAGCGTTGGAAAACAGATCAATAATTTATAATTGTCTTGCCTGTAGCTGGAAATTAAAGTAATGTCCTTTTTTTTTATAATAGAGAGAGCGGAAGAATGCCGGCAGTGCTTATTGACATGGATGTATGCCACAGGAGGACCTGTTTTATTTAATTTTGTTTTTTCAACCTTATAGGAAATCAATGGACTGACGGTGCCGTTGGTCAACCAAGACCGAGAAAAAAATGCAGAGAAGCGGAGCCAGCCGCTAAAATCCGAGAAAGAGGCTTTGCTGATAGGTAAGATAACTCTCCATGCTTCTGTTCCCAAGCACAATCTTGCTCATGCCTTTGAGGAGAAGAATCAGCCCTCGGAAGTATTCTGCGTTTCAGTGGATGAGAGACCCCAGGAAAGAGGTGGAAAGCCCCCCATATTTGGATAAGTTGGCTACCTTAAGAAATAAAAAAACCATGTCTCTGAAACTAAGCATCATTCATAAATCCTTGAAATGTAGCCCTTTATGGATCTTAATGGTTTGGTGGAAACATCTCATGAACTTCATGGAGTGGTGTGGTGGCTTAGAGGTGGGGCTCTATGGTTACAGTAGTGGCTAGTCAGATTCGGGATGTGGGAATAATGTCCCAGAAGATCAAGACAGAATTAGAGAGCCGTGGTATCTTATATCTTGCAAAGGCATGATGGCAGTGGTGCAGTGGCCTAGAGGTGGAGCTCTCGCCTCACAGTGTTCTGTCCCCCTCGCCTCAGTCCGAGCGATGGCTTAATTAGCCGGCACTATCAGCTCTGGCAGCAAACTAGCGAGCATCTGCCAAGTGTCTCTGTTATCTCCCTTGATGCCGATGAGTCAACAAACAGTACTTCTGCTCTAGTCAAGCAGTTGATTTGCCTGCTACGAAGAGGCATAGCAGCGCTTGCTGATTTTATATCCTGTGGGGTGTGGCTCCATGACTCAGCACTTCCTAGGCCTGCCCCACCCCTGCTTCTGTTGTTCCCGCCTCTCTTGCCTATGAAACCTAGGGTCCAGCCAGGCCTGATTGCCATCAGCCGGGTATGGAGGTGTGGCCTGGGGGGGAAAGAGTCAGGGGACGGAGGCCTCGTTATCTCCTCCACCTGGCCTGCCTCTGGCTCCTGGAGCTGAGCCAGGGAAGCCAGTGCTCCCGAGGTAAGTCCTGATGGCCCTTCTTCCTCACTTTCCAAGTCACTTTCTGACAGGGGGCCCAGCTTGGGGGGCACAGAACAACACACAGTCAGGAGGCTGTGAGTTCGATCCTAAGTAGAGGCAGATATTTCTCTCTCTCTGGACACAATGAGAATATCCCTGCTGGACAAAACTCCACATTGGCGACAGGAAGGGCATCTGGCCATTAAAACGCTCTGCTAGCTCCATTCAGTTGCCCAGATTCCACCCCTGCAAAGAGTTATGGGGTCGTTAAAAGAAGATGATGAACTTTGTGTTTCTTTCTTTTTCTTTTAATTTTTTTATTGTTTTAATGTGATACACAATTTGACAAACATTACAACATATAACATATAAATATTTCCTATTTCTAAATAGCGTTTCTTAGTGGTCTTCTTTCGCTTTTATACCTTTCCCCTCAAATCACATTTGTTATTTTATTTTCTTTCTTATCCCCTTTTCTTTATTGACATTAAATTATCTAATCCTAATAGCTTTACTTTTCTAGATTCTTATATATTTATTATTTACATATTATACATTTCTAATACATTCTGTACATTCTAATTTCTCCCCTTTATTTTTTCCCCTTTATTTCTAGACTCAAGTCATTCATACCATTTATTCCAGATTGGATAATAATCTGTCTCTTCTCTCTCTTTAATTTCTTTTGTTAACTTGTCCCTTTCGGCACAGTCTAAAACTTTCCCTATCACTTCTTCATCTGTTGGTATCATTTCCTGTTTCTACTTTCCACTTTGTGTTTCATTTGGGATTTTCAGATCCATCTACCAAAGCGTTTTTGGGTGGTTGTTGTTTTTTGCAAGGATTCATTAATCCATAGAGACATGGTCACTAATCCCTGAGTCTCTAGGGCTTCAGGTGGCAGCTATGATGGGTTCAAAGGAGTCAAAAAACTTGGTTGAAGAACCTCAAGGGCAGAGGTAGAATGGTTGCTTGTTTGTGCATCTGATCCTGGCTTTGTTCAGCAGCATGTCATGCAACCATAGCTTTCATTAATTGACAGGCCTTAATTATCTGTACGTTATTTGTAGCTGCCAAATATAATTCTCTTTGGAAAGTCATGCAAACTCTCTCTCTCTCAAAAAAATGGCACATTTTGGATCTGGATTTAATACATCTGCCTAAAATATAGACGCGCTAGTTGAGAATTGATGGCTATTATTTACACACCGTTGAATTGTTAAGGGGGAACCTCACTAAAGGAACGGTCGTAAGTTGAGAACTATCTGTATATGTTCTCTGTAGACTAATTTTCTCTGCGGCCATTCATATGATCAAGCTAGATTTTTGTAAATCCTTACTCCTAGCAGAGACAGAGTTAATTTATAGGGAAAGAAGTTATTTTTTAAAATTCATTAATCATCTGTGCTAGCTTCTGTTCATTGCACAAGATCTGTGAAAGGTTTTCAAAATGAGAAAAATATAAATGGAAAAAAATGTGGTTTAATTTGCTGGCTAATCTGAATCTGGATGTAACCCATGCTGAAATTATTACAAAAATTCAAGGCAGGATAATTCTGGACAGGGTTGATAGCCAACATATGTTCCTAAGCAGAGCCACCAAAGAAGTAAAAAAAAAAAAAGCAAGAATTTTATTATATGAATGCCTACAAATTTTGATGGGCAAATCAGGCATAACATATGAAGCTGCAAAAATGTTTCCAGCATGTCTTTCATTTATTTTCTTCTCTTTTTTTGGTCACTTGGATATGAACTCGTAATTTTTGAAAGCTAAGGATTTGGGTTGAAATTTATCTTCTTGCTAAATTGTTTCAGAAACACACAAGTGCCGACTTTTGAATGAAATTCAGATGCATTTATTATTTTATTCTACTCTGTATGGCCTGAATTAATGATCACCGTGGGTTTTTTTTTTAAATTTCATTTTAATACAGGTATCATATCAACATTCCTTCACGTTCATCCGTTCGGAGCTAATATTGAATATCTCTGGTCGTATATGCAGCAGCTGGACTCTCGGGTAAATTGGATTTATAACTTTTTTTGGAGGGGGTTGAAATTAAGAAAAATGAGATGAGGTAGGCAGTAGATTCTCCAGTCCCCATCTTTTTCACAAAATGCAAATAGAATGGCTTTACTGTAGAGCCTCATTCCTGCTTTTTACTGAGGTTAAAAAACAAGTAACCCTGAATGTGATTAAGAGGATTCATTGGGTGTCCTCCATATCTGATCCTTTCTGCCACTTCACTGCATTGAAATCCAGGCATCAGATCGGTTTGTATAAACAGAGGCACAGGATCAAAATCACGTGAAGTATTAGCACCGCTTTATAAAGCCTTAGTAAGGCCCCACCTGGAACAACTGCATCTAGTTTTGGTCACCACGTTACAAAAAAAGATGTTGAGACTCTGGAAGAAGTGCAGAGAAGAGCAAGTAAGACGATTAAAGGAGATAAAAACATACGGTTGTTGCAGGATTTGGGTTTGGTCCGTTCAGAGAAAACAAGGACTAGGGGGGACATGATAGCCATATTCCGGTATTTGAAAAGCTAGGGATCAATTTATTTTCCAAAGCAACAGTGGGGACAATTATCCAGTGGAACAGCTTGCCACCAGAAGTTGTGGGTGCTTCATCACTGGAGGCTTTTAAGAAGAGACTGGATCATCACTTGTCTGAAATGGTAGAGGGCCGACGCCCAGGTCAGCTCCACCGCGCATTCCTGTGCACCTCCCGCCAGCCAGCATATTTTTATTTTATATCTGTGGGGGTGGGGATGGGGTGGTTGTACGGGTATGCGCGGGATGTATGTACAATGCTCCCCCACACCCTAATTTTGGTTCCAGGAGGCTTCAGGGAGACCTACCAGCACCAAAATGGGGGTCACACAGGCATGTGTGGGGAGCGTGGGGGAGCATGTGGGGGGATCATGTGCGCATGTGCAGGGGGTGGGGCTTGCAGGGGGGCATTGCTTTATGGGTGTTGGCACATGCATGCTGTTACATGCATGCACACACATGCTTTCGGCACCCTAGGAAAAAAAGGTTCGCCATCTAAAACATATGAACAGGCTAAAACATATGAAGAACGGTTGCAGGAACTGGGTATGTCTAGTTTAATGAAAAGAAGGACTAGGGGAGACATGATAGCAGTGTTCCAATATCTCAGGGGTTGCCACAAAGAAGAGGGAGTTGGGCTGTTCTCCAAAGCACCTGAGGGTAGAACAAGAAGCAACGGGTGGAAACTAATCAAGGAGAGAAGCAACTTAGAACTAAGAAGAAATTTCCTGACAGTTAGAACAATTAATCAGTGGAACGACTTGCCTGCAGAAGTTGTGAATGCTCCAACACTGGAAGTTTTTAAGAAGATGTTGGATAACCATTTGTCTGAAGTGGTGTAGGGTTTCCTGCCTGGGCAGAGGGTTGGACTAGAAGGCCTCCAAGCAGTGGTGGGATTCAGCCAGTTCGCACCATTTTGGGAGAACCGATTGTTAACTTTCTGAGCAGTTTGGTGAACTAGTTGTTGGAAGAAATCATTAAGCAGAGAACCGGTTGTTAAATTATTTGAATCCCACCGCTGCCTCCAAGGTCCCTTCCAAGTCTGTTGTTGTTGTTGTTGTTGTTGTTGTTGTTTTTGTTGTTGTTCTTCTTCTTCTTCTTCTTCTTCTTCTTCTTCTTATTATTATTATTATTATTATTATTATTATTATTATTATTATTATTATTATTATCATCATCATCATCATCATCATCATCATCACTGGTATAGAGTCTCCTGCTTGAGCAGGGGTGTTGGAGTAGAAGACCTCCAAGGTCCCTTCCATCTCTATTCCGATTGATTCTGATTGATTGATTGATCATAAAAGAATAAGAGAGTTGAAAGAGGTCTTGGAGTTCTTCCAGTCCAACCATCCTGTACCATGTCAGACAAACGATTGTCCAATCTCTTCGTACAAAACCTCCAGTGACGGAGCGCACACAACATCTGGAGATCTTTTACCTATAATTTGGTTAAAACATTGGGGGTCCCCCATGGTTGCCTTTCCAGTGGTGAAGAGTTCTCAAAAGCTTCCATAAGTTTGAAGAACAGAGCAGAAGTTAGAGAGATGATAAGATTAATTGAAGCCAAGTTAACCGAAGTCTAAAAACACATGCCAGTAAAAACAGGTGCCAATTTATATTGCTCACTGCTAAAACGGAATAACACTTGGAAATTTGAGCATGAAAGATTGACTGAAAATACTCTTTTCCCCCTGTCCTCTTAATTCCAATATATAAATCGTGGGTTTTACTGGGTGATTTTCTCTGGATTTTAGATTTAGATTTGTAGGTTACTGTGAAACTGTCACACACAATGATGGTGATAATTATCTGATGGTGATGATGGATTCTTATTGAGGTTGTTACAACTGCACACTATGCCTTAGGAAAATGTGTGTGTTCTCGCACGTGTGCAACAAAATCAGAGACATTCAGACGCAACCATTATTCCATAGGCAGCAGGCCATGCGGTTAATATCGTTCATTTAATCCCCGCTAGAAGTTTCCAAGAAAAGCACCGAACACACGAAAAGTTAAGGTGTCTGTCAGGCAATCAACGCGAACACAAATTTCACTCTGAATGACGCTTGAAATAGGGTGGGAAATTGTCGTGTAATCAGCCGGTATCTGTGATGGGCATTTGGCAGAACGATCTCAGAGTTCATGGCTATTCTGCCAATATGAAGCAGAAATTGTTTCTCGGGCATTTTAGAAAATGAAGGGAAAATAGTTAAGTGATGTTATTTCTCAAGACTGGGACAAACTGGATGCTGTCGGTATCATTAAGGGATAAAATTCTCTGGACATTTTTTTTTCCCCTATGAATTTTATAATACCTCTTAGCCAACATTCCGGTTTAATGCCCCTTTAGTTTTGACCGCTCCTGGTTTTTCTTTGTTATCTTGGTTTTATTTTCTGCTTTTCTCTCCTCTCCTCTGCTACCATCCATAAAGTGATGGGACTTTTCAACAGCTGTCTAGTGCTCAAGAGCATAACAAGGCCCCTTCCAAACTCCAGTGTCTTCTGGAGATACTGTCATCCAAGTCATAGTTGTCTCCAAAGTGCTTTTTCAAAAGGCAACTGGACTGGTTGTTGTTGTTGTTTTCTTGAAGGAAGGTGAAGACGTTTCGCTTCTCATCCAAGAAGCTTTACCAGTTCTAGTGGAACCGTCGGAAGTAAATCAATCAATCACAATAGAGCTGGAAGGGACCTTGGAGGTCTTCTAGTCCAATCCCCTGCTCAAGCAGGAGACCCTATACCCGTGATGGCAAACCTATGGTACGTGTGCCACAGGTGGCACGTGTAGCCATATCAGTGGCCACGCAAGCTCAGCTCCGCACCTGATTTTCGGTCCTTCTGCGCCCACTAAAAGTAGGGAAACAAAGAGGGCCTGGGGGCGGTGGGAAAGGCCAGTTTTTCTCTCTCACCTGGCTCCAGAGCCTCTCTATGAGTCTGGGGAGGGCAAAAACAGCCTTTCCCTCCCCCCCACCGAGGCCCTCCGGAGGCCAGAAACTGCCCATTTGCCAACTTCCGGTTGGACAGGAAGTGACTTTTTTGCTGTCCCCAGCCTCCAGAGCCTCTCTAGACAGCAAAAAACAGAGGGCCTCCGAGGGTGGGTGTGGAAGGGCATTTTCGCCCTCCCCAGACTCATAGAGAGGCTCTGGAGCCAGGTGAGAGAGAAAAATTGGCCTACCAGGCCATCGCGTGCCAGGAGCAGGGGAGAGGGGGGGGTTGCATGCGCGGGGGCAGGACGCATAGAATTATAGGTGTGGGCACAAGCGCGACCCCCACCCCCACCTGCCCTCCACCTCCTGGCAAAAAGGTTAGCCATCGCTGCCCTATACTGTTTCAGACAAGTGGCTGTCCAGTCTCTTCTTAAAAACCTCCAATGATGGAGCACCCACAACTTCTGGTGGCAAGCTGTTCCACTGGGTAATTGCCCTCACTGTTAGGAAGTTTCTCCTTAATTCCAGGTTGTTTCTCTCCTTGATTAGTTTCCAACCGTTGCTTCTTCCCTTCAGGTGCTTTGGAAAATAAATTTTTTTTATTTATTTATTTACATTTATATCCCGCCCTTCTCCGAAGACTCAGGGCGGCTTACAGTGTGTAAGGCAATAGTCTCATTCTATTTGTATATTTACAAAGTCAACTTATTGCCCCCCCAACAATCTGGGTTCTCATTTTACCTACCTTATAAAGGATGGAAGGCTGAGTCAACCTTGGGCCTGGTGGGACTAGAACCTGCAGTAATTGCAGGCAGCTGTGTTTTAATAACAGGCTTCTTACAGCCTGAGCCACACCGCGGCCCCAAAATTGAGCCCCTCTTCTTTGCGGCAGCTCCTCAAATACTGGAATACTATTATCAGGTCACCCTTAGTCCTTTTTTTCTCTAGACTAGCCAAACCCAAATCCTGCAACCTGTTCTTCATCTGTTTTAGTCTCCAGGCCTTTGATCATCCTAGTTGCTCTTCTTTGCACTTTTTCCAAGGTCTCAACATCTTTTTTGTAATGTGGTGGCCAAACCTGGATGCAAGTATTCCGGCTGTGTCCTTACTAAGGCTTTTTCAAGCGGTGCTAATACTTCACGTGATTTTGATCCTCTGTTTATAAAACCAAGCATTGTATTAGCCTTTTTTTGGCTGCAGCCGCACACGGCTGGCTTTGAGTGATTTCGTCCCCATCCCCATCCAGCAGCTGATGAAGCTTCTTAAAATGAGAAGCGAAACATCTTCTTCCTCAAAGGAAAAAACAGCCCAGCTGCCTTTTGAAAAAGCACTTTTGAGTTTTTTTAAGCAGTCCTTTTCAACGTTTGGAACTTTAAGGCAAGGAGACTTCAACTCCCAGAATTCCCCAGTCGGTATGGGCATATCAATATCAGTAACCTGAAAGTTTTCCATATATTTAGCTAGGTGGGCCACAAGTTAAATTGCAACTTCTTCAGATACCGATTAGAAAGGTTCTGTATGATCTCTACTTTTCCAAGAGCCTTATGTTCTGGTTCCTAGCCTGTTTTCCTGAAAATAAGACCCAACTGGAAAATAAGCCCTAGCATGAATTTTCAAGATGCTTGTAATATAAGCCCTACCCCAAAAATAAGCCCCATCAGGCAGACGGATGCAATTAGTACCATATTTCCCCCAAAAAATAAACCAAACCAGAAAATAAGCCCTAATGCATCTTTTGGAGCAAAAAAATAATATAAAATCCAATCTTATTTTGGGGGAAACACGGTACTATTTCATTTTCCCAGCAGAAAAACAAGTGTGCAAGAGAAGCGTGCAAGAGAAGGCTAGGTAACCATCTCTTGCTTACAGTGTTGACTGGCAGATGATTCAATTTGGTCATCTTCTGGCTCTCTCTTCAGATCCTGAAGGCTGGAGGTGCTTTTTCCCTCCCATGCCTTCTCTCGTGAGGGGGAGGGGACACCATCCCCTCCCCCTCACGCTTCTCCTCCATGTGATTCCCCCTATTTTCTTTCCTTCCCCACTTTTCCATGGTCTTCCTTTTATTTATTTTATTTTATTTATTTTATATTAAGAAAAAAAGTCTTTAATAAAATATATATACCTAAGAAATAATAGAAATATCTCCCTCCTCCTCCTCTCCTTCTCCTCCTTCTCTTCTCCTTCTCTTTCTTCCTCTTCTTCTCCTTCCCCCTCTTCTTCCTTATCCTCCTCCTCTTCTTCCTCTTCTTCTCCTTCCTCTTCTTCCTTTTCCTCTTCCTCCTCTTCTTCTTCCTCCTCCTCCTCCTCCTTCTTCTTCTCCTTCCTCCTCTCCTTCCTCCTCTTCTTCCTCTTCTTCTTCCTCCTCCCCTCTTCTTCTTCCTCCTCCTCCTTCATCCTCTCCCACTTCCTCTTCTTCTTCTCCTTCCTCTTCTTCCTTTTCCTCCTCCTCCTCTTCTTCTTCCTCCTCCTTCTTCTTCTCCTTCCTCCTCTCCTTCCTTTTCCTCTTCCGCCTCCTCCTCTTCTCCTTCATCCTCCTCCTTCTTCTCTTTCCTCCTCCTTCCTCCTCCTCCTTCTCCTCCTCCTCCTTCCTCCTCCTCCTCCTCTTCTCCTTCTTCCTCCTTCCTCCTCCTCTCCCACTTCCTCTTCTTCTTCTCCTTCCTCCTTCCTTTTCCTCTTCCGCCTCCTCCTCTTCTCCTTCATCCTCCTCCTTCTTCTTCCTCCTCTCCTTCCTCCTCCTCCTCCTTCTCCTTCCTCCTCCTTCCTCCTCCTCCTCCTCTTCTCCTTCTTCCTCCTCTTCCTCCTCTCCCACTTCCTCTTCTTCTTCTCCTTCTCTTCTTCCTTTTCCTCCTCCTCCTCTTCTTCTTCCTTCCTCCTTCTTCCTCTTCTTCTTCTTCTCCTTCCTCTTCTTTCTCCTCCTCCTTCTCTCTTTTTCTTCTCCTTCCCCCTCTTCTTCTCCTTCCTCTTCTTCCTTTTCCTCTTCCTTGTCCTCTTCTTCTTCTTCTCCTTCTTCTTCTCCTTCTCCTTCCTTCTCCTCCTCCTCCTCTTTGTCATTCCTCCCTAGATCTCAGCCAACGAAATAGAAATGCTTTTGATGAGGCTTCCACGTATGTTTAAGCAAGAATTTTCCGGTGTCGGAGCCACGCTGGAGAAACGGTGGAAATTTTGTGCCTTCGAAGGGATTAAAACAACTTGACCAGGGTTGGATCCAATTCCGAAGCCCCGTGGGAAGAACGTGTTACGGACCGCAATGGCAGAGGCGAGCCGAAGTATTAAAGGAGGAGAATTAGGTTTGGCTCATCCCCTTCCAAACCTGATTTTAGTTGCATTTGTGATGTCCTCTCGTGAAAATGTAGTCGTGTGCCAGTTCCAAAAAAAAAAAAAAAACGAAAAGGGAAAAAAACCGCTCCTGAAATGTTTCCTATGAAAACTCAAACCAACCAATAACTCTACAATCATAATGATCTCATTATTTAAAGTACGCACCTATTATTAGCTCACCTTGAGCCAACTGGAAGCTCCAGCAAGGTCTGTGTATGATATGGTAGATCTTCCTCCAAACGTTCATGCCTAAGAGTCTTTCCGTTTCATAAGAAGACAAAAAAATAATAAAATAAAAAAATAAAATAAAAAAATCCGATTTCATAGTGAGAAACGAGTATATACCAAAAGCAAACTTGAAGGGAAAAAAAATGTGTTTGAACAGTTATTTGTATTTTGTAAATTAAGTTCTATCTGCTCTACCAGGGACTTATTGCCTTATTGCCAGAGGCCTGAAAAAGGAAAACAAAAAACACAAAACACAAAAAACACAAATGTGCTTAGATTCTTTGACGATGCTTTATGCAGAATATTATTTTTCTAACGTCACGATTCTCCATTTTCAGTTCCTTTAACATGGATTGCATATCGATTTTCATAAACGTGTAAATAAAGAGGAAGGCAGTGTTACTGTATTGTATTTGGTATGTAACATTCAGGGTTATGTATCTGAAAATAAGTATCCGGTTGCATTACTGTTACAGATTTTATAGCAAATATATTGATTTTTTTTTCCAATAAATAGGAATTCTACCATAGTCGGACTTTTACGAGCTGCCTTTTTTAAAAATATATTTATTTTGTCCTGTCCCTTCCCCACATCTCCTCATATATTTTACAATGCATTATTATTATTAATAATAATAGTAATAATAATATTTTAACCACAGGTAGTTCTCGACTTATGACAGTCGAGCCCCAAATTTCCATTGCTAAACAAGATGGTTGTTAAGTGAGTTTTGCCTCATTTTAAGACCTTTTTGGTGCTGTTGTTAAGTGAACAGCTGCAGATGTTACGTTAGTACCATGTTTGCTAAGTGGATCTTGATTTCCCAGATTCTTCGAACGGTTACTAAATGGATGGTTGTAACTCATATGACTAACATGCAGGTAATCCTTGACTTACGACCCACAATGGGGCCCAAAACTTCTGTTGCTAAGAGAGACATTTGTTTTGCTCCATTTTACGACCTTTCTTGCCACCGTTCTTAAGTGGGTCCCTGCGGTTGTTAACGTAGTAATATGGTTGTTAAGCAAATCTGGCTTCCTTGTTGAGTTCGCTCATCAGAAGGTCGCAAAAGGGGACCCTGGGAAAGTACAGACCTCTTGTACCCTTCCAGCAGCCGAATCAGAGGAGGAGGAGGAGGAGGAGGAGGAGGAGGAGGAGGAGGAGGAGGAGGAGGAGGAGGTGGAGGAGGAGGAGTCTGGATCAGCATCAAGGCAACCTGAGAGCTCCAAGGCGGAAGAAGGAATGGAGCTGGCAGAGAGAGAGACAGACAGACAGAGGCGGAGCCTGGGCCGTCCGTCAGCCCTCAGATGGAGAGTCAACAGCCCCCAGGTCTGGAAGTGGCTGATGAGGAAGAGGAGGAACAGCTGGGTCCAGTGCCTGACGCATGGATGCTCAGAAGGCAGAGGAGAGGAGAACAGTGGAAATCTATGGGCCGGTCCTTGGGATGGAAGAGCCACCTCTGCTAGCAAAGCTCCACTCTAGCTCTGGGGATAAAAGGCAGGGGAGTGGAAATGAATAGATGTGGCAGACAATTATTCATCTTCCAGCCAGACGGACTTGTTAGCCTGCAGTGAGAAAGAAACTTTTTGCTGGGGCTGCTGGTGCTCCTAATAAAGGAACCTTTACGTGAACTTTAGAGAGGGCTTTTTGTGTTTGGAGAGCTGGGTCAGCTCTGAATTATTTTTTTTTAATTTGAATTTATACCCCGCCCTTCTCCGAAGACTCAGGGCGGCTTACACTGTGTCAAGCAATAGTCTTCATCCATTTGTATATTATATACAAAGTCAACTTATTGCCCCCCCCCAACAATCTGGGTCCTCATTTTACCTACCTTATAAAGGATGGAAGGCTGAGTCAACCTTGGGCCTGGTGGGACTTGGACTTGCAATAATTGCAAGCAGCTGTGTTAATAACAGACAGACTTAGTCTGCTGAGCCACCAGAGGCCCTGGTGATCACATGATCACGGGGACGCTGCAACAGTTATAAGGGTGAAAAATTGCCATAGGTCACATTTTTCCCCAATACTGTTGTAACTTCAACTGTCACTAAATGAACGGCTGTGAGTCAAGGACTACCCACATATAATTAACATACATGCATACATCTACCTACCTATAGTTGTAGTTTTGTAAGGTGAGAGGGGAGCAAATATTTTCCATTGGTAGAATTGGGTGGATTGGATTGTGGATGGTCTCCTTAACCCCCCCAACGATTTGGAGGAGGTGTCTAGAGATGCATTTCAGACAGCTGTGGGTTTCACATTTTGTTACTACTGGTTTGCCTTGCACCTGGTTCACATGCGCACCTGCCTTCTGCGCATGAGCCCTGCTTCAAAAACATACCTAAATAGGACGGCATAGAATCACGGCGGGTGAGCAGGCCCACCTGAGATTTATGCTACCGGTTCTCCCAAACCGGTCTGAACCAGCTGAATACAGCTCATCTGTCTGGAACCCGCACTGCATATCGGACATAAATACAATTGAGAGAATCCAGAGATATTTCATAAGAAGAGTCCTCTGCTCGCAATAAAATACCTTATGCCACCAGACTCCAAATTTTGGGCTTAGACAACTTAGAACTATGCCGACTTTAGTCTGACCTAAGCATAGTACATAAAATTATCTACCACAATGTCCTGCCTGTCAATGACTACTTCAGCTTCAACCACAACAATAAATGAACAAATAATAGGTAAACAGCTCCAAACTCGATTGCAGAAAATATGACTTCAGTAACAGAGTTGTCAATGCCTGGAAAGCACTACCTGACTCTGTGGTCTCTTCCCAAAATCCCCAAAACTTTAACCTTAGACTGTCTACTGTTGACCTCCTCCCATTCCTAAGAGGTCTGTAAGGGGCGTGCATAAGAGCACCTGCGTGCCTACCATCCCTGTCCTAATATTCCTTTTTACTTACTCTTTTCATGTATCCAAATCATGTTTATACTTTTACCTGTTATACATGATTGACAAATAAATAAAATAAAATGTGAAGTTTTAGCAGAAAAAAAAATACCACCTCTGATTTCAGACACCTGAATCCTTCTGTGCCAATTTCAAAACCGTCCACAATGAGGGTCTTTTTTCCCAAATAGGGGGCAATGGGCTTTCTGGAACAAAAACACCAAAGCTCAGGACATTACAACACAACCTACTACCCAGGATGTTACAGCACAAGACTCAGGAGGTCACATTCCCAGAACTCAGGATGTTTCCACGCAGCCCATTAACCAGGTCATTACAACACAAAAGACTAGGACCACACCCACACAGGATGCTACAAAACAGCCGACCAATCTGCAAACACCCACTCCATCTACCAATCAAGATGCAACCACACAGCTAACCAACCCGCTTAGGGAAACACTCCCCACCTCCCCACCAGTATTTATAGAGAGACGGCAGCTCCGACCATGCTTTGCTCGCACAAGCATGAAGCCGAAAGCACCAGCCTGAAGATGATGAGTGAGACCTCGTCGAAACATCGCCAAGATACTCTCAACCTTACACGGGAAAAGACCCGAATACACCAAGACCTACATACCTATACCCATGAAAACCTAAGAAAACACACATATATATCAAATTGCACATTCTCTTATTCCTTCAGGATGCAAAACTGGACAGGTGGAGACTTTTCATGAAGTTGCAGAGTGCACAAGGGGTTGGATAAAATTTAGTTTAATTCCCCCTCCTCCCGAACAAAGTCCAGGATTTTCTGCTGCTTTAAATCATCCTCCACCAAGATGATAGAAGCGTTTTTGTAATTCCAATCCTCTCTCTATTGTCTGTGCCTTTTATACTTTATTGTATTCCCTTTGCTAATTCCGTCACTCAAATCTATCAGGAGAGAGCGAGAGAAGGGCTTTCGTGTTTTCCTAGGAAATATCACCGAGTGTAAAAGGATCACACGACATTCCCGGTCTGCCAAATGCTGGGTTTTCCTTGTGGTTTATTTTAATAACCCGATGATGGCGGTTCCGCCATGGGCATGTTGAGAGGGAGCAGAACCTTCCACACAATGAGACCTATTTGATTAAATGAAGCCAGATGGCAGATGGGAACCGGTGGGAAGGGAAGGGTGGGCGGGGGGGAATGTTTTTCATTTTTTCATTAATTTTCCAATGTGCAATTTGGAAAGCTGGTGTCTCGTTCACCGCAGAGCGTGGGCTATGCAGAATAAGGGTACCAGATGCACTGTGCAGGCCCTGCTTTCTACGGGCATCTGCTGTGTTCTCATCCATCTATTTTATTGGACTGCTATCCCCAGACCTCACCGGGAGCTGCCCGTTTTCAAAATTATTTATTTCTTACCAGGTGGAGTGGAGTGGGGAGAGGAGTGGAATGAAGACTAGGATGGGATGGGATGGGAAGGTGTGGCATGGCGTGGCATGGGAGGAGAAGAGAGGAGGGGAAGGGAGGGGAGGAGAGGAGAGGAGAGGAGAGGAGAGGAGAAAAAAGAAGAGGAGAGAGGAGAGAGGAGAGGAGAGGAGAGGAGAAGAGGAGAGGAGAGAAGAGGAGAGGAGAGGAGAAGATAGATTGGAATGGAATAGAATAAAAAATGCAGAATAGGGAAAAGAAGGGGAGGAGGGGATGGGAGAGGAGAGGAGAGAAGGGGAGAGGAGAGAAGAAGGGAGAGGAGAGGAGAGGAGAGAAAGAAGGGAGAGAAGGAGAGGAGAGGAGAAGAGGGGAGGGAGAATATATAGGAGAAGAGGAGAGGAGAGGAGAGGAGGAGAGATTGGAATGGAATGGAATGCAGAATGGAATAGGGAAGAGAAGGGGAGGGGAGGGGAGAGAAGAGAAGAGAAAAGGAGAAGAGAAGAGAAGTAGGAGTAGGATAGAATAGAATAGAATACAGTGTTGGAAGGGACCTTGGTGGTCTTCTAGCCCAACCCCCTGCTCAGGCAGGAAAGAAAGAAAGAAAGAAAGAAAGAAAGAAAGAAAGAAAGAAAGAAAGAAAGAAAGAAAGAAAGAAAGAAAGAAAGTGAGAGGGCTCCTTCTCCTTCACCAATGGTCTGGGTGAAGATCCAGGTCTTCACAGCTCTTCTAAACCCCAGCAGAGTGGGTCCATCTGGATCTTGGAGTGGGTGGAGAGAACCACATTCCAAAAAGAAGAATTATTACAGAAGAGATATACTTTTGGGGTTCAGAGCAGAGGTGGGTTTCAGCAGGTTCTGACCAGTTCTGGAGAACCGATAGCGGAAATTTGAGTAGTTTGGAGAACCGGTAAATACCACCTCTGACTGGCCCCACCCTCATCTATTCTCTGCCTCCCTGATCGGGAGGGAATGGGGATTTGGCAGTAACCTTCCCCTGGAGTGGGGTGGGAATACAGATTTTACAGTATCCTTCCCCTGCCATGCCCACCAAGCCTCACCCACCAAGCCATGCCACGCCCACCAAGCCACATCCACAGAACCTGTAGTAAAACATTTTGAAACCCACCACTGGTCCAGAGCGATGTTAATTCTTTGCTTCTAGTCACCCTGGAATGAAACTTTTCTCAGAATAACAGAAGAGAATTACAGAGTTGGAAGGGACCTTTGAGGTCCTCTAATTCAACCCCTGCTCAGACAGAAATCCTATTTCAGATCAATGGTTGTTCAATCCCAAGAGAGGGATCTTGGAGTCCTAGTGGACAACCAATTAAATATGAGCCAACGGTGTGTGGGGACAGCCAAAAAAGCCAATTAAAAAGATGTGGAGACTCTAGAAAGAGTGCAGAGAAGAGCAACCAAGATGATGAGGGGACTGGAGGCTAAAAGATACGCAGAATGGTTGCAGGAACTGGGCCTGGCTAGTCTAGTGAAGAGAAGGACCAGGGGAGACAGGATAGCATCTTCCAATATTTGAGGGGCTGCCCCAGAGAGGAATTGGGGGTCAAGCTATTTTCCAAGGCACCCGAAGGCCAGACAAGGAATAATAGATGGAAACTGATCAAGGAGAAATTCAACCTAGAAATAAGGAGACATTTCCTGACAATGAGAACAATCAACTGATGGAACAGAAGTTGCCTTTGGAAGTTGTGGGAGCTTCATCATTGGAAGCTTTCAAGAAGAGACTGGACTGCCATCTGTCAGAAATGGTGTAGGGTCTCCTGCTTGGCCAGGGGGTTGGACTGGATGACCTACAAGGTCCCTTCAACTCTTGTCATTCTAAATCTAAACAAAATCTCTTCTTCAAAACCTCCACAACATCTGGAGACAAGCCATTCCACCAATTAATTTTTATCAAGAGATTTCCTCCTTGTTGGATCTAGGTCGGCTCTCTCTCTCCTTGATTACTTTCCATCCATCCATCTCCTTCCTAACTAGGGGCTCAAAGCTGACTTCCAGATGAACCGTTAATCCTAAATGGCAGTTTCTAATTTTCAAGCGACAGTATCTTCGGAGCAATTCCCGCTTCTCCGCCCAGCTCAAATGTCCCGAGAGCCATTTTTCTCTCTCACTAGCTTTTGTTTGGCTTATGTCCGCCACATGGCGCAAAGAGTATCCGAGGAAGAAAACATGAACCTGATGTTCAAATTGTTCAGTCAACTGTTAAAACATCTCCTTCGTCCCACTCGGGGAGATCCTGATCCAAGCCAAAAAGAAAGAGGAAAGGAAAAAATCCATTTTTTTGCCCAAAGACGGATCCCTGGCCTGGCGTGTGTAACTTCTAGTCTTTTGGCACCTCGTTGTTTTTCCGTACGTAGCGCCTTTAATTAGTTCATTATGTGATTTGTGTTTGTTTTACTGGAAGTCTTCTGGGTGAAAGGAATTGCAACAGTGGGTGGGGAACATCATCTTATCAACCCACATAATAAAAGATGTATAATGACAATGTTCCACAGAGGGAAAATTTACATATAAATGGCCAAGCGTACGATTTGCAGAGAAAGTAAGGAGCGGGCAATTGCGACGGGAAACCCATAAACACGGATGTAAAATGCACGCCGTGAATTGGCGGAGAAAAAAATGAAAGGCAGCTCGCCGACAGTTATTAAACTCATGAGGAATGAACGTCTTCCCCAACTTCCTGGCACGTTGAAGAACGTCAAACTTTCTGGCGGGGAGGCCCTCCGGGTGGATCATGGTTGATTCAGAAACTTGATCAGGCCCAAGACAGTTGCCGGAAACACAATATTGTTATCCATGATTGTGAGGTAATTTCTCCACTTCTATCCACACCTGAGCAGTTTATTTATATATATATCTACATCTTTGAATCTCTGTATTTCTGTATTTCTCTCTCTCTCTCTCTTTCTATCTCTGTATCTATCATCTATTTATATCTATTTCTCTATTATCACATACCTGTCTATCCATCATTTATCTATCTATCTATCTATCCATTTATCTATACATCTATCCAGTGGTGGGATTCAAGTAATTTAACAACCGGCTCTCTGCCCTAATGAATTCTTCCAACAACCAGTTTGCCAAACTGCTCAGAAAGTTAACAACCGGTTCTCCCGAAGTGGTGCGAACTGGCTGAATCCCACCACTGCATCATCTATACATCCATCCATCCATGTATATTTCATCTATCTATCATCTATCTATCATCTATATGTATCTCATCTATATAAATATCCTATATGTCTATATCTATCATGTCTATCTCTGCCTCTCTCTCATGTCTATCTAGCATATCATCTATCTATCTATCTATCTATCTATCTGTCTATCTGTCTGTCTGTCTATCTGTCTAACTATCTATCTATACACAGTACACTGAGAGCGTATGCACCAAGACAAATTACTTGTGTGTCCAATTACACATGGCCAATAAAAAATTCTATTCTGTTCTACTCTACTCTACTCTACTCTACTCTACTCTACTCTACTCTACTCTACTCTACACTACTCTATCTATCATCTATCCATCTATCTATCTCTCTATAAATATCTATATATCACCTATCTATCGTATCTATCTCTATACATCGATCCATTCATCAGTCTATCCATCTATTTATCCATATTTCTCTCTCTCTCTCTCTTCCTCACTCACTCACTTACTCACTCCTAGCTATAATCTATAATCTGCCTTCAGAGTCCCAGCTAACTACTTTATCACAGTATCTCTCTTCCCAGATTGGCTACCTTCCTTCCCATGAAGCTGACATGCAGGATAGGAGATCCATAGCTGCTCTCTAGTTACTACTGTCTGAGAGCTGAAACCTTCCTTCTCTTAGGTTGCCACCACAGAAGCCTCCATTAATTTTCCTACCACCCTCCTGACCTTCCGTAGTTCCGGGCCTGAAGACCTTGCTCTGCCAGTTGGCTTGGGGTCAGAACAAAGCTGGGTGGGCTATCGCTGGAGGTGAAGAGAAGACTCCCCACCTTTCCCCGTGTTCTTCATGCTCCCCCATCTTTTCATGGTAAATTATCATGATTGTTGCTATTTAGTGTTGCATCCTTCTAATGTTTGCTGGTCTTAATGTTTGTAAGCCACCTGGAGTCACCTCCAGACAACACAGGTAGCACACAAATCTCATAAATAAATACATAAACCTGGTTTCTTTCAAACCTCTTTCAGTTGGCAGCCAATCAATTCACTTTCTTTATCTCTGGGCCCTCTAAGGAATTATTTCTTTTTATCTGTACTCAATCACCTTCAACAGGTGAGGTGTATCCCCAGAGAGAAGTTTAAAAAGTAACTGTTGTGAGCCAGGCCCAAGTAGGTAGCAATAAACTGAGTCTGTGGAAAAACAAACTTTATTCGAACAGCTGGGAATTCCTTCATTCCCAGCTGTCGTTCAACTCAAAATATAACACAAACTCCTCAGTTCTCTTGCAAACCTTGGTCCAATTAGGCAAACTGCCAAAGGCCCTTCCTGGCAAACGTCCAGAAGCCACAAAAATAAAGACGTAGACGAAGCAGAAAACGCAGATACCAATGTTGTTTTCCAGCAAAGAGTCCAAATGCCAGTGCTGGTCTGTTTTAAGCCTTATGGGAAGGGCCAATCATCTCTTGGCCTTACTCCCAAGTTGTCCTCTCTGCTTGAGCTGCTCTTGCCTTTTGGCAGCTCTTCTCATGCATGCATTAGGAACAGGCTCCTCCTGTTCCTCTGCCTCACTACTATCAGTCTCTGGAGTCCGCACCTCACTTCCCGATGGCCCTGGCCTCACCTCAGCCTCATCGCTGTCCGACTCCGTTGCCAACTTTGTAGGCTGCTGATGGACCACAACAGTAACACAAGTAAAAGAACGGCAGGCTTTTGACCGTGTCTTAACCTTTACTGGTTATTTCGCCTTCTTAACCGCTACTCCTCCTGGCCCACCACAACTACTCATTTTTCTTCGGAGTTACTCCCAACTTTAACCATTACATCACCCCGTCTCACTACCATAGATGGATTGGCCTACATACAAGTTGTCTTATTAACTTGCTACACTTGCATGACATAGATTTAATTCATACTGCAATTATCGTATGTCTATTAGGATATTAGGGGGGAAATGATCATGTCATTTGCAAATAGATTTAGCTGTACAGTGTTCTCCTTGGTCCTATGACCTTGAAGACTCTTATTCTTCCTGGCTATTTTGTGCTAATGTTTCTGTAATGAGACTGAACAAAATAAGAAGAATAAGTATTTACAGAGAGTGATTTTACAGAATGAGGTATTTGATTATTGCTGGAAGCCTTATGACAGTTGAATAGATTTTTGCAAAAATAAAAAGAAGAAGAAGAGTTATCTCTGATTTCAACCTGGTTTTAAATGAAATCAGTTCAATTATTCTCTTATAAGCTTCCACCATCTTATCAGTTTCAATTATTAACGATCGTTGAACAAATACTGCATATTTATTTCATTGAAAACTAGCAGATTTTATCAGTGCTACAGTATTTAAAACTCCTGTACCAAACACCAGAAATACATTTGAAAAATTTCAAAGAAAAACTGAGAGATTTCTCAGTGACTTGGAATTCGATTTAAATATATTCCAGAAAATTGTCAGGAAGGTATAGAGGGAAACTCTTCCCTTCCACCTGTATGTTTTACATAAAATGTTAACTTTTCTAGACTCTTCTGGTAGTCTACTGATCCAACCAACTACTAGGTTACTAGTTTTTTTTTCCAAGAGGCAGCTGGACTTTCTGGTTTTTCTTTGAAGATGTTTTGCTTCTTATCCGAGAAGCTTCTTCAGCTCTGACCGAATGGTGGGGAATGGAAGGATTTATATTCCTGGCAGACAGCTGGTCGTTTGCGCTCTTTCTGAGAGTCATTGAGGCCACTTGGACAGATAAACAGTGAAACCTCCAAGTGGCCTCAACGACTCTCAAAATGAGTGCTAATGACCAGTGGTGGAATTCAGCCAGTTCGGACCGTTTTGGCCGCCCCAGGGCTATGCTGTCCTATTTAGTCATGTTTTCTAAGCCGCACGCGCTCACATTTTTGGTGCACGGCAAACCAGCGGTAAAATTATACGCAACCAACCTCTGCTAAGGAACAAAGGAACAGAATGATATTTTGTATTAGATATATTTTTGAAGGAGAGGGGAATTGAGAGTGTGATTATGTGTGGAGTGACTAGAGATTATAATTTAGGATTTATTTTGGATTATGATTGTTAGTTTTGATACCCTGCATTTTGTTCTGGGAAGTCGGGGTGGGGTGGGGGTAAGGGGAGGGAATTGGGGGTTGAGGGTAGAGGATGGAGTGATGGTTAATGTACAGGGATTATTGAAGATGTATAAATATAATTAATATAGGGTCGGGTCTGCCCAGTTACCATTTTAGAACGGTGGGGAGGGAGAAAAGAGGAGAAAGTAGGAGGTAGGAAAGAGGAGAAGAGGAAGGAAGAGGGGTAGAAGAGGGAGAAGGAAGGTGTAGGGTGGAGGGAGGAGAGGATGTAGATAAGAGAAGGAGAGGAAGGTCTGGAAAGTAGAAGAAGGTAGAAGAGGGAAGAGAGTTAAAGGGGGGGGTGACTGGGCAAGCCCAACTAATTGTATATAACTGTACGTTGGATGAGCTGTTTGATATGATTGTAAAAATAAAACTTTTTTATGAAAAAAAGAAGAAGAGAGGAACAGAATGCAAGGAATATAAATCCTTCCCTTCCTCACCATCCAGTCAGAGCTGAAGAAGCTTCTTGGATGAGAAAGAAAAACCAGAAAGCCCAGTTGCCTCTTGAAAAAAAGCACTTTGAGGACAACCAAGACCTGGAGGACAGAGGTGGTATTCAGCGGGTTCGGAGTGGTTCGGGTGAACCAGTAGCGGAGATCGCTGGTGGGCCCACCCCGTGCCCTGACTCTAAGCTGCCCTATCGAGGCCAGGCAATGTGAAGTGAGCTCGTGGGTGCATGGCGAACTGGTGGTAAAATGAAGTGAAACTCACCCCTGCTGGAGGACTGAGAATCTTCATAGACATAGAGAGGAAAGCTTGTGGAAGATTGTAAAAAGTATTTTGGGGGGAATAATTTGGGGCCAAGGTACCAATTTAAAGACCGTTTGGGACATGCACAAAGCTGTCGTGACTGTTTTTTGTTTTTTTTTGACATGCAGATACACACACAGTCATTCTGCGGATGTCCTGGTGGTCCACAGATTTTAAAAACTTTGGTGGTCTGAATCGAGGCTGAAATCCAGCAGGTTCTGACAGGTTCTGGAGAACGGGTAGCGGAAATTTTGAGTAGTTCGGAGAACCGGAAAATACCACCTCTGGCTGACCCCAGAGTGGGGTGGGAATGGACATTTTGCCATATCCTTCCACCAGGAGTGGGGTGGGAATGGACATTTTGCAATATCCTTCCCCCCAAGAGCGGGGTGGGAATGGGGATTTTGCAGTATCCTTCCCTAGGAGTGGGGTGGGAACGGGGATTTTGCCGTATCCTTCCTTTGCAATGGGGTGGGAATGGGGATTTTGCAATATCCTCCCCCTGCCACACCCACCAAACCATACCATGCCCACCAAGCCAGACCCACAGAACCAGCAGTAGAAAAATGTGGATTTCACCACTGGTCTGAACGAGATCCCATTGATCTAAACCCCAGTCTAATCTTCAAAAGCAAAACCTACTCTTTTATTCTCCTACTGAAAAAATGCACAAGTTAAGCCGTCTGAAAAGCTTGCCAGCCAGTTAACGGTAAGTGAAGACGTCTCTATTTCCATGTTTTTCAGCCGGGATAAAATCTTGCAATTGAGACATCGATAGTCGCAAAACTATCTTCAGGGGCACATGGTCCCCGTCTTCTGGATACAGGGTGGCAGAAAACTACCTCACCATGGCAACCGGGAGTGGGGGGGGGCGATCCGTCGAAAGCAACATTAATGCCTCCATTAGCAATTTCATCTCCTTAAGAATAAAAAAGCAGTTGGGTGACATTCGGCTTCATTATACGTTTTCATTTTTCGCAAGGCGCGTTTGCTGGGGGGGGGGTTTCTTCCCCCCAACTCCGCCGCTGTTTCTCATGAAAAGTTGAAGGAAAATAATGATTCATTGTACGCCTTTAGCATGAGAAGCGGGAAGGAGGAATTCTTGTTCTCCTAAATTTTCTCTCCTTTAAAAGGCTGTTCTCTTGTTCTCTCCTTTAAAAGGCTGCTAAAACAGATTGTGAGTCAGAAGAGGGAGAAAGGGAGAAGAAGAAGGAGGAGGAGGGGGAAAAAATTCCCAGGAGCAAAAGAAATTTGCAAAATTTTTGCCCCGGTTTTATTTTCACTTGTTTAGCGTATGGCATCTATAACTACAGTCCTTGGCTCTCGCTTCACAATCAGGAGGCGGTGTGTTCGATCCTAGGTAGAGGCAGCTATTTCTCTCTCCGGACACAATGAGAATATATCTGCTGAAAAAAACCTCCGCATTGGCGACAGGAAGGGCATCCGGCCATTAAAACACTCCGCTAGCTTCATTCAGTTGCCTAGACTCCACACCGCAAGGGATTATGGAGTCGTTAAAAGATGATGATGATGATCTATAAGTATAGTCCTTAATTTATGACCGTAATGCAGCCTAGAATTTCAGAGAGAAACTCAGGTCAGTTGTTAAACAGGTCACAGTAACAGTAACAGAGTTGGGAGGGACCTTGGAGGTCATCTAGTCCAACCCCCTGCTCATTCCGGAGACCTGTACTAGGGATTCGAACCGCTGAACTGCTGACCTTTCTGATCGACAAGCTCAGTGTCTTAGACACCGAGCCACCTAGGTCACGATGTGTCTGACTCAACTTTATTTGTTTTGCAGCGGTTGTTAAACAAGTCACCTGGTCGTTGATATAAGCCCTTTGGCTGCAAATGGGTGTTTCTTGACGAAAATCAGAAATAAACCTCAACAGCCGGCAAAAAAAAGAAAAGAAAAGAAAAGACAGAAACCTCATGAGCCGGTTGCCAGTTGCCAAAAACATTTTCGTGTGACCAGGGAGTTGGCCATTGGATCTGGGATTTGAGTTCCTTCCTTTTGTGTCTGTCGTAACTTCAAAGAGTCACTAAGTGAGCGTTCGTAAATATGATGACTACTACATGCATACATCTATTTATATGTTTATAAATATATAAATGTATTTATATAGAGAGGGGCAAGGGCTGCTATCTTGATACTTTGAGCTCCCAATGGGAAGAACTTAATTCATCCCTTGGCTTGTTAGAACTTGTCGAGGGCAACTCGGCGTGGCCACTTCAGTACGGCCAACTCGGTGTGGAACAACTTGCACAGTACAAGTGTTACAGCAATACCGAAGAAATGGTGGGACAGACACACTAAAGTAGGGGTCTCCAACCTTGGCAACTTTAAGCCTGGAGGACTTCAACTCCCAGAATGCCCCAGCCAGCTTTGCTGGCTGGGGCATTCTGGGAGTTGAAGTCCTCCAGGCTTAAAGTTGCCAAGGTTGGAGACCCCTGCACTAAAGAAAGCATGCTGTCCTGTCCCACTCCTCCTCTGATGGCCGGGTCTGGAAAGTCTGTATCAAGCGTGGCCATGAAGCCTCTGCAGCTTTGCCAAAGTCCTGTCAGAGTTCTCAGGGCAGGCAGGAATCCAAGGTGTGACTTCAGCAACCAGATTAGACTTTGCCTGACTCAAAGAATGCCAGAAAGCAGATCCTTTATATAGGCCATGGGGTGTGGCTCCATGACTCAGCACTTATCCAGGCCTGCCCCTCCCTTCCTTTTGCTGACGTCGCCTCTCCATTCTCCGGAAGCGGGGATCTGTCCACCCTCCAGCTGCCGGCAATTCTAGCTCGTGACTGGCTTCATGCTCATCATGCTCACACGCTGTGGGGGGGAGGTTTATTTGCTCAGTTTGTCCAGGCATGGTGCCAGGACTGGGGGCTGGAGGCATGCCAGGCCATTCGTCTTGTTCAGTCTGTCCGGGCATGGTGCCAGGACTGGGGGATGGAGGCATGCCAGGCCATTCGTCTTCATTATCAGTCTCTGGCTGAGATAGCAGGAGATGAGAGGAGCCCAGCTGCGGAGAGGGGGACGGGCGAGGCACAACACATGCAAAGGAAGGACAAGAAGGAAACATGAACGACAAAAATTAAAATACGTTTTAAAAAATCATTTTAAATATTTAAACTGAATTGTTGAATTGTCCCTCTGAGAGTGGGCCGTGGAGAGTTGGCACACGAAGGGAGGCGGGAGGGGGTCGCACCAAGTTGTTGCCCCATTCCGGATTAAGGACATGCTAGGCGATCCAGGTTTTATGGTAATGTTTTAAAAAGTCAGCAGGTTTTATTCCTGTTTTTTGTTTTTTTTTTACCACTTTTGGTAGTGGAATTTATTCAGTTCAGTCAGGCAGAAGAACGTTGTGAGTTCTCCCAGCTGGCAATTTATAATTTAACACAGGAATGAACAGGGTTTTTGCTTTGTGCCCAGCCAATCCTGAGTGGTTTACCACCGCTGAAAATTATAGGCCGCCGTTTGTACCATTATTAAACATTTTCTGAGGAATACCAATGACCAGATGCAGATGGATAAAGTTTGCTAAGGCTGTTGCCTTTTGTGGTTAAATTCTTGGGCTAAAACCTGTCAGCCCTCAGTTAGAGAAGCTCATGGTGTGAATTTGAAGCCGCCACTGTCTCCCAGCCCAACCTACTTCTCAAGACCGATATGGGGGGAATTTTATAGAGGAGGACAGGCGAAATATGTTGGGTTTTTTAGGTCCTGGAAGGAAAGGGTTTAAATCCGACGAACAGAAGAAGTTAGAAATGTTCACATTGAAAATACAGGTTAAAGATTTTTCATCTTAACAGCCAAATAATATTTGAACTTTATTATGGCCTTCCTTATTAGTAAAAAGAAAGAAAAAAGAAGGAAGGAAGGAAGGAAGGAAGGAAGGAAGGAAGGAAGGAAGGAAGGAAGGAAGGAAGGAGGGAGGGAAGGAAGGAAGGAAGGAAGGAAGGAAGGAAGGAAGGAAGGGGAGGAGGGAGGAGGGAGGAAGGAGGAAGGAAAGAAGGAAGGAAGGAGGGAGGGAGAGAAAGAAAAAATGAGGGAGGAAAGGGAGGAAGGAAGGAAAGGGGAGAGAGAGAGAAAGAAGGAAGGAAGGAGGGAGGGAGTGAAAGAAAGGAAGGAGAGAGGGAGGGAGGGAGGGAGGAAAGAAGGAAAGGAAGGAACGAACAAACGAAGGGGAGAGAGAGAGAGAGAAAGAAGGAGGGAGGGAGAGTGAAAGAAAGGAAGAGGGAGAGAGAGAGAGAGAGAGAAACTAATGAATCCCTAGCAAGAGAATTATGGTCTGTTTTCCAAACCTTAAGGAAACCTAGCGTGCCATACTGAAGAGTTACAGCTTTTATTCTGGATCTTTTTTGGCTATTGTTTGTTTGTTTTAAAATTGATTTTCACTTTGTGGACATATTTCAACCATCCAACTCAAGGGGCTTTACTGCAAAATTTCGCCAATCAATGAAAACCCCCGTAAAATCCACTTCAATAAAAAAAGGGGGGAGCATTACATTTGTCACAGGTGAGAATCAAAATAAAATAACTGACTTTTAACAGCCTGCAAAAGGACATCTCTGAGGGTAAGAATAGAATAGAATTTTGTATTGGCCAAGTGTGGTTGGACACACAAGGAATCTGTCTTTGGTGCATAGGCTCTCAGTGTACATAAAAGAAAAGATACCTTCATCAAGAATCATAAGGTACAACACTTAATGATAGTCTTAGGGTACAAATAAGCAATCAGGAAACAATATCAATATGAATCATAAGGATACAAGCAACAAAGTTATAGTCATAAGTGGAAGGAGATAGGTGGTGGAAACGATGAGAAGATTAATAGTAGTGCAGATTTAGTAAATAGTTTGACAGTGTTGAGGGAATTATTTGTTTAGCAGAGTGATGGCCTTCGGGGAAAAACAGTTCTTGTGTCTAGTTGTTCTGGTGTGCAGTGCTCTATAGCGTCGTTTTGAGGGTAGGAGCTGAAACAGTTTATGTCCAGGATGCGAGGGATCTGCAAATATTTTCACGGCCCTCTTCTTGATTCGTGCAGTATACAGGTCCTCCATGGAAGGCAGGTTGGTAGCAATTATTTTTTCTGCAGTTCTAATGATCCTCTGAAGTCTGTGTCTGTCTTGTTGGGTTGCAGAGCCAAACCAGACAGTTATGGAGGTGCAGATGACAGACTCAATCATTCCTCTGTAGAACTGGATCAACAGCTCCTTGGGCAGTTTGAGCTTTCTGAGTTGGCACAGAAAGAACAGTCTTTGTTGTCCTTTTTTGATAATGTTTTTGATGTTAGCTGTCCATTTTGGATCTTGCGATATAGTAGAACCTAGAAATTTGAAGGTTTCTACTGTTGATACTGTGTTGTCTAGTATTGTGAGAGGTGGAAGTATGGAAGGGTTTCTCCTAAAGTCTACCACCATTTCTACAGTTCTGAGTGTGTTCATAACATAACATAATAACAGAGTTGGAAGGGACCTTCGAGGTCTTCTAGTCCAACCCTCTGCCCAGGCAGGAAACTCTACACCACTTCAGACAAATGGCTATTCAACATTTTCTTAAAAATTTCCAATGTTGGAGCATTCACAACTTCTGCAGGCAAGTTGTTCCACTTATTGATTGTTCTAACTGTCAGGAAATTTCTCCTTAGTTCTAAGTTTCTTCTCTCCTTGATGAGTTTTCACCCATTGCTTCTTGTTCTACCCTCAGGTGCTTTGGAGAATAATTTGACTTCATCTTCTTTGTGGCAACCCCTGAGACATTGGAACACTGCTATCATGTCTCCCCTAGTCCTTCTTTTCATTAAACTAGACACCCAGATGGTTCCAGTCGCACCACAAGGCTAGTCGTTCGACTTCCCATCTGTATGCAGATTCATCATTATCTCGAATGAGACCGATCACTGTTGTGTCATCTGCGAACTTCAGTAGCTTAACAGATGGATCATTGGAGATGCAGTCATTGGTATACAGAGAGAAGAGAAGTGGGGAGAGCACACAGCCTTGGGGGCCCCCTGTGCTAATTGTACAGGTATTTGATGTAATCTTGCTTAGCTTCACCTGCTGCTTCCTGTTTGTTAGGAAGCTTGTGATCCACTTACAAGTCTGTTCAGGTACCTGTAGCTGGTTTAGCTTAGTTAGAAGAGTGTCTGGAATGATGGTGTTGAATGCTGAACTAAAGTCTACAAAAAGGACCCTTGCATAGGTCTTTGGAGACTCAAGATGTTGTAGGATGTAGTGCAGAGCCAAACCAGACAGTTATGGAGGTGCAGATGACAGACTCAATAATTCCTCTGTAGAACTGGATCAGCAGCTCCTTGGGCAGTTTGAGCTTTCTGAGTTGGCACAGAAAGAACAGTCTTTGTTGTCCTTTTTTGATAATGTTTTTGATGTTAGCTGTCCATTTTGGATCTTGCGATATAGTAGAACCTAGAAATTTGAAGGTTTCTACTGTTGATACTGTGTTGTCTAGTATTGTGAGAGGTGGAAGTATGGAAGGGTTTCTCCTAAAGTCTACCACCATTTCTACAGTTCTGAGTGTGTTCATAACATAACATAATAACAGAGTTGGAAGGGACCTTCGAGGTCTTCTAGTCCAACCCTCTGCCCAGGCAGGAAACTCTACACCACTTCAGACAAATGGCTATTCAACATTTTCTTAAAAATTTCCAATGTTGGAGCATTCACAACTTCTGCAGGCAAGTTGTTCCACTTATTGATTGTTCTAACTGTCAGGAAATTTCTCCTTAGTTCTAAGTTTCTTCTCTCCTTGATGAGAAGCAAACGCCTTCAAAGAAAAACAAGGAAGTCCAGTTGCCTCTTCAAAAAAAGCACCTTTGGAACAACCGTGACTTGGATGACTGAGAATAGGATTACTAATAAAGCCAAATATGAACAATATTTAATGACAAAGGATCACAAACCAGGGAAATCTGTTGGCTCTGAATTGCAGGCGAGTTGGTTCTTCATGGCCAGATGAGCTCCTAATTGCAAATATTGTTTGCGTTACTTTCCCGAGCTCTCCTGGATGTGAGCAAAATCATCTTAATCACAGTTCTGAGGTTGCCAGGTTCTTCTTGTGCCAGTGGGAAGCAGCCCAACACATTCACGATGTGCTTAGTGTTAACTTGATTTTAAACAGCCATCCAGAGCAGTCTTTTCTTGCCTGACAATCCGGAGGCTATGAGTTCGATCCTAGGTTACAGGCAGATATTTCTCTCTCTGGGCATAATGAGAATATCTCTGTGGGACAAAAATCCGCATTGGCGACCTGGAAGGGCATCCGGCCAGTAAAACACTCAGCTCCATTCAGTTGCCCAGACTCCACCTTGCACGGGATTAGGGAGTCGTTAAAAGATGATGATGATGATGATGCAAGGGTGAAATGCTCCCAGTTTGGTCCGGGCGGCGGGTGGTTCGGAGAATCAGTAGCAAAAATCCCTGCCCCCCCATATGCCCAGCTGAGCCGCGTAATCATCAGAGGTTTTTTTTTTACTTTTAAAAGCATTTTTCTTGCCAAAAAAGACAGGGAAGGAAGGAAGGAAGGAAGGAGAGGAAGTAAAGAAGGAGTACAAATCTGGCACTAGAGGCAGCTTCAGAGGATAATCCAGGGCTGGAAGGGACCTTCGAGGTCTTCTAGTCCAACCCTCTGCCCAGGCAGGAAACTCTACACCACTTCAGACAAATGGCTATTCAACATTTTCTTAAAAATTTCCAATGTTGGAGCATTCACAACTTCTGCAGGCAAGTTGTTCCACTTATTGATTGTTCTAACTGTCAGGAAATTTCTCCTTAGTTCTAAGTTTCTTCTCTCCTTGATGAGTTTTCACCCATTGCTTCTTGTTCTACCCTCAGGTGCTTTGGAGAATAATTTGACTTCATCTTCTTTGTGGCAACCCCTGAGACATTGGAACACTGCTATCATGTCTCCCCTAGTCCTTCTTTTCATTAAACTAGACACCCAGATGGTTCCAGTCGCACCACAAGGCTAGTCGTTCGACTTCCCATCTGTATGCAGATTCATCATTATCTCGAATGAGACCGATCACTGTTGTGTCATCTGCGAACTTCAGTAGCTTAACAGATGGATCATTGGAGATGCAGTCATTGGTATACAGAGAGAAGAGAAGTGGGGAGAGCACACAGCCTTGGGGGCCCCCTGTGCTAATTGTACAGGTATTTGATGTAATCTTGCTTAGCTTCACCTGCTGCTTCCTGTTTGTTAGGAAGCTTGTGATCCACTTACAAGTCTGTTCAGGTACCTGTAGCTGGTTTAGCTTAGTTAGAAGAGTGTCTGGAATGATGGTGTTGAATGCTGAACTAAAGTCTACAAAAAGGACCCTTGCATAGGTCTTTGGAGACTCAAGATGCTGTAGGATGTAGTGCAGAGCCATATTAACAGCATCATCATATCAACAGAGCCAGATCAACAACACCCCAAAACAATATAGGTTCAGATTACAACAGTTTGTTTAGTGAAGCTTTCAAACTTACAACGATCAAAATCCAGCCGTTTGACAACTGACTCATATTTATGACGGTCGCATGTCCTGGGGTCATGCGATCCCCTTTTACGACCTTCTGACTTGCCAAGTCGGTGAGGGAACCCAGATTCACTTAACAACCGGGTTACTAACTGAACAACTGCATCGATTCACTTCACTCCCATGGCGAGCAAGGTTGTAAAACGGGGCAAAATTCGCTTCACTGTCTTGCTTAGCCATGGGGCTTGGTTGCGGTCGTAAGTCAAGGACTTACTATATATCCGGTCCTCTTCTCTAATAGGAAGATTATAAACAGGGAACAGGCTGTGCTGTACCCAAAAGCCCGCGGTTGGCATGCAAAACACGCAATATTTAATGACAAAGGATCACAAACCAGGGAAATCTGTTGGCTCTGAATTGCAGGCGAGTTGGTTCTTCATGGCCAGATGAGCTCCTAATTGCAAATATTGTTTGCGTTACTTTCCCGAGCTCTCCTGGATGTGAGCAAAATCATCTTAATCACAGTTCTGAGGTTGCCAGGTTCTTCTTGTGCCAGTGGGAAGCAGCCCAACACATTCACGATGTGCTTAGTGTTAACTTGATTTTAAACAGCCATCCAGAGCAGTCTTTTCTTGCCTGACAATCCGGAGGCTATGAGTTCGATCCTAGGTTACAGGCAGATATTTCTCTCTCTGGGCATAATGAGAATATCTCTGTGGGACAAAAATCCGCATTGGCGACCTGGAAGGGCATCCGGCCAGTAAAACACTCAGCTCCATTCAGTTGCCCAGACTCCACCTTGCACGGGATTAGGGAGTCGTTAAAAGATGATGATGATGATGATGCAAGGGTGAAATGCTCCCAGTTTGGTCCGGGCGGCAGGTGGTTCGGAGAAGCAGTAGCAAAAATCCCTGCCCCCCACCCCACCCATGCCCAGCTGAGCCGCGTAATCATCAGAGGTTTTTTTTTTTTACTTTTAAAAGCATTTTTTCTTCGGCCAAAAAAAGACAGGGAAGGAAGGAAGGAAGGAGGAGAGGAAGTAAAGAAGGAGTACAAATCTGGCACTAGAGGCAGCTTCAGAGGATAATCCAGGGCTGGAAGGGACCTGGAGGCCATCTAGTCCAACCCTGCTCCAGCAGGACATTGTTAGTGAGTTTCTGTGTTTTGATCCCCCAGTCATATGGTTACATAGCCACGCCCACCCAGTCACATGACCCACCCACCCACCAAGCCACGCCCACCAAGCCACAGAACCGGTAGCAAAAAAATTTAGATTTCACACCTATGATGATGATGTAGTGCAATCTTTTCCCCAATACTTATTATCCGTTCTGCTTCCAAAGCTGGAACTGATTTAATTTTTTTTATTCTTTAAAACTTTCTTTCAAATTTGCCTTAGCATGGCAGAGCTTGAGCCAAGAGTCAGGACGGAGTTTGTCCTTAAAAACAGCCTGCGAACAGATCGCTCATCCAAGAAGCTTCTTCAGCTCTGACTGGGACTTCCATTCCCCCGCCATCCAGTCAGAGCTGAAGAAGCTCCTTGGATGAGAAGCGAAACGCCTTCAAAGAAAAACAAGGAAGTCCAGTTGCCTCTTCAAAAAAAAAGCACCTTTGGAACAACCGTGACTTGGATGACTGAGAATAGGATTACTAATAAAGCCAAATATGAACAATATTTAATCATTCCCGGGAGTGTATCTCAAAATGCTCACAATTTCTAATCCTTAATATTTTATATGCAGCTATCGGCAGCTATAAGGGACGTGGTGGCTCAGGGGCTAGGATGTTGAGCTTGTCGGTCAAAAGGTCAGCAGCTCAGCAGTTCGAATCCCTAGTGTTGCCGTGTAACAGGGTGAGCTCCCGTGACTTGTCCCAGCTTCTGCCAACCTAGCAGTTTCGAAAGCACGTAAAAATGCAAGTAGAAAAAATAGGGACCGCCTTTGGTGGGAAGAGAACAGCGTTCCGTGCGCCTTTGGTGTTGAGTCATGCCGGCCACATGACCACGGAGACGTCTTCGGACAGCGCTGGCTCTTCGGCTTTGAAACGGAGATGAGCACCGCCCCCTAGAGTCGGGAATGACTAGCACGTATGTGCGAGGGGAACCTTTACCTTTACCTTATTGGCAGCTATGATCCAGTGATGGGATTCAAAAAATTTTTTAATACCAGTTCTGTGTGTGTGGCTTGGTGGGCGTGGCTTGGTGGGCGTGGCAGGGGAAGAATACTGCAAAATCTCCATTCCCTCCCGATCAGCTGGGACTCGGGAGGCAGAGAATAGATGGGGGCGGGGCCAGTCAGAGGTGGTATTTACCGGTTCTCCAAACTACTCAAAGTTCAGATTGGAATGTGAATTGGAATAGTAGAATTATGAGAACTTTATCTATAAGGATTAAAGAGCATAATTATAAAGTTGTTTGGAAATGGTATTTGACTCCAGTAAGATTGTCACAAATGGATAAAAAAATTAGTAAAAAATGTTGGAGATGTGAGATGGAATTGGGGACTTATGAACATATGTGGTATAAATGTGATAAGGTTAAAAAGTTTTGGCAACAATTGGAGAAAATGATATTTGAAATGATGGGGAAAGTAATAATATTGAGAGTGGAAACTATATTATTGTTGGTAATTAAGGAAATAGAATTAACAAAATATGAAAAAGAATTGATTAGAATTATGATTATAATAGGTAGAATTATAATAGCTAGATATTGGAAATTAGATGTGATTTTTAGAATAGAAGAGTGGAATTCTGAAATGTGGAAATTAGCCTTAAATGATAAAATGACATGTGATATTAAAATTAGAAGTGGTGTGTATAAAGAAGATATTTTCTGGAAGACTTGGAAACCATTCGTGGACTATGCGCTTGGAAAATTGGACGCTTCGGTACCTGTACCTCGAGAACATGGATTTTGGCAGTCATGAGGATATATCCGAAGACCCAAATCTTCCTTTTTTTTTTATGTATAGCACAAGGGTGTAATAATGTATTTTCTTTTTTGTTTGTTGGAAAAAAGTAATAAAAAAATAATAATAAAAAAAAAAACTACTCAAAGTTTCCGCTACCAGTTCTCCAGAACTGGTCAGAACCTACTGAAACCCACCTCTGCTATTAGCCCATAGGGTCTCCCGACAGTGGTTACAGCCTGGATTTCGCAAGGCTCGGCGGAGCCCACTATTTTCCCGCCGTTCTCGACGCGACGTCAACCGGTTATTCCATTAAACCATCTTTCCAATCAGTCTCCATGTTTCTAGTGTTTTTCCCTCCTGGCTTGGAACTGAACCAGATGGATATTTCTCCCAACGCATCCAAGGCGCTTCTTCATTTCTGCATCCTACCCTGCATCCTACAGACGGGAATGCACCTTTTTTTTATTTTATTTGCATTTATATCCCGCCCTTCTCCGAAGACTCAGGGCGGCTTACACTGTGTTAAGCAATAGTCTTCATCCATTTGTATATTATATACAAAGTCAACTTTCATTGCCCCCAACAATCTGGGTCCTCATTTTACCTACTTTTTAAAGGATGGAAAGCTGAGTCAACCTTGGGCCTGGTGGGACTTGAACCTGCAGCAATTGCAAGCAGCTGTGTTAATAACAGACTGTCTTAGCAGCCTGAGCCACCAGAGGCTCTACCTTACAGGCAGAGAAGCACATTTCTGGATGTTTTGTTTTGCAAACCCAGTTCATCCCTAAGACAAGACGGGAGCTGTGGAAACATCTGTAGCCCACGACGCCTTATGACGAAGCGCATGTGATCTGAACCAACACGATACAGGAGACGAGAAGCTTCACTGCACATCCTCAGCAAATGCAGGTTGCAATTGAGCATGAAAACAACTTCCAGCTGTCCTGTTTTGCAGCTGATGTGCAGCCTGTAATTCCCAGGGCCTTTTTCATGTGTCCACGTACTCTCTTGTTCCTAAATGGGGAGGAGGAACGAAAGTGGGGATGGTCTCCCAGCCAAGATGTTTTGGAGCAAACCTCACTTTTTATATTTAAGCTGGGAAAATCGGGAGAAATTTTTGTTTTGTTTTGTTGATGTTTTCCACTGGGGTCTCGCTTACCATATGTAGGGAGGGACCGTTTAGGTTTCCCAAGGCACGATGCGAAGGGGATTTATATCCTTGTGCTTATTTATGCAGGGCGAGAAGCAGATGTGGAGATGTATGCAGTTGTTTCCAGAGAAATGCCCTTCACTGCCATGGAAAGATCATAGCGGGCAAATTTAAAGCCCTGCTGTTGTTCCTGCTGCTTTGTGTTTCAAATTGGACTCACGTTGGACACCTTAACGGCTATAACAGGGACCTCGGAGGTCTTCTAATCCAACCCCCTGCTCAGGCAGGAAGCCCTATACCATCCCAGTCCCTTCTTAAAAACCTTCAGAGTTGGAGCACCCACAACTTCTGGAGGCAAGTAGTTCCACTGGTTAATTGTTCTAACTGTCAGGAAATTTCTCCTTAGTTCTAGGTTGCTTCTCTCCTTGATTAGTTTCCACCCATTGCTTCTCGTCCTGCCCTCAGGTGCTTTGGAGAACAGAATAGAACAGAACAGAATTGGAAGGGACTTTGGAGGTCTTCTAGTCCAGCCCCCTTCTCAAGCAGGAGACCCTCTACCATTTCAGACAAGTGGATGTCCAGTCTCTTCTTAAAAACCTCCAGTGATGGAGCAACCACAACTTCTGGAGGCCAGCTGTTCCACTGGTTAATTGTTCTCACTGTCAGGAAGTCTCTCCTTAGTTCTAGTTCTAGGTTGATTCCATCTATCCGTCTTGCCTTCTGGTGCTTTGGAGAATAGGTTGGCCCCCTCCTCTTTCATGTCATGTCATTATCATGTCACTCTTTCTCTTCACTAGACTAGACGTAACAGGGTTGAAATGCTCCCAGTTCAGACCAGATCAGCCGATCCGGTAGCGATGGCGGCGGATGGTTCGGAGAACCGGTAGCAAAAATCCCTCCCCCACCCCACTCAGTTGAGCCGCATGATCGTCAGAGCCTTTTTTTTTTTTTACTTTTAAAAGCATTTTTTTACAACCTCTTCGGCCGAGGTTGTAAAACAGGGGTCTCCAACCTTGGTCCCTTTAAGACTTGTGGACTTCAACTCCCAGAGTTCCTCAGCCAGCTGGCTGAGGGACTCTGGGAGTTGAAGTCCACAAGTCTTAAAGGGACCAAGTTTGGAGACCCCTGTTGTAAAAGGTAAAAAAAAGGCTTTAACGTTTCCAGCTGAGCTGCCTGATCGTCAGAGGCGCTTTTTTTTTAATTTTTAAAAGCATTTTTTCTACAACCTGTTCAGCCAAAAGGTTGTAAAAAAAATGCTTTTTTAAATAGTTTTTTATTTTAAACACATTAAATAGCTGCCTTGAATAGCTGATAAACAGTGGTATGTATATAAATGTTGTATGTCTTGTCTTGTTTTTTAAAAAATGCTTTTAAAAGTAAAAAAAAAGATCGCGTACCACAGCTGATCATCCTCCCCCCGCTGTTCTACTTACTCCATACCTTCATTTGGTGTGCACTGTTCACACACCTTGTATTTGCATGCGCAGCCAGCGAACCGATAATAAACCGGTTCAGATTTCACCACTGAGACCTACCCAATTCCGGCAACTGTTCTTCATATGTTTTATCCTTCAGTCCCCTAATTATCTTTGTTGCTCTTCTCTTCACTCTTTCCAGAGTCTCAACATCTTTTTTTTTAATATCATGGTGACCAAAACTGGATTCAGTTTTCCAAGTGTTTGTGAAGAAGTGGATGGATTTCTACCAGAGCCTGTTTACAAGGATCCACTCATCGTCCTCTCTTTCCTTTTACCCATCAGTCAAATCTAGAATTCTCAACTTTGCTCATTCGTCCACCAGATAAGGTGAATTAAGCCACAGAGAAGGCAAAATTGTTAAGATGTGTGCGAAAGGCCTGTCGTGTCCCACTCCTCCGCTGACGGCCGGGTCGGGGAAGTCCGTATCAGGCGTGTCTCTGCAGCTCTGCCAAAGTCCTATCAGAGTTCTCAAGGCAGGCAGGAGACCAGGAAGTGACTTCAGCAATCCAAATTAGACTTTGCCTGACTCAGAGAATGCCAGAAAGCAGATCCTTTATATAGGCCATGGGGTGTGGCTCCATGACTCAGCACTTATCCAGGCTTGCCCCTCCCTTCCTTTTGCTGACGTCGCCTCTCCATTCTCCGGAAGCGAGGATCTCTCCAGCCTCCAGCTGTTGGCAATCCTAGCTCATGACTGGCCTCACATTAACATAACATAACATAACAACAGAGTTGGAAGGGACCTTGGAGGCCTTCTAGTCCAACCCCCTGCCCAGGCAGGAAACCCTACACCATCTCAGTCAGATGGTTATCCAACATTTTCTTAAAAATTTCCAGTGTTGGAGCATTCACAACTTCTGAAGGCAAGTCGTTCCACTTATTAATTGTTCTAACTGTCAGGAAATTTCTCCTTAGTTCTAAGTTGCTTCTTTCTTTGATCAGTTTTCCACATTCTTTAGGCCCACATGCTGTGGGGGAGGGGTTTAGTTGCTCCGTTTGCCTGGGCATGGTGCCAGGACTGGGGGCTGAAGGCACGTCAGGCCCTTCGTCTTGCTCGGCCTGTCCGGGCATGGTGCCAGGGCTGGGGCCTGGAGGCATGCCAGGACATTCTTCCGAACTATCAGTGTCCGGCAGGAGATAAGAGGGGCCCGGCTGCGGCAGGGGGAGCGGGCGAGACACAACAAGGCCCCAGAGTGTGAACTCTCTGGATATCCATGAGAAATCTGTAGCTAAACAAACCATCCCTAAAAATAAAGAATAGCACAAAACGGGAGAAGGGAAAGGGGAGGAGGAAATGGACATATTTCCTATTGTCCTGCCATATTGTCATTTTTTGCCAATTCAAGAGTCACCCAAGCTTGAAACTTCGCAAAAAAACTTTCCAAGTCTTTCCACACTCAGAAATAATAGGGTACATATTAGGTGTGAAACCAAAAGGTGCTTTTTTTCCCAAAAGGTAACTGGACTTTCTTGGTTATTTTTCCTTTGAGAACATTTCGCTTCTCGTCCAAGATGTTTCTTTAGTTAGGTGTGAAAGGTATTTGGTCACACCTGCTGTTTTCCCTTTCAGTACAAAACCACAGTGAGAATTGTGGTGTCTTTGAATCTTTACACTCTGGATAGTGTTGGTTAGATACAGATTAACAGAGTTGGAAGGGATTTTGAAGGTCATCTAGTCCAACCCCCCCCCCCCACAAGCAGGATACCCTACGCTATTTTTGATAGATGGCAGTCCAGTCTCTTCTTGGAAGCCTCCAATGATGAAGCTCCCACAACCTCTGAGGGCAACTTCTGTTCCATGGGTTGGTTGCTCTCATTGTCAGAAAATTTCTCCTTATTTCCAGGTTGAATCTCTCCTTGTTCAGTTTCCATCCATTGTTCCTTTTCTGGCCTTCAGGTGCTTTGGAAAACAGGCTGATCCTCTCCTCCCTGTGGCAGCCCCTCAGATATTGGAAGACTGCTCTCATGTCTGCCCTGATCCTTCTCTTCACTAGAGTAGCCATGCCCAGTTCCTGCAACCGTTCTTCATATGTTTTAGCCTCCAGTCCCTAATTATCTTTGTTGCTCTTCTCTTCACTCTTTCCAGAGTCTCAACATCTTTTTTTTTAATATCATGGTGACCAAAACTGGATTCAGTTTTCCAAGTGTTTGTGAAGAAGTGGATGGATTTCTACCAGAGCCTGTTTACAAGGATCCACTCATCGTCCTCTCTTTCCTTTTACCCATCAGTCAAATCTAGAATTCTCAACTTTGCTCATTCGTCCACCAGATAAGGTGAATTAAGCCACAGAGAAGGCAAAATTGTTAAGATGTGTGCGAAAGGCCTGTCGTGTCCCACTCCTCCGCTGACGGCCGGGTCGGGGAAGTCCGTATCAGGCGTGTCTCTGCAGCTCTGCCAAAGTCCTATCAGAGTTCTCAAGGCAGGCAGGAGACCAGGAAGTGACTTCAGCAATCCAAATTAGACTTTGCCTGACTCAGAGAATGCCAGAAAGCAGATCCTTTATATAGGCCATGGGGTGTGGCTCCATGACTCAGCACTTATCCAGGCTTGCCCCTCCCTTCCTTTTGCTGACGTCGCCTCTCCATTCTCCGGAAGCGAGGATCTCTCCAGCCTCCAGCTGTTGGCAATCCTAGCTCATGACTGGCCTCACATTAACATAACATAACATAACAACAGAGTTGGAAGGGACCTTGGAGGCCTTCTAGTCCAACCCCCTGCCCAGGCAGGAAACCCTACACCATCTCAGTCAGATGGTTATCCAACATTTTCTTAAAAATTTCCAGTGTTGGAGCATTCACAACTTCTGAAGGCAAGTCGTTCCACTTATTAATTGTTCTAACTGTCAGGAAATTTCTCCTTAGTTCTAAGTTGCTTCTTTCTTTGATCAGTTTCCACATTCTTTAGGCTCACATGCTGTGGGGGAGGGGTTTAGTTGCTCCGTTTGCCTGGGCATGGTGCCAGGACTGGGGGCTGAAGGCACGTCAGGCCCTTCGTCTTGCTCGGCCTGTCCGGGCATGGTGCCAGGGCTGGGGCCTGGAGGCATGCCAGGACATTCTTCCGAACTATCAGTGTCCGGCAGGAGATAAGAGGGGCCCGGCTGCGGCAGGGGGAGCGGGCGAGACACAACAAGGCCCCAGAGTGTGAACTCTCTGGATATCCATGAGAAATCTGTAGCTAAACAAACCATCCCTAAAAATAAAGAATAGCACAAAACGGGAGAAGGGAAAGGGGAGGAGGAAATGGACATATTTCCTATTGTCCTGCCATATTGTCATTTTTTGCCAATTCAAGAGTCACCCAAGCTTGAAACTTCGCAAAAAAACTTTCCAAGTCTTTCCACACTCAGAAATAATAGGGTACATATTAGGTGTGAAACCAAAAGGTGCTTTTTCCCAAAAGGTAACTGGACTTTCTTGGTTATTTTTCCTTTGAGAACATTTCGCTTCTCGTCCAAGATGTTTCTTTAGTTAGGTGTGAAAGGTATTTGGTCACACCTGCTGTTTTCCCTTTCAGTACAAAACCACAGTGAGAATTGTGGTGTCTTTGAATCTTTACACTCTGGATAGTGTTGGTTAGATACAGATTAACAGAGTTGGAAGGGATTTTGAAGGTCATCTAGTCCAACCCCCCCCCCCCACAAGCAGGATACCCTACGCTATTTTTGATAGATGGCAGTCCAGTCTCTTCTTGGAAGCCTCCAATGATGAAGCTCCCACAACCTCTGAGGGCAACTTCTGTTCCATGGGTTGGTTGCTCTCATTGTCAGAAAATTTCTCCTTATTTCCAGGTTGAATCTCTCCTTGTTCAGTTTCCATCCATTGTTCCTTTTCTGGCCTTCAGGTGCTTTGGAAAACAGGCTGATCCTCTCCTCCCTGTGGCAGCCCCTCAGATATTGGAAGACTGCTCTCATGTCTGCCCTGATCCTTCTCTTCACTAGAGTAGCCATGCCCAGTTCCTGCAACCGTTCTTCATATGTTTTAGCCTCCAGTCCCCTAATCAGTGGTGGGTTGCCCCCAGTTTGGTCTGCCCACCCACCTACCTGGATTTCATCATAAACGTGTGTATGAAGAAGCACACAGACATGCGCAGAAGCAGGCACGATCCCATTGCAAACCGGTAGTAAAGTTAAGTAGAACTCACCTCTGCCCCTAATCACCTTGGTTGATCTTCTCTGCACTCTTTCTAGAGTCTCAACATCTTTTTTACAGTGTGGTGACCAAAACTGGGTGCAGTACTCTAAGTGTGCCTCCCTTGATCTTGATTGTATCCCTCTGTTAATGCAGTTTAGGATTGCATTGGGTTTTTTGGCTGCCGCTGCACACAGCTGGCTCGTATTTAACTAGTCGTCCATTAAGACTCCAAGTTCCCTCTCTCAGTGACTGCTATTAAGCCTCATTTCTCCCAGCCTATATGTGTCCTTCTGGTTTTTCTTGCCTAAGTGAAAGACTTTACTTTTCTCTACACTGAATTTCATTTTGTTAGATAGGGCCCAGGGTTCAAGTCGGTCAAGATCCATTTGGTTCTTAAGCTACCCAAAAATCTTTGGCAACCGGTGAATCACTTGATATTTTAAAAAAGCAAGCTGAATTTGGACGTAAGAAAACTTGAAAAGTGCCTGCTTCGTTGGCCTATTAAGCTGCATTTGGGAGAGCTTAGGAAGTTGTGTTATCTCTTTTCCAGGCGACCTGGGAAATCAAGATTAGTTACTTTCTGCTTAGGAAATTAAAGAGGATAACAGATTTCACAACACTTCTGGGGAAATTGTTCCTTGTTTTTCACTCCTGGGAGCAACCCAGAAATCTTGACTGGTCATAACCACATATAAAATGTGAATGTCAAATGCAGGTTGGAAATATTTCCATCTTAGAATAGAATAGCAGACTTGGAAGGGACCTTGTAGGTCACCTAGTCCAACCCCCTGCCCAAGCAGGAGACCCTACCCCATTTCCGACAGATGGCATCCAGTCTCTTCTTGAAAGCTTCCAGGGATGAAGCTCCCACATCTTGAGGAAATATCAGCAGAATAAATTAGAACTATTCATATTGAAAATAAAGATTTTTCATCTTAACAGCCAAGCACTTTTACAATAATCATTAACTGACTTCTTAACTATTATTTAATCTTTATCATGGCCTTATTAGTAAAAAGAATAAGGAAGGGAGGAAGGAAGGAAGGAAGGGGAGGAGGAAGAAAGAAAGAAAAAGAGGGTGGGGGAGGAAGGGAGGGGGGAAGGAAGGAAGGAAGGAAGGAAGGAAGGAAGGAAGGAAGGAAGGAAGGAAGGAAGGAAGGAAGGAGCATTGTATTTTAATCTTGGAAATAAATAAAAAATATCAGTGAAAGAAAGAAAAAGGGAGGGAGGGAGGGAGGGCAGGAAGGAGGGAGGGAGGGAGGGAGGGAAGGAAGGAAGGAAGGAAGGAAGGAAGGAAGGAAGGAAGGAAGGAAGGAAGGAAGGAAGGAAGGGAACCTTGTATTGTCCAAAGACAAAATTAAATTTAACCCAATTAAGCACGCCTGGGTATTCCTAAGGTGGCTCAGGATTTTACCGTAAGTTATTGGCTTGTTCTGGATTTTGGGATATGGATGGTCGGTCTGGTAGATCCTTGATTGATTGTCATTGCCGGTAGGTAAGATGGGATGCATCCCAATTTGTACCCAGGAAACTAAGGAAATCAATAGAAACACGTTCACTAATTAAGTCATATTTTTTCTGTAAAGAAATGTCTCTAGAACAAATTCATCTCGAGTTGCGCCTGAAGGACAAACACAATATTCCATCATTTAACTGAAGGGATGTGAACCGCAGTCTATAACCTTAAGACTCAAATTTCTCACACCTCACTTACTGGATCAATTTGTCCCCCAAAGCAATTTACACCAACCAGCAGTTTACTGATCAACCAGGAGAATTCTGTTGTGCATCTCACTCCCAGACAAATGGTTGAACGGTTTTTTCTTCACTTTGCAAAATTATTGAGAAATAACTATAGCTGGATTGTTCTCTCAAGGGAAATGGGTTTCCATAATCGCCTCTCTTCAGGCTCCATCCACAGACCTGTCTATCATCTGCTGAGGTTTTCTTCAAAGCCCAGCCAGCCATGGTTACTATGCTAGGTCAGGGGTCTCCAAAACTGGCAACTTTTAAGTTGTGTGGACCTGTAGTGGTATTCCTCCGCCGCCGCCACTGGTTCACCCGAACCGGGTAGAACCGGTAGAATCTCACCACTGGTGTGTGTGAACTTCGACTCCCAGAATTCTTCAGCCGGCTGGGGAATCCTGGGAGTTGAAGTCCACAAGTCTCAAAGTTGCCAGGTTTGGAGACCTGTGTTCTAGATGATAAAGGATTAATTGCGAGGGCTGGAGGTACCCACTCATCCGGTTGTTTATTTCGTTTCCATTCCACGCTGCTCGGGGGCAATATTCAGATTGGATAGGAAGGGATTTTGAGACGTTTGAGTGGGGCAATTCTGGATTTTAAGGGTTTTGATGTAGTGGGAGGACTCCGTGGTCACAATGATCCTGAAATAAGAAGAGCTCAGAGGATAATCTTGATTGTGAAGGTCAGGAGAAAGTAGTTAATATCAGGCATAATGCAATCTATGTCTGTCTGTCTGTCTATCATCCAGCCATCCATCCACCTATCCTCTTTCTCATCTATCATCTATCATTTATGTCTCTCTCTAATCTATCATCTATCCATCCATCCATCCACCTATCCTCTATCATCTATCTACCCTGTCTGTCTGTCCTTCTATGTATCTACCATCTGCCTGCCTATCCATCTATTAAGTGTCCGCCTATCTATCCATCCATCCATCCATCCATCCATCCATCCATCCATCCATCCATCCATCCATCCATCCATCCATCTATCTTTCTGTATTTATATCCTATCTATCCATCTATCCATCATCTATCTATCCATCCATCATCTTTCTGTATCCATATCGTATCTATCTATCCGTCACTATCTATCTATCTTTCTATCATCTATCTATCCATCCATCCATCCATCATCCTATCTATGTCTACCTATCTGTCTGTCTGTCATCCATCCATCCATCCATCCATCCTTTTTCTCTATCTATATTGTATCTATCTATGTTCTGTCTCCTTCCCCACTTCGGACCCCCGAGCTGGCCTTCAGCCAGTGGATTCACGGCTCCTATCAGTCCTGGCAGAGAAATCACAGCTGCCTGCCAAAGTTCAAACAAAGGACTCACGGAGCAAGACTTTCAGCTCTTTTTGAAACAGATCAGCTAAACCTTGCTTCCCGTGGAGTGAGAGCAGTCCCAAAGCTCCTTATATATACTGTGGAGTGGGGCTCCTGCCCCACCCTTCCTTTTGATGACGCCGCCTCTCCAATCTTCTGAAGCGCTGGTCAAGCCAAGCTTGATTATTATTATTATCAGCTGGGTCTGAAGGCGTAGCCTGGGGAAGGGAGGAATCAGGGGATGACGGCCTCATTACGTCCTCCGATTGGTCTGGTTCTGGCTCCTGGAGCCGAGCCAAAGGAATCGGTGCTCCCGAGGTAAGCCTTACCGGCCCTTCCCCCTCACTCTCGGAGTTACTTTAGGGCATGGGGCCAGGTTTGGGGGCTGGAGTCACAACAGTCTATCTGTCATTTATTATCTCTCTCTCTCTTTCTCTCTGAGATGAACTGTTTTGTTGCTTTGATTAAAGGAAAAAAAATCACCCAATTTCCATGCATCTTTTGGTATTATTTGCCAGGGGAAGACACCTTGAGGTCTCAGCTGTATTTTACCAGACAGCAAAGCTGGCGACCAGGAGTTCTTTTGCAGTTCATCAACTGCAGGCCCAGATACGGCAACACCGCCATAATCACAACTCCAGTAGCACACTGTAAGCACCCATCAAAATGCCGTGCTACGGGGATCTGCCACCCCGTGCTACGGGGATCTGCCACCCCGGCTACGGGGATCTGCCACCCCGTCACTAGCAACACGACGGCTTCCCAGATGTAAGTTCACGGTGTCACCTTGATGGCGTGAACTAAAAACAACCTACGTTGCCTTTGTCAGGTAATTGAGGCCTCTCAAACATTACCGCTCTAAGCCAGCTCTATAATTTCAATATTTTGCCTTCTGCGAAGAAAGGAATTTTGACTCCGCTCGACGGCCGTTAAAAGGAATTGCAAATTTTGTTTGGTTTCAAGTGACTCGCTTTTATTTCAGTAGAAATTTGGCATTTATTTAATTTTCCTTTTTGGGTTTTTTTTCCCCCGTCCTTGACTGTTAGCAAACAACCTTGGTCATCAATTGTAGTGGAAAGGCTGAATATAGTTTTAATAAAGCAGGTGATTTCTGCCGTAAAATGACATTAACACTCTAAATTAATGTCACCATTCCTTGCTTTGCGTTGGCCGTTTCTTATTCCTCGTGCAAAAAAGCGCCTTTGCTTTTAGGCTCGGGACTCCTTTTCACAACTCGTGTGACGAGAAATTAAAACTAATTAAAGCAATCTTTGGAGAGTAACTGGAGATCCTTTAAAGCAGGACTCTCCAACCTTGGCCACTTTAAGCCTGGCGGACTTCAACTCCCAGAATCCCCCAGCCAGCAAAGCTGGCTGGGGAATTCTGGGAGTTGAAGTCCGCCAGGTTTAAAGTGGCCAAAGTTGGAGAGCCCTGCTTTAAAGCTTATTCTAATTTAAACGGGGACTGAGGTCTCACTCTTCATCTTCAGGCTGGTGCTTTCGGCTTTGTGCTTGTGCGAGCAAAACGGCGGCTCTGACCACGCTTTGCTCGCACAAGCACGAAGCCGAACGCACCAGCCTGAAGATGATGAGTGAGACCTTGGCGAAACGTTGCCAAGATACTCTCAACCTTACATGGGAAAAGACCCAAATATTCCAAGACCATATACATACATACATACATACATACATACTTACATACGTGTAACAGAAGGTCAACAAAGAGGAATGTTGGAAGGGCAACAATATTTATATACGTTTGTTTCCATTTTTACCTCAGCTTTAGACGCACCGTTTCCCTCAACACGAGCAAGGATTCAACGGGGAATTTGCGGCTCGCGTCGTCTCGCACAGTCGAGCGAAAATAAATATTTTCATGGCTTAATAGAGCAATTTTGCTTTGGGGCAAAGAAGGCAGATCGCATGGTGATAACGCAACGGGTTCCCCCCCCCCCCGCCTGTTACACCTGCCTCATTAGTGAAAGTCAATCAACATGTCAAATTTGTACCTTTCGCTGAAGGGAGGACAACTTTTAATCCAAGTTAAGACCTCGGGACCGAGACCAAAAACATGCCACCAGAAAAAAAGTCACTGGATGTTGTCAAAAACATCTCAGGAATAGAAATATCTTTAAAATATTTAAAATTAAAAATAAGACAGGGGTAAATTCACATGTCTAAAGCATCCATTTCATAATTTTCAGGGTGGACCAGGAGTTCGAATCTGAACAGTATAATCATTATAATATACAGAGTGGTGCGGTGGCCTAGAGGTGGAGCTCTCACCTCACAATCCGGAGCCTGTGAGTTCGATCCTAGGTAGAGGCAGAAATTTCTCTCTCTGGGCACGATGAGAATATTATCTGCCAAATATAACTCCTCATTGGTGACAGGAAGGGTATCCGGCCTGTGATCACTCAGCTCCATTCAGTTGCCCACACTCCACCTCGCACGGGATTATGGGGTCATTAAAAGCTGATGATGAATCATTATAAATTACAACACTTCTGGTTTTTCAAAGGAAACCAAAGCAATTTTTTTTTTTGCTGACGAAAAACTAAAAACCTGGATTTGACGTATTAAAAGAAAATATCAATCCTAATTTTTTCTGCATCGCGGTTTTACACCTCCAGGATAATATGCCCCTGAGGCCATAAATGACATTTGAAGCATGGAGACCGGATTCGATGATGAACTCCCTGAAACGGCATCTCCAAATTTGCTGAAACTTTATTAAACATGCCCAAAGTTTGGTTTCTGTGCTGTGGTTCCCCTACAAATGGGAAAGCAAGGAGTTTTTGTGTGGCCTCTAAAAAGTTTCTGAGGTGTGATGAAAATCTCTTAATTTTTCCTGCTTGATTCCAGCAGATCCTTGGCTTCGTTGATTTTGGTTGCCAGGTATGGTGACCCACCTTAGGAGGAAAAAAAAGAGAGAAATCAGAGAAGAAATTAGATCCCGGAATCTAACCTACAGTCATTAGTTGTGGGAAAGAGCTCTTATATACAGGTACTGTTGTGTCTTGCCCGCTCTCACAGCAGCCGGGGCCTTCTTATCTGCTCCTGAACACGGAGGAATGTATGCCTCCCGGCCCCAGTCCTGGCTCCATGCCCTGACAAGCTGAAGAGGAGGGGGCACCTCCCGGTCCCAGCCCTGGCTCCATGCCCAAGCAGGCTGCAGAGGAGGGAGCACCCCCCGGCCCCAGCTCTGGCTCCATGCCCAGGCAAACGGAGCAACTAGACCCCTCCCCCTCCCCCACAGCATGTGAACCTGAGGAAGGTCAATTGCCAACAGCTGCAGACTGGAGTGACCCTCGCTTCAGAAGACTGGATAGGCGACGTCAGCAAAAGGAAGGGAGGGGCAGGCCTGGATAAGTGCTGAGTCATGGAGCCACACCCCATGGCCTATATAAAGGATCTGCTTTCTGGCATTCTCTGAGTCAGGCAAAGTTGAACATATCTTGCTGAAGTCACTTTCTGGTCTCCTGCCTGCTCTGAGGACTTTGCTAGGACTTTGGGCAGAGCTGCAGAGGCAAGCCTGATTCGGATTTCCCTGACCCGGCCGTCAGCGGAAGAGTGGGACACGACAGGTACTCATCAACTTACGGCCACAATTGAGCCCAGAATTTAGTGTTGCTAAGTGAGACATTTGTCAGGGGAGTTTGGTGCTGTTTTACGACTTTTTTGGTCACATTTCTTAACTGAGTCACTGCAGTTGTTTAAGTTAGTCATGTGCACAGAGGTTTTTGCGCCTTGCATGAACCAGCCAGGAATGTCAGACGAAAACTCCCCAAGTCTTCAACGCCGCGGCTTCTTTCCAGTCCATCTAACCATTTGATTACAGTTCAGTAGTCTGGAATCTGGAGTCCCCCCCCCCCATTTTTTAACGTTTCCCCCAAGTGATAACCATCTGCCTCTTGCTGCCGAAAACATTGGAAAGCTCCGCTGTTTGTGAGTTCGCCGCGCAGTAACACCTCCCCCCACCCTGTCAGCGCAAAAGTGTCGCCCACCACCGAATGTCACAAACCGTCTTTCCTAAGCATCTGTTCAGGGAAACAATGCCGGGAGAAAGAAGGGAGCACGACTAATCAATGTTAGACCTGGTTTAGATGAAATGTGCGGTTTATCCAAAGTGCTTTGGAAGCCCTGGGAGAGCCAAGCCAGGGTTTAGTTCCTGAGGTTTGTGCATTAAACTTTTCTCAAATTCTCAAATTTCCTTTTTCTGCTATGCATTCAGAATGAACAGTGAATATATATATATATATATGTAGGTCTTTGGTTATTCGGGTTTTCTGCCGCGTAAAATTGGAAGTGTCTTGGCGACGTTTTGACGAAATCCCATTCGTCATCTTCAGGCTGGGTGTTTACAGCTTCATGCTTCTAGGAGAAATGTGTGATCGCAGCTGTTTCTTCCTTTTAACTGCTAGTGGGGGTTTGAACTGATTGGTTGGGAGCTTGGCTGTGTTCTGATTGGATGGGGGTTTTTCTGTGCTCTGATTGGCTGGGCGTGTGTCCTGTGTTGGTGGGGGCTTGGTTGTGCTCAGTCTAGTCTGTGCTGCAGGGGGATTTGAGCTGGTGAGCTGCATAGCTGTTGTTTGGCTTTGTGGTCGTGCTACATCTTCATAGTGGGTGTCAGTCTGCTGCATGAATGGATTGGAGGGGTTTGAAATAGCTAATGTTGCAGCTGCGGTCTGGCTTCTGGTCCTTGGTCGTGCTTCATGATCAGTGTGGGTTTGGGTCTGCTTTCTGGGTGGATGTGCGGTGGTGACATCCTGTGTGGACCTTGTGAGTGTGGGTCTGGTGTCATTCCTCGTGTTAGGGACTCGTTTGTCAATAAGGGCGGGTTTCCAAATGGCTGGTAGGCGGGAGGTGTCATCTCGTTTGTTCATGCTGTGTGGGCGTTTTTCTATCTCAATGGCTTCTCTGATTATTCTGTTGTTAAAGTGTTCAGTTTTGGCGATAGTTCTGGTCTTTTTAAAGTCAATATCATGTCCTGTGACTTTAAAGTGTTGGACCAGGGAAGAAGTTGGTTCCTCTTTTTTGAATGAGTTCTTGTGTTCTTCAATGCGTGCACTTATTCTTCTGTTGGTTTGTCCAATGTATGTGGTGGGGCAGGCGGTGGGGCAGGCGGTGCATGGGATTTCATATACTCCTTGATTTTCTTATATATATATATATATATATATATATGTAGGTCTTCAGGCTAGGTGTTTACAGCTTCGTGCTTCTAGGAGAAATGTGTGATCCCAGCTGTTTCTTCCTTTTAACTGCTAGTGGGGGGTTGAACTGATTGATTGGGAACTTGGCTGTGCTCTGATTGGATGGGGTTTTCTGTGCTCTGATTGGATGGGGTGTGTCCTGTGTTGGTGGGGCTTGGTTGTGCTCAGTCTAGTCTGTGCTGCAGGGGATTTGAGCTGGTGAGCTGCATAGCTGTTGTTTGGCTTTGTGGTCGTACATCTTCATAGTGGGTGTCAGTCTGCTGCATGAATGGATTGGAGGGGTTTGAAATGGCTAATGTTGCAGCTGCGGTCTGGCTTCTGGTCCTTGGTCGTGCTTCATGATCAGTGTGGGTTTGGGTCTGCTTTCTGGGTGGATGTGCGGTGGTGACATCCTGTGTGGACCTTGTGAGTGTGGGTCTGGTGTCATTCCTCGTGTTAGGGACTCGTTTGTCAATAAGGGCGGGTTTCCAAATGGCTGGTAGGCGGAGGTGTCATCTCGTTTGTTCATGCTGTGTGGGCGTTTTCTATCTCAATGGCTTCTCTGATTATTCTGTTGTTAAAGTGTTCAGTTTTGGCGATAGTTCTGGTCTTTTTAAAGTCAATATCATGTCCTGTGACTTTAAAGTGTTGGACCAGGGAAGAAGTTGGTTCCTCTTTTTTGAATGAGTTCTTGTGTTCTTCAATGCGTGCACTTATTCTTCTGTTGGTTTGTCCAATGTATGTGGTGGGGCAGGCGGTGCATGGGATTTCATATACTCCTTGATTTTCTTATATATATATATATATATATATATATGTAGGTCTTCAGGCTAGGTGTTTACAGCTTCGTGCTTCTAGGAGAAATGTGTGATCCCAGCTGTTTCTTCCTTTTAACTGCTAGTGGGGGGTTGAACTGATTGATTGGGAACTTGGCTGTGTTCTGATTGGGTGGAGGTGTGTTCTGATTGGTTGGGGGTTTGGCTGTGCTCTGATTGGATGGTGGGGTTGGCTGTGTTCTGATTAGCTGGGGGTGTGTTCTGTTTGGGGTGGGGCTTGGATGATGAATGGGATTTCGTTGAAACATCGCCAAGACACTTCCAATTTTACGCGGGAGAAAACCCAAATAACCAAAGACCTACATACAAACACCTGCGAAAATCTCAGAAAAAACACACACACATATAATATATATGTATAAATATATACATATACATATATATATATATATACATATACATATACATACACATATATATATATATATATATATATTTGTTTTCTGAGGTTTTCACGGGTGTTTGTATATAGGTCTTTGGTTGTTCGGGTTTTCTCCCGTGTAAAATTGGAAGTGTCTTGGCGACGTTTCGACGAAGTCTCATTCGTCATCTTCAGGCTTCAGCTTCGTGCTTCTGGGAGCATATATATATAAAGGTAAAGGTTTCCCTCGCACATATGTGCTAGTTGTTGCCGACTCTAGGGGGCGGTGCTCATCTCCGTTTCAAAGCCGAAGAGCCAGCGCTGTCCGAAGACGTCTCCGTGGTCATGTGGCTGGCATAACTCAACACCAAAGGTGCACAGAATGCTGTTACCTTCCCACCAAAGGTGGTCCCTATTTTTTCTACTTGCATTTTTACGTGCTTTCGAAACTGCTAGGTTGGCAGAAGCTGGGACAAGTAACAGGAGCTCACCCCGTTACATGGCAGCACTAGGGATTCGAACCGCTGAGCTGCTGACCTTTCGATCGACAAGCTCAACCTCCTAGCCCCTGAGCCACCGTGTCCCTTCATTCATATATATGTGAGACCTCGTCGAAACGTCGCCAAGATACTCTCAACCTTACACGGGAAAAAACCCGAAAATGCCAACACCTACATACCTACACCCGTGAAAACTTACGAAAACATATATATAGATAGATAGATAGATAGATAGATAGATAGATATAGATATTTGTTTTCGTAGGTTTTCACAGGTATAGGTATGTAGGTATGTATGTATGCCAAAACCTACATATATATATGTGTGTGTGTGTGTGTGTACATGTATACATATGTATATGTATGTATATGTGTACATACATATATACATACACACACATACATTTCTATATGTGTATTTATGTGTGTGTAATATATATATATATATATGTATGTATGTATGTATGTAGTTTCCTTGCAGGTATTTAATTACTCAACTGCTAACTGATGATATTATCTAGTCAGGTAAGGAAACATCTACAAGAGAAGCCAAAGGTACTTTTTCAAGAAGCAATTGGACTTTCTCTGTTTTTTGTTGAAGTCGTTTCCCTTCTCCTCCAAGAAGCTTCTTCGGTTCTTCCTGAATGGTGGAGAACAGAAGGACTTATATTCATCCCTCTGAGAGTCATTGAGGCCACTTAGACAGATGACCAGATAAACCTCCAAGTGGTCTCAATGACTCTCAGAGGGAGCACTAACGTCCAGATGACTGCGCGGAATATAAATCCTTCCATTCTCCACCATTCAGGCACAACTGAAGAAGCTTCTCGGATGAAAAGTGAAACCTCTTCAAGGAAAAACAAAGAAAATCCAGTTGCCTGTTGAAAAAACACCTTTGGGACAACCATGAGCTGGATGACTAAGAATCTCGATAGATGTCTACAAGAAAATAACCAAGCTCACCAAGGATCCTCCAGATATAATTCCACAGATATAAAGAAATAAAAAGACCAGGCTCCAGAGTTATTAAATCTAATAAGCAAAATCCACCCTCTGCTTCCTACATTGTACTGCACTTAATTGGAAGGCAGCCTCTTTAAAACAACTAGACATAAGTCCCTCACTCCGCTCAGGAGATCTCACGGTATCCAAGCCTGCCGCATTAAACCAGAGTGGCATTATTTAGATCATTGTTTAATGAAACTCATCACTGTTTACATCCAAATTGATTTTAGTCTGTGCCTGCACCAAGCCCGACGCATACAAAACTCCCCATAATGTCATTTATTAAATAAGCACCATCCGGCAAAATGCACCTTTCACCCTAATGAGGTCAGAATTCATTTTATATTCCTGAAATGAAAAGGAACAGATAATAAATCTGTCAGATTTTTAAAAAAAACTTCACTCCCCCCTCCCCTTTTTCGGGCTTTTTAAATACTGAGTAACTCTCAACCATCTGTTGTTTTAAAGTACAGAGTACATCAATGAACATATGGGCTTCCTTTTCAACCAGCTGTAGTGTAGTTAAAGTTATAATAAGAGCTTTTGGGGAGGGAGATCTGTTTGCATTAAAAACTCGGCTCATTAAAGCATCTCTGACAAGCTATAGAGTCTTTCGCAGCACTAAAAACTAATACAAATTTGTCATTTTATAACACATTTCTCTCCCCCCACAAAAAAATTTCTCCCCCTTATTTATGGCTGTAAAGATTCTGCTCAAATAAACAGCATTATTTTTCCAAACCTAAGTTCGACGTATCAGGTCCGGAAATTCGGTACCCTGTTTCCCTGAAAATAAGACCCAACCGGAAAATAAGTCCTAGCATGATTTTTTCAGGATGCTTGTTATATAAGCCCTACCCCCCAAAATAAGCCCCAGTTAAGATTGTGAGCCAGATGGATACATTTAGTACTGTATTTCCCCCAAAATAAGACCTAACCAAAGACAAAATAAGCCCTAATTTTGGCAAAATAAGGGCAAAAATTAATATACCCGGTCTTATTTTTGGGGAAACATAGTAGTTAGGGCTACGATTTTGTGAATGACCAAAAGACAGCTGTTGTTAACTTAGAAGGCTAAATCTTTTTTATTCAAGCATTTTATGCGAACGTTTTCAGGTTTGCTTTGAAATGGGGTGCAAACGATGTGACTGAGATTAATTAAAGGGTAATGTGAGAGAGAGAGAGACATTGGATGTCTCCGAGCCAACAAATATTGACCGAAACACAAAACATACCTTTATCTGGGTGGTTCAGAATCATGATTTTCCGGTGAGCATTTCTAATCTTGGCCTTGCCAGCAGATGGACTGTAAAATATATATTTGGAGCGCTTAGCATAAATCAGGAGTCTTGCAGGCGGAAAACTAGCAAATTTGCATTGCTTCAGAAAGCATAAAATTCTAGAGGTCTTTGCCATCTGGTGGTGAAAGAGTGTACTACACCTTTCCAGATTTTTTTAAAAAAAACTTGGGAGACTAGACCAGAATAGAATAAACTAGAATAGAAAAGAAAACATTGGAAAAATAATAGAATAGAATAGAATAGAATAGAATAGAATAGAATAGAATAGAATAGAAAATATTGCAATGAAGAATAGAATAGCATAGCATAGCATAGGAATAGAATAGAAGAATAGAATAGAAAATATTGGAATGAAGAATAGAATAGCATAGCATAGGAACAGAATAGAATAGAATAGAATAGAATAGAATAGAATAGAACAGAATAGAAAATATTGGAATGAAGAATAGAATAGAATAGAATAGAATATTTGGGATATTTTAATACTCAACTGCACAATAGGGAAATTTCTACGTGCTCCATTTTTTTCTTGAATGAAGTATCATAATTTCTGTGTTCCATTTAAATCTGTGCACATTTTAAATACTATCAGACTCACTATTCTAAATTAATATATAAAACTTGTTGTTGTGACTCAGGGCCTCGAGCCTGTTCTCATGGAGGAGAGTGACTCGGGGAGTGAGGGAGAGGAGCCAGCAAGGCCTCCCTCGCCAGGACACTCCTCGCTGGCACCGCCCGAAGTTCCAGCTGCAGGCCAGGAGGAGGAGCTGACAAAGCCTCCCTCTCCCGCACCCTCCTCCCCCCTGGCAACGCCTCAAGTCCCAGCTGCTGACGATCAATCCTGGATTGATCCGGCGCAGCGACGAAGAGATAAGCATGCGCAGCGGAGGAAAAAGTGTGGCAGGCTCAGAGATTGCTGAGTCACTGAGCCACACCCCACAGGGTATAGAAGTGGGTGGAGCTGCCATGTGGCCCTTGTGGCGGACAAAAAAGCTACCAAGGGTGCACTGCAGCTCGGTTGTTGGAGGGTTAAAGGACTTTGTTAATGAGTTTTTGGCAACGGATCTTGGACACGAGATAACGGACTCAGAACTTGGCAGGTCTCCGCACGGTCACCGCCAAGTAGTTCCTCAGCTGAAGAAAATCAGGTCTGTAGCAAATAAAAAGACTGGGAGACACGCGTCTTTGTGTTTGCTCTGTGAAGTGGGGACGGGGACAGAACACTTGTATTACTCATTTGCTCATGCTTCCTTTCCATTCCCATTCCTCTTACCATTGTTTTATTTTGTAACGCGCCCTGAATAACGGATTCAAAAGACACTGTATAAAAAGATACAAATGTAACTATGCAGGTGGTTCTCGACTTACGACCACAATTGAGCCCAATCCTTTCCCTTGCTAAGCGAGACAGTTGTGGGATTAGCGTTGCCCCATTTTATGACCTTTCTTGCCACGGTCATTAAGCAAATCTCTGCCGTTGTTAAAGTTACTAGAGTGACGCTGGCTTCCCCATTGACTTGACTTGTCAGAAGGTCGCAAAAGGGGATCACGTGACCCCGGGACACTGCGACCGTCATAAATATGAGTCAGTTGCCAAGCATCTGAATTTTGATCACGTGACTCTGAGGATGCGGCAATGGTTGTAAGCGTGAAAAATGGTTATAAGTCCATATTTTCATTGCCGCTATAACTCAGTCACTAAATGACATGAATGTTTCCTCCCTTTCCGTCTCAATTCCTCTTATCCTGTTTCAATGCTATTATTTTATTTTGCAGCATATCTTGAATAACAGATTCAAAAGGCAGTGTATAAAAAGACACAAAACTTAACTGGATTTCCAAAGTGCAGGAGGAAAAGCTATAAAATGGCATTTATTTTCCGAAGGTCCTAGAGCTGTCGAGCAGGAAGTTCTGCCGGTAAATTCTGCACCGTCTCTCTTTCAGATAAATCTTCTTTTCAAGGCAAAAGGCTTACCTTTTGGTATTTAACTTCAGACAAGTCGTCAAGAATGTGTAAAGGTATTTCACATGCAAGGTTGGAAATGCAAATGTAAAAAAAGGAAGGGACCTTTTATCATTTATGGTGGACGTGCGATAAAGCAAAGAAATATTGGGAGTATAGGATTCATATCCTAATACAGAAAATTCTTAAAGTGAACCTAAAGAGAAAACCAGAGACTTTTCTTTGGGGCTTAATGGAAAAAAATATAATATATGTGGGTATATACATAATGGGATGCAGTGGCTCAGTGGCTAAGACACGGAGCTTGTCGATCAAAGGGTCAAGAGTTCAGCGGTTCGAATCCCTAGTGCCGCATAACGAGGTAAAAAATGCAAGTAGAAAAAATAGGGACCACCTTTGGTGGGAAGGTATCAGCGTTCCGTGCGCCTTTGGCGTTGAGTCATGCCGGCCACATGACCACGGAGACGTCTTCGGACAGCGCTGGCTCTTCGGCTTTGAAACGGAGATGAGCACCGCCCCCTAGAGTCGGCAACGACTAGCACGTATGTGCTAGGGAAACCTTTACCTTTACCTTATATACATATTTGTGTCTGTCTATCTATCTATCTCTATCTACTTACCTACCTACCTACCTACCTATGTTTATGCAGTGTAAAATTAGAGATGGTGACCCTTTAAGAGCTGTATGCACTGAACTTTCATTTTTAATGTATGCCAATTAGTTTACGTTTAAAGTGACAATAAAGTTATTCTATTCCTATTCCTACTCTACTCTTCATTCCAATATTCTATTCTACTCTACTCTGGTCTACTCTTCATTCCAATATTCTGCTCTACTCTACTCTACTCTACTCTACTCTATTCTATTCTGTTCTCTACTCTACTCTACTCTACTCTATTCTATTCTGTTCTCTACTCTTCATTCCAATATTCTGCTCTACTCTACTCTACTCTACTCTACTCTACTCTACTCTACTCTACTCTACTCTACTCTTCATTCCAATATTCTATTCTACTCTACTCTATTTGACTTGGAAAACAATTTGGAACTTTGATGTTATATACGTTGACGGTAGCAAGATTATTTTAGGCACAAAAACGGAAGGACATTTCGATCCCCATAATGGATAAAGGGCTGCAAAAGTTGATGGAGTTGGCAGAGATGGCTAAATGGGCTGCTTTGATCCACGAAAAAAGTATAAATACTTTTATTCCTACTTGGAAACCGTTTCTGGACTTTGTGCTTAAGGTGGGAAAAAAATGAAACGTTGATTTTGGGTTTGACCAATTCAATAGATTTATAGTTCTAAAAATGGCTGGTTTAACCTATTATGTAAAAGTAAAAAGTTGAGGTTGGATGTTATTATCTTATTCTCCTGTACCAAAGGGAGTAAGAAGTCAACACTTTTTCTTTCTTTCCCCCCTTCTTTTCCACACTTTTCCCTTCCCCTATTTTTCTTACTATTTGCTTTTGTATTTTTTATACATTACAGTATAAACTAATAAAAATTGTTCATTAAAAAAAAAAAAGACAAAAGGCTTACCTTATGCCTAAAATAAGACTAGCTTCCCGAACGTTCATTTTCGATTCGAATCCGCCTTTGTAATACGAAGAAACGGTCTGTGAACAAAATAAAAGGGGAATTTTAGAAGGAGCACAAGAGCATCAGAACCATCGTATGGACAGAATTCTGCTTTGAAGCAACAAAATGGCGGTTCCAGAATAATAATCAGAAACCACTACGTTCTGCAGAAAGAAGCAGGAAGCCTAGATGGGGAGCAGGGGGGCGGGATTTATATTTGGAAAAAGCAGCCGAGTTAAAAATTAAATAACTTTACCTGGAGCGCGTGTCCTCCAATCTCCAAGCTGGCCATCTGGGGCTGCTAATTAGGTGGTTGTTGTTTTTAAATAAATTTTTAAAAAAAGCCCCAAAACAACGTAGACTAAAGTTTGCATCCTGCCATCTGCCTTCGGCAAAGAGAGGCAGAAACAGGACATGGGAATAACAACAAAAGAATATTTTATTTGACCCATGGCAGCAGGTATTGGAAAAGTATCTACACCAGGGAGTCCTTGGCTTACGATTGCAACTGAGACCGGAAATCTCATCATTAAGAGTGTGTGTGTGTGTGTGTATTTAACTTATATCCCATCATGTCTTTTCAGGTTATCTAGTAGAGACAATAAAATATTTCATTATGTTCTATTCCATTCTTCATTCCTTTTATTCTATCCTATCCTATTCCTTATTCTATTCCATTCCATTCCATTCTTGTGGGATGCTCTCTTCTTTTCCTAAATAATTGAATCCCCACCTGTCCCTCTGATCTCTGGGACGCTGTTTATTAGCATTTAGTGAGACTCCTTTAAAACTGGGTTGTTGTTGTTTTCATTTACTAGCCATATAAATTATCTTAAATAAAATATTTAATTCTATTAAATATCCTATCCTATCCTATCCTATCCCATTCCATATTTTCTTTTCCATTCCATTCCATATTTTCTATTCTATTCTATTCTATTCTATTCTATTCTATTCTATTCTATTCTATCCCATTCCACTCCATTCCATATTTTCTATTCTGTTCTGTTCTGTTCCATTCTATTCCCTATCCTATCCTATCCTATCCTATCCTATCCCATTCCATATTTTCTTTTCCATTCCATTCCATATTTTCTATTCTATTCTATTCTATTCTATTCTATTCTATTCTATTCTATTCTATTCTATTCCTTATTCCATTCTATTCCTGTTCTGTTCTGTTGTTCTTATTCTATTCTATTCTGCATTCTATTCTATTCTATTCTATTCTATTCTATTCTATTCTATTCTATTCTATTCTATTCTATTCTATTCTATTCTATTCTATTCTATTCTATTCCTTATTCCATTTTATTCCTGTTCTGTTCTGTTCTTATTCTATTCCTCCTATATCCAACTGGAAGAAAACCTTTTTTATTCCTTCAATGAGAGACTTCAAAGTTCTCGCTGGGCCGGTTCAAATCTGGGGGAAGACCATTCAGGAATCAGAGAGTAAAAGAGAAATGTTCTTTTTCCCCCACTTCTTGGCTGGGTGGGAAAAAGACTATAGACTCTCTCATATGATAAAACCCCAATTTTTACCGAGCACTTAGGAGAAACAGGTGTCCATTAATAACCCACGAAATGGGATCTTTTTTTGTTTTACATAATTAACTTAATTTACATTATGCGGTAATAGATGTAATTTAGTCAGTGGCGTCCCTTTGTTCATTTGTGAAATTAGACAATTGCGGGAGTGGTGCAAATGAAGTTAACGACCATAATTAGGCAGAGGGTGAAGTCTGTGCTGAGATGTCGTCCTCCTCACCCAAAACCCTCTGAGTTTCACTGTGCAGGTATCCTCGACTTACAATAGTTCACTTAGCGACCGTTCAAAGTTACAACGGCACTGAAAAGGGGGGGCTCACGACCGTTTTTCGCATTTAATGACCGTTGCAGCATCCTTAGGGTCACGTGATCAAAAATCCAGAGTCTTGGCAACTGACTCATATTTATGACGGTCGCGGTGTCCCAAGGTCACGTGATTCCCTTTTGCGACCTTCTGTCCAGCGAAGTCAACGAGGAAACCAGATTCACTGAACGACCATGTTCCTCGTTTAGCAACTTCAGTGATTCGCTTCACAACCGCGGCAAGAGAGGTTGTAAAATGGGACAAAACTCGCATAACAAATGTCTTGCTTAGTAATGAGTCAGTTGTGACTCGAGGGCTATCTGTTAAGTTGTAAATGACTCCTGTTTTTTCATCTGGGGCTGCTTGGGGTCTTTTGGTGAAGAAGCAAAGAATATAAACAGAAATAAATGGGCAATATACCCGGGTAGTCCCGGACTTACGACCACAATGGAGCCCAAATTTTTATGTCGCTAAATGAGACGCGTGAGTTTTGTCCCTTTTATTTTACAATCTTTCTTGCCACCATTAAGTGAATCGCTGTAGTTGTTCATTAAGCCGTAAATTAGTTTGACTTAGGAAAAAATCCGGCTTCTTTCCAATTCATTCCAAATTTTAGCCATTTATTTATTTATATTTATTTAATCATATTTATATGATTTATATATTCATATTTATATTTGGAGAGACCAGACCCATCAGCCTTGTCCCACCTTACAAAAAAAAAAATTACAGAAGCACTGCAGAAAAAATAATTGCTACCAACCTGCCTTCCATTGAGGACCTGTATACTGCACGAATCAAGAAGAGGGCCGTGAAAATATTTGCAGATCCCTCGCATCCTGGACATAAACTGTTTGAACTCCTACCCTCAAAACGACGCTATAGAGCACTGCACACCAGAACAACTAGACACAAGAACAGTTTTTTCCCGAAGGCCATCACTCTGCTAAACAAATAATTCCCTCAACACTGTCAGACTATTTACTGAATCTGCACTACTATTAATCGTTTCATAGTTCCCATCACCAATCTCTTTCCACTTATGACTGTATGACTATAACTTGTTGCTGGCAATCCTTATGATTTATATTGATATACTGACCATCAATTGTGTTGTAAATGTTGTACCTTGATGAACGTATCTTTTCTTTTATGTACACTGAGAGCATATGCACCAAGACAAATTCCTTGTGTGTCCAATCACACTTGGCCAATAAAATTCTATTCTATTCTATTCTATTAAAAAAAAAAAGGCTGTTCACGGCATTTTCTTTCCTGCTTGACACCCAGAATCCCCATCGTTTTTGAGGGTGTTATACCTGCCTTGGGCAAAACCAAGCGAAATCTTTCTTTAATTTTTAAAAAGCTCACAGCTGGCGCATCGGCCTTCTTGCAAAGCAGGATATCTAAGCCGCTTGGATAAGGGTTTCTCCAAATTAGTGCCCATCAAAGAAAATGCTCATTTGACAAATCCCAAGTTACTTTCTCCGTTTCATTTTATTTTTGTTTTGCTCCGGTGTCCCGAAAGAGTGCACTTTGAGGGTCGGCCTCCCTCCGGATAGTCATAAATTTAAGAACAGGAAGCGGTTTGCATAAAACTGATTTTGTGGCCAGGAATTAATAACAGCGAGAGCTGCAAGAGTGACATCTGTCCGAAGTACTTTTGGGGTTGAGCTTCTAATAACGAGAAGCTGCAAAGCGAGCGAAATAAGAAAACAAGCTAAATAAATAAAGCCAGCTAAGGAGACTGCCACGGAGAGGAAGGGGTCAACTTATTCTCCAGAGCACCTGAAGGCAGGACAAGAAGCAATGGATGGAAACCAATCCAGGAGAGAAGCAACCTGGAATTAAGGAGGAACTTCCTAACAGTGAGGACAATTAACCAGTGGAACTGCTTGCCACCAGAAGTTGTGAATGCTCCAACACTGGAGGTTTTTAAGAAGATATTGGACAGCCATTTGTCCAGAATGGTGTAGGGTCTCCTGCTTGAGCAGGGAGTTAGACTAGAAGACCTCCGAGGTCCCTTCCAATTCTGTTATTCTGTTATAAGTGAAATGTTGTGACCCCATCTTACCCATCACAAGAATCTCACTTGATGCAACCCACTCCTGACCCATCTCAGGACCCATCACAAGAATCTCAAGTGACGTGACCTGCATCTGACCCACCTCAAGACGCTCACCTGACATGCTCCACACCTGACCCATCTCAAGACCCTCACTTGACACACCCACACCTGACCCATCTCAAGGCCCATCAGAAGACCCATACCTGACGTGACCCACACCTGACCCATCTCAAGGCCCATCAGAAGACCCATACCTGATGTGACCCACACCTGACCCATCTCAAGACCCTCACTTGACACACCCACACCTGACCCATCTCAAGGCCCATCAGAAGATCCATACCTGATGTGACCCACACCTGACCCATCTCAAGACCCTCACTTGACACAACCACACCTGACCCATCTCAAGGCCCATCAGAAGACCCATACCTGATGTGACCCACACCTGACCCATCTCAAGACCCTCACTTGACACACCCACATCTGACCCATCTCAAGGCCCATCAGAAGACCCATACCTGACATGACCCACACCTGACCCATCTCAAGACCCTCACTTGACACACCCACACCTGACCCATCTCAAGGCCCATCAGAAGACCCATACCTGATGTGACCCACACCTGACCCATCTCAAGATCCTCACGTGACACACCCACACCTGACCCATCTCAAAGCCCATCAGAAGATCCATACCTGATGTGACCCACACCTGACCCATCTCAAGACCCTCACATGACACACCCACACCTGACCCATCTCAAAGCCCATCAGAAGACCCATACCTGACATGACCCACACCTGACCCATCTCAAGGCCCATCACAAGACCTTCACCTGAAGTGACCTCCCCATCACAAGACCTACTGACCACACAAAGCCCTTATAAGCTGAGGAACACTGTCACCCCTTCAACTCTGCTGAAGATGTTACCTAGGCTGGTAACGAAATGTTCGCAAACCGACCCACAGGCTCGGAGAAGGAAACTCCATCCTCATTTATCTTCCCAGTCAAAGACACACTGTGAACTGCTTGCTGCTCCTCAACTGTTCTGACCCAGCTCCCCGAACACGACAAACCCTCTGAAGTGAACTCAAAGATTCCTTTATATAGCCCTGGCAAAAAGTTTCACTGCAGGCTAACAAGTCCATCCGGCAGGGACATGAAGAGTTGTCTGATATTCATCTCCACCCCCTGCCTTTTATCCCCAGAGCTAGGGTGAGGCTTCGCTAGCAGCAGTGGCTCTTCCGTCCCAAGGACCGGCCCATAGATTTCCACTGCTCTCCTCTCCTCTGCCTTCTGCGTATCTGCATATCTGCGTGTCAGGCACTGGACCCAGCTGTTCCTCCTCTTCCTCATCAGCCACCTCTAGACCTGGGGGCTGTTGACTCTCCATCTGAGGGCTGACGGACGGCCCCGGCTCTGGCTCTCTCTCTCTCTGACAGCTCTATTCTCTCTTCCCCCCTCGGAGCTCTCAGGTTGCCTTGATGCTGACCTTGACTCCCACGCCTCCTCCTCTTATTCAGCTGGTGGAGGGGCCAGGCCACAACATCAACCATCCCTCTGAGCACCTTCGCATTTACTGATATAATACGAAACTAATTTTAGTCTAACATTTCTGAGAGCTACAGCTACCGCCTACAGAATCGAGTGGGAGATTAAAAAAAATAGGCAGCGATCCATCAAATCCATGCTCGGGGTTGCTAAACTCTCGGTCAGACCCACTCATTCAAAACAGAAATAGGCAAGGGATAGATAATAGAAGGCTGTGGGGCTGTTGTTGTTATTGTCGTTGTATATGTATGAAAAATGTGTGTATATAAAAGCTGGGGAGTGGGAGTGGAGCGAATGGAAGGGGAGAGGAATAAAAGGAAAGGAGCAGGCCAGCCAAGCGGAGGCAGATTAGGCAGACACAAAGAGACCAACGGGGAGGGGGAGGGGGAGGAGGGGAGGGGGAGGATTTAGGTCAGAGACAAATAGGATTTTAATAATAGATGGAGCTGGGGAGCTTCTGTCTCGCACCAGAGCCAATAGGAGGGGCCGGTCTCGCTTTTTGCACCCTCCCCAGCCCTCAAAAGGAAGTAAGTTGCACAGCAAACAGATCCTACCAGACAGACAGATAGACAGACAGAAAAGCTTAATATGATTACGGATCTCTGTGTTTATGTACTGTATGTGTGTGAAGCTATAGCTATAGGTCACTAAATGAACAGTTATAACTCAAGGACTATCTGTATATACCATATATCTGTATACCAGGGGTGAAATCCAGCAATTCTGACAGGTTCTGAAGAACGAGTAGCGGAAATTTTGAGTAGTTCGGAGAACCGGCAAATGCTACCTCTGGTTGGTCCCAGGAGTGGGGAGGGAATGGAGATTTTGCAGTATCCTTCCCCCAGGAATGGGGCGGGAATGGGAATTTTGCAATATCCTTCCTCTGGAGTGGGGTGGGAATGGAGATTTTGCAGTATCCTTCCCCTGCCACGCCCACCAAACCACGCCCACAGAACCGGTAGTAAAAAAATTTGGATTTCACCACTGCTGTATACTACCTCTGTGTGTGTGTGTGTGTGTGTGTGTATCTGTGAAGCTATGCATGACAGTAGAGTAGAGTAGAGTAGAGTAGAGTAGAGTAGAGTAGAGTAGAGTAGAGTAGAGTAGAACAGAACAGAACAGAGCAGAGCAGAGCAGAACAGAACAGAACAGAACAGAACAGAACAGAACAGAATAGAATAGAACAGAATAGAATAGAACAGAACAGGAATAAAATAGAATAGAATAGAATAGAATAGAATAGAATAGAATAGAATAGAATAGAATAGAATAGAATAGAATAGATAAAACGGAACAGAATAGAATATAAGTTGGAAGGGACCTTGGAGGTCTTCTAGTCCAACCCCCTTCTCAGGCAGGAAACCCTCATACCATTTCAGACAAATGGTTGTCCGATCTCTTCTTAAAAACCTCCAGTGTTGGAGCACCTATAACTTCTGCAGGCAAGTCGTTAATTGTCCACATTGTTAGGAAGGTTGATTAGTTTCCATCCAATGCTTCTTGTCCTGCCTTCTGGTGCTTTGGAGAATAGCTGGACTCCCTCTTCTTTGGGGCAGCCCCTGAGATATCGGAAGTGCTATCGTGTCTCCCCTGCTCTTTCTTTTCATCAAACTAGACACACCCAATTCCAACTCTATCAAGATGTGGGTTTTTTTCCCCCCCTTCTAACATTACGAAAAAGGATCTAAGATTTCAACTTACAGTCGCTGAAATGTTCTTTGCTACCTGGGAGAAGATTTCTTCTAAAGGTTTCCAGAGTTGGAAGGCGTAACGACCTATAAAATATTGAAACCAAAGGCAACTTAACATCTGAATAACTGCTATAGAAGTATATGCAGCACTAGCACTTTCGGCCAGAAATCCGAGTATTTAATTTTCTTCGCCCCCCCCTCCCCCCAATTTCATTAGCTGTTGCCCTTTTTTTTGATTTAGACGGTTTCCCCGGCGGCTGGTTTTGGAGGCAGGCCCAGTCCGGCAGGAGGAAAAATTGGCAGGTGAAATCGGTCTTCGTTTTTACAGTGTTATAGGGGGAAAAGATATCTTTTTCAGAAACTACTTGCTCATCACAAAAATATTAAAGGTAAAGGTTTCCCTCGCAGGTATGTGCTAGTCGTTCCCGACTCTAGGGGGCGGTGCTCATCTCCGTTTCAAAGCCGAAGAGCCAGCGCTGTCCGAAGACGTCTCCGTGGTCATGTGACCGGCATGACTCAACGCCAAAGGCGCACGGAACGCTCTTCCCTTCCCACCGAAGGTGGTCCCTATTTTTTCTACTTGCATTTTTTACCTGCTTTCGAACTGCTAGGTTGGCAGAAGCTGGGACAAGGAATGGGAGCTCACCCCGTTACACGGCAACACTAGGGATTCGAACCGCTGAACTGGCGACCTTTTGATCGACGAGCTCAGCATCTTAGCCACTGAGCTACTGCATCCCTCACAAAAATATTACACTGATACTAAACTCTTTTTAACGTCTGGCTCTCTTTCTCCCAAATCCATCTCTTCAATGAACTTCACAGAAAGCAATGCTGTGTATTAACTTATTTCAGGAAAAAATGAGGGCAGGAATCTCAGGTTTTTACAACCATTCGTTTAGTGACTGTTCGAAGTTACGACGGCACCGGAAAAAAGGGACTTCTGGGCCGTTTTTCACACTTGCGACCGTTGAGGCACCCACCATGGTCATGAGATCAAAATTCATGATTCCCAAAATTCTTGGGAACCCGACTCGTATTTATGACGGATGCAGTCTCCCAGGGGTCACATGATCCCTTTTTGTGACCTTTTGATGAGCCAAGTCAACAGGCAAGCCAGATTCGTTTAACGACCGTGTGACTAACTTAACAACGTCAGCGATTGATTTAAGAAATATGGTAAGAAAAGCCTTACTACAAGAATTTTGGGCTCAATTATGGTCGTAGGTCAAGGGCTGCCTGTACAGTAGTGGCCAAAGTTGTAGAAAAGTGTATTTTCTAAAACTAGCTAATAACACCACTGGTTTTTTGGGAGTAATACCATAAAATTATATATCAGTGGAAAGCTAATTGAATCAGGAATGTAATGCTATAACTTTTTTTTTTATTTGCATTTATATCCCGCCCTTCTCCGAAGACTCATGGCGGCTTACACTATGTTAGCAATAGTCTTCATTCCCTAACCCTAACCCCTTTATGAAGGATTTGCTATTAGAATAGCAGTTACAGTATAAAGAAGAAAAGGGAAACACGTAGAAAAAATCAGATATACAAAAATGATCATCATAGGGCCTCTGGTGGCTCAACAGACTAAAGCAGTCTGTTATTAACACAGCCGCTTGCAATTACTGCAAGTTCAAGTCCCACCAGGCCCAAGGTTGACTCAGCCTTCCATCCTTTATAAGGTAGAAAAAATGAGGACCCAGATTGTTGGGGGCAATAAAAAGTTGACTTTGTATATAAATATACAAATGGATGTAGACTAGTGCTTAACACAATGTAAGCCGCCCTGAATCTTCGGAGAAGGGCGGGATATAAATTCAAATAAATAAATAAATAAATCAATCAATCAATCAATCAATCAATCAATCAATCAATCAATCAATCATAGAAAAAATGAGATATACAAAAGTTATCATCATGTCAATTCATCCTTAGTTGGATTAATCCTAAATTGGGTAACCTTTAGCATGAACTACGGCCTTACAACGTCTTCCCATGAAGTAAACTTTTAGTTCTGCAGCTGTTCTAATGTGAAACCAAGATTGAATGATGGCTTCTATTAATTGGATTTTATTGCTGGGTCGCTTCTGAGTAACAAGTTTCTTTAGTCGGCTCCATAGATTTTCAATTGGGTTAAAGATCTGGGCTATTCCCAGGCCATTCCAGCAGGGGAATAGGATTATCTTGAAACTCAAAAAAAAAAAAAGGTGTTATTAGCCATCAAACCTCAAAAATGCACTTTCTCCAAAAGGTTTCCACAATTTTGGCCATTACTATATTTAGGTCAAAGCCCAGATAGATCATTGTGTCAATTTGGGAATGGTTTTGTTTTGTTTTTTTAATTTATTGTCAAACAATACTATACTGTGATTTGGGAGGATTTAAAATCCCTCCAGCAATTGACAAATTATTCAAAATTAAAGTCGTCCCTGATTATATCTCAAATCAGCAGGCCACTCAATACAGCCACCAGAAGCCAGAGTCAACTCAAAGGGAAGTTTACTTTTTTATATACTGGTGGATTGGTAATCTCGCCGGATATGAAAGGTAGCATTCCTGATTTTTTTTTTCTTTTTTGCTTAAGAAATTGTGTTATGTTAACATACGGTATTTTATTCTGAAGCGTATTTATACTAACCTCCAAAAGCAACGGCTGCGATGCCCAGGCCAACTCCGATGACAGATTTGGCCTATTAAAAAAAAAGAAGAAGAAGGAAGAAATTTAGCAATTTGACACTAGAAAAATGAAAACGTTGCTTGCACAATGATTGAGATGCAATTTTTCAAATAACAAAAAAAAACAAACTTCAGATGCCAACAATAAAAATTTGGACTTCTAATTCGACTGCATTGGGAATTATGACACCGTTGAGCTCAAAACTCAACAAAAGCTTTGGAAAAAGTCAAGGTGATGTATTGGTTTCAGATGGTGCTGTAAGGTTAGGGCTTCTGAGCATGTGCAAAAGGCCATGAGAAAACCTCTGCTTGCAGCTGGTGAGAAGGACCTGTGAAAAATGTGTGTGTGTGTGTCTGTCGGTCTCTCCTTCCTATCTATCTATCTATCTATCTATCTATCTATCTATCTATCTATCTATCTATCTATCTATCTCATCTATCCAAATCTATCATGTCTGTTTATGTTTATCTTCTCTCTCTCTCTCTCATTCTAATCCATCTATCCATCTATCATTATCTCTAAAATCTATCTATCTTTATCTCTATATCCAATATCTATCTATCTGTCTGTCTGTCTGTCTGTCTGTCTGTCTGTCTGTCTATCTATCATCTATCTATCTATCTATCTATCTATCTATCTATCTATCTATCTATCTATCTATCTATCATCTTTCAATCTATCTATCTATCCTAATCTATCATGTCTCTTTATGTCTATCCTCTCTCACACACATACACATCTATCTGTCTGTCTGTCTGTCTATCTATCTATCTATCTATCTATCTATCTATCTATCTATCTATCCTAATCTATCATCTATCTATCTATCTATCTATCTATCTATCTATCTATCTATCTCATCTATCCAAATCTATCATGTCTGTTTATGTTTATCTTCTCTCTCTCTCTCTCTCATTCTAATCCATCTATCCATCTATCATTATCTCTAAAATCTATCTATCTCTATCTCTATGTCCAATATCTATCTATCTGTCTGTCTGTCTTTCGGTCGGTCGGTCGGTCTGTCTATCTATCTATCTATCTATCTATCTATCTATCTATCTATCTATCTATCTATCTATCTATCTATCTATCTATCATCTTTCAATCTATCTATCCTAATCTATCATGTCTCTTTATGTCTATCCTCTCTCACACACATATACATCTATCTATCTATCTATCTATCTATCTATCTATCTATCTATCTATCTATCTATCTATCTATCTATCCTATCCAAATCTATCATGTCTGTTCATGTTTATTCTCTCTCTCTCTCTCTGTAATCCATCTATCCATCTATCATTATCTCTAAAATCTTTCAATCTCTCTCTCTCTCTCATATCATCTATCTATCTTCTAATCTATGATGTCTGTCTGTCTGTTTATCCATCCATCCATCCATCCATCCAATTTATGCGCTGTCCCTCTCAACAGAGGCGACTCTGAACCACCCTGAACGCCAACATATGGATGCACAGAAAAACAAATGAAGTCGAAGCGAGGGCTGACGGCAGCGCCAGCTTATTCCACAGTGCTCAACCGAGGTGCTGCACATTATTCAGAGCCACGCTTTTCGTTCTGTACGAACTCCCATTAATATTCCTAAGAGCCCAGCTGATGCGCCACTTCAAGTGATTACAGTTCACTGTTGGAATTCTTGTCATGTTTTGCCTTGTTCCAAGAGGCCCAACTCCTCATTCTCAAGAATAATTCTTTCCACTTGTACAGCATCTTTAATCTAAGCCTCTTGAAGTAAGTTTACAAACATTAATTCTCACAATACAAGACACACAGTAATTAGACTGCTTATTTCGTTAATGGGGGAAGGTGATGTTTGTTGCTCTTGCTCGCCCATGCAAGACGCGCACCCAAAATGAGAGAGAGAGATCTGTGATTTTTGTACTATGTGCTCCAGAGTACTTCATGCACAGAGTAAAAGGGATTATCTATCTATATTCGTCCGGAAGAAGCTGGCCTATTATGACCAACTCTGGTGGCACAAAATCCAAGCAGATGGTCTTCAAACCACTAAACGTGGTTTGAGTGACTTTAGAAAACGTGATTTTCTAAAAATTATATCAAGAATAAGAGTGGTGCATATTTTTCTCAAATTCTCCCCCCCCCCCAAAAATCACATTTTAAAAATCCAACTTACGGTCCTTTGCTTGCACGAACCAAACAGCACAAAAGTTTTGCACGTTTTAATACGCACAAAATATACACATTTTAATACACACTTCCGTGTTCCCTTACCCATAGGGCTGAAAGCTGCTTAAAACAAATTGCAATTGTAAAATGTCAAGTTTCCCCAGAAAAGTCACGTCAGCTCATACGTTAAGCATTTCACTTCAGTCTGCCCTCCTATCTGGTGAAGGAATAGAAATATTACAATCTTGATTATCCCAAATTCAGACCAGAATGGCGACTGGAAAAACACATGGCCCTTTTCTCCTTGATCAACGTTTCAAACTTGGCAATTTGAAAATACGTGACCTTCCTAGCTGAGGAATTCTGGGAGCTGAAGTCCACAGATCTTAAAATGGCCAAGTTTGAAAACCTGGATCCGTGATGGCGGGCAAAAGAAGAAGAAGGGGACGACAGAGAACGAGGTTCCTGGATGGAGTCACCGAAGCAGTCGGCGTGAGCTTCAATGGACTCCAGAGGATGGTAGAGGATAGGAACGCTGTCCATGGGGTCGTGATGGGTTGGATACGACTTCACAACTAACAACAACAAAAGAGAAAAATGCACCCACTTGCTTTATACAATAGCCGTGAGAAACCCCTTACTACTAAAATTTTTTTTAAAAAGTGGATTAACGTTGTATTGCTGCACGGCTAATCATTTTCAAAACTTGTTATGCCTTCCTCTAATGCATTCCTAAAATACGCATTCCCCGTATTTTAATTGGGGACTGGCGTTTTCATTACCCGATTCCTTACAAATTATTCCGACACAGCAGTAGATTATCACAGAAAGCCTTCCTGAGATATCATCCTAACGAAGAAACTTCCCTGTAGGGTGAAAACAAACAAGCACTTTATTCCATTACTTCGAATGAAGCTCTTTTCCTAATATTAAAAAAAAGAAAAGGGGAAAAAAAAAAACCCTAACTAGGCTAATGGAAAAACTGCAACGGACATATTTTCTTTTCCTTCGCTTGTTTGTTTAAAAGTGGTGATGTGAGAATCCACTGACGTGTTTTTCGGAAATATAAAATTAAAAAATCGAACCATCGGCATAATATTTAGCATTACCGTCAGAAGATATACATTAAGTGTGATGGCAATTATCCTCAAAACCTCTTGGGAAATTTACAGTTATTATGGCAGCAAATGCTGACAGTTCCGAGGTCCCTTTAAATTTTTCCAAAGCCTTTCTCGAAACACTTGACTAAACTTGCAAAATTGGCTTGCCAGAGACATAAATAACGCGAGTCCTGTATAAAATAACCAGGCTATGCGAAATTGCCTGCAAGTCTCCATAAACAACCTCAATTAGAAGCTATGGGGGCAAAGGAAAGGACACCGAATTTCTAAGGTTTAGAGGGGAAAAGGAAACAGATAAGAAAAAAAAACCAGACAGCATTAAACTCAGAACTGGGCACATGAATCTTTTCCCATCTCCATAGCCTTTCTGCTGATGCTTCCCTGAAGAGCTGATAGCAGCGTGATGGCGAACCTATGGAATGCATGCCACAGGTGGTCCGTGGAGCCATATCTGTGGGCACGCAAGCATTGCCCTAGCTCAGCTCCAGTGCACATCTGTCGTGTCCCACTCCTCCTCTGACGGCCGGGTCGGGGAAGTCCGTATCAAGCGTGCCTCTGCAGCTCTGCCAAAGTCCTATCAGAGTCCTCAGGGCAGGCAGGAATCCAAGGTGTGACTTCAGCAATCCAGATTAGACTTTGCCTGACTCAGAGAATGCCAGAAAGCAGATCCTTTATATAGGCCATGGGGTGTGGCTCCATGACTCAGCACTTATCCAGGCCTGCCCCTCCCTTCCTTTTGCTGACGTCGCCTCTCCATTCTCCGGAAGCGAGGATCTGTCCATTGCATCATTTCGTCCCCAGCTGCAGGTAATCCCAGCTCGTGGCTGGCTTCAGGCGCACATGCTATCGGAGGGAGGTTTGTTTGCTCAGTTTCTCCGGCCATGGTGCCAGGACTGGGGGCTCGAGGCATGCCAGGACATTCTCCTGTACTATCAGTATCTGGCAGGAGATGAGAAGGGCCCGGCTGCGGCGGGGGGGGGGGGAGGGGGCGAGCGAGGCACAACAACATCTGCGCACAGCCAGCTGATTTTCAGGCCTTCTGGGCCCACCGGAAGTCAAAAAAGGGGACATTTCCAGCCTCCGGAGGGTCTCTTGGGGGACGGGGAAGGCCGTTTTCACCCTCCCCAGGCTCCAAGGAAGTCTCTGGAGCCTGGGGAGGGAGAAAAACAGGGCTACTGGGCCTGTTGTGGCTCCAGCACCCCTCCCGGGCCTGGCCCCCTGCCAGAAAGTGACTCAGAGAATGAGAGGGAAGGGCAGTCAGGGCTCCCCTCTGCAGGGCCGGCCTCTCTGGCTTAGCTCCAGGAGCCACAGGCAGGCCAGGTGGTGACGAGGCCTCTGTCTCCTGTATCTCCCCCCCGCCCAGGAAATGCTTCCAGACCCAGCTGTGGACAATCAGTCCTGGTTTCATAGACAAGACAAGGTGGGAACAACAGAAGAAGGGGTGGAGCAGGACTAGAGAGTGCTGAGTCACGGAGCCACACCCCACAGGGTATAAAAGCAGGAGGGGCTGCTCTACTACTTCGTGACGGACAAACCAACTGACTGGAGAAAAATTGAGCTGAACTATTTGACTGAGCATTTGGCCTGGATTGCTGTTTGTTCCTGACTTTCTGATTGCTCCGGTAACATCAGGGAAAACCTTGGCAGACGTTCGCTGGTCTGCTGCCAGAGCTGATAGCTTCCGTGGACTAAATTGCTGGCTAACTGAGTCAGTTCACGTGCCTGCCGGACTGAGGTGGGGGGACAGAACAGGGCCCACCGTGCCATCGCGTGCCAAAAATAGGGAAAATGCGGGTGGGTGGGTGGGAGCGCACACATGCATGGGGGGGGCGAGGGGCATTGAATTATGGGTGTGGGCATGCTCATGCGCCACTCGCCCTCGCTCCCCCCACTTTTGGCACGTGTTGGCAAAAAGGTTTGCCATCACAGTGATAGCACATACTAAAAAAATAGAAGATAAAAGCAAAACAAAACCAAGGACATGGAATGGCTCTCTGAATCCTCTACAGCTGCCCTGTTTGCAAATGATGCTCAGTCTGAGCTCTGCTTCAGGTGGCATCAAGGATGCCACAACGAGTGTCTTTTCTTCTCCGTGCTCATTTTCTGGGTTTCTAGTTTAATTTATTTGGCTAGGCTCCAAAATGGCTCAGGAGGAATTGATCCTGGAAATTCGGGACCTCGCTGAATTGTTACTGGATCTGTTAATGAATGCCGGAGCAATAAAAGCAAATGTTTTAGCCAATGCAGAAAGATGAATAACAAGCTTTTTTTTTTTTTTTGCAAATTCTCATAATAAACTTAACATTGATTTTAAACTAATTTCAGAAGGAATGGAAGAAAAAAAAAACGGTCCAGTTCCAAGCTGGGAGAAAGATGCTGGAAATAAAATGCAATGAAAGACGGCCTCTGTTTATTTGGATGCCAGGAACTTCAGGGGCCGTAGCCTGTTTATGGGGTGGCTGACAAAAGGGGGTTGAGAGTAGGCCAGCTTTTATACGGTTTTTGGGGGCTCTGCGGTTGAGTTGCCTGTTTGTTGTGAAATGTACTTTGACCTGTGCTTGAGGGTGCCTTTTTAGTATTCTAATTATCGTTGCCTGACCCCCCCCTTTGTGGCTGGGTGGTCATGCCCTGTCCTTGGAGTTGGGTGGGGGGATATAGAGTTTAGGAGTCTTTAGGAGACTATCATTAAGTGTTGTTGTAAGTTTTGTACCTTGATGAAAGTATCTTTTCTTTTATGTACACTGAGATTCTATTCTATTCTATTCTATTCTATTCTATTCTATTCTATTCTTTATTCTACTCTATTCCATTCCATTCCATTCCATTCCACTCCATCTTCTCTTCTCTTCTCTGTTCCATTCCATTCCATTCCACTCCATCTTCTCTTCTCTTCTCTGTTCTGTTCTATTCTTATTCTATTCTATTCTATCCTATCCTATCCTATCCCTAATCCTAACCCTAACCCTTCTATTCTATTCAATTCAATTCAATTCAATTCTATTCTATTCTATTCTATTCTACTCTATTCCATTCCATTCCACTCCATCTTCTCTTCTCTGTTCTGTTCTTATTCTATTCTATTCTATTCTACTCTATTCCATTCCATTCCACTCCATCTTCTCTTCTCTGTTCTGTTCTTATTCTATTCTATTCTATTCTATTCTATTCTATTCTATTCTATTCTATTCTATTCTATTCTATCCCAATCCCAACCCTAACCCTTCTATTCTATTCTATTCTATTCTATTCTATTCTATTCTATTCTATTCTATTCTATTCTATTCTTTATTCTACTCTATTCCATTCCATTCCATTCCATTCCATTCCACTCCATCTTCTCTTCTCTTCTCTGTTCTGTTCTATTCTTATTCTATTCTATTCTATCCTATCCTATCCCTAATCCTAACCCTAACCCTTCTATTCTATTCTATTCTATTCTATTCTATTCTATTTTATTTATTTATTTATTATTTAAATTTGTATACCACCCTTCTCCCGAAGGACTCAGGGCGGTTCACAGCCAAGTAAAAATACATAATACACTATAAATACAATTAAAATACAATTAAAAAACTTATTAAATTGGCCAAAATTAAAATTTAGAAATAAAACCCATTAAAAACCCATAAACTTAAAAACTAACCCAGTCCAGCGAGGTGAATAAGTGAGTTTTAAGCTCATGAAAGGTCTGGAGGTCCGGAAGTTGACAAAGTCCTGGGGAGTTCGTTCCAGAGGCGGGAGCCCCCACAGAGAAGGCCCTTCCCCTGGGCGTCGCCAGACGACACTGTCGCGCCGACGGCACCCTGAGGAGTCCCTCTCTGTGAGAGCGCACGGGTCGGTGAGAGGTATTCGGTAGCAGCAGGCGGTCCCGTAAGTAACCCGGCCCTATGCCATGGAGCGCTTTAAAGACGTTCATCAACACCTATTCTATTCTATTCTATTCTATTCTATTCTATTCTATTCTATTCTATTCTATTCTATTCTACTCTATTCCATTCCATTCCATTCCATTCCATTCCACTCCATCTTCTTTTCTCTTCTCTTCTCTGTTCTGTTCTTATTCTATTCTATTCTATTCTATTCTATTCTATTCTATTCTATTCTATCCCAATCCCAACCCTAACCCTTCTATTCTATTCTATTCTATTCTATTCTATTCTATTCTATTCTATTCTATTCTATTCTATTCTATTCTATTCTTTATTCTACTCTATTCCATTCCATTCCATTCCACTCCATCTTCTCTTCTCTTCTCTTCTCTTCTCTGTTCTGTTCTTATTCTATCCTATCCTATCCTATCCTATCCTATCCTATCCTATCCTATCCTTAATCCTAACCCTAACGCTTCTATTCTATTCTATTCTATTCTATTCTATTCTATTCTATTCTATTCTATTCTATTCTATTCTATTCTATTCTTTATTCTACTCTATTCCATTCCATTCCATTCCATTCCACTCCATCTTCTCTTCTCTTCTCTTCTCTTCTCTGTTCTATTCTTATTCTTATTCTTATTCTTATTCTATTCTATTCTATTCTATCCCTATCCCTATCCCTATCCCTATCCCTATCCCTATCCCTAATCCTAACCCTAACCCTTCTATTCTATGCTATTCTATGCTATTCTATGCTATTCTATGCTATGCTATGCTATGCTATGCTATGCTATGCTATGCTATGCTATGCTATGCTATTCTTTGTTTTCCTACTTTTTAATCCCCATCAGCTCCAGCCTTCGGTGGGAGTTGTGGCTGAAGGGGGTGTTTTTATGAATAGGACGGCCTGGCTTTCTTAGGGCCTCTGAGACTGGTAAGACAATCTGTTATTAACACAGCTGCCTGCAATTACTGCATGTTCAAGCCCCACCAGGCCCAAGGTTGACTCAGCCTTCCATCCTTTATAAGGTAGGTAAAATGAGGACCCAGATTGTTGGGGGGGGCAATAAGTTGACTTTGTATATAATATACAAATGGATGAAGACTATTGCCTTACACACTGTAAGCCGCCCTGAGTCTTTGGAGAAGGGTGGGATATAAATGCAAATTTTAAAAAATGGGTACAAAATATCCATCTCTAAAGCCTCCAGCGTTCAGCATGAAGCTGTTTTCATGTAGCAGGGCAGACTGGGGCTGCTTTCTGCCTTTAAGAACATGTTTCTTCTCCTCTCCCAAAGGAGCTTGTTTTCAGGAGGCAACTGGATTTTCTTTGTTTTTTCTGTTGAAGGCGTTTCGCTTCTCATCCAAGAAGCTTCTTCAGCTCTGACTGGATGGTTGGGGAATCCAGTCAGAGCTGAAGAAGCTTCTTGGATGAGAAGCGAGACGCCTTCAAAAGAAGAAAAAAAACAAAGAAAGTCCAGTTGCCTCCTGAAAAAAAGCACCTTTGAGACAACCATGACCTGGATGACGGAGAATCTCTGCAAATTTATCCTCTTCTTCTTTAAGGAAAATATAATATTCTGCCTTTTTTTAATAACCCCCCCAAAATATTTCATTCTTTGTGGGGGAGGCTTCCCACAGAAGGTTGACCTTCTCCACAACAAATCACACTTATCAGTGTTATCTGGAGATGCGGGTCCATATCTCATATTAAGGATGGAAGGGGGGGGATCGCTCACCCCTCCTTCTCCTGACAAGCTCAGCCAGTGGTGAGGGATGTTGGGAATTGTAGTCCATCAATAATTCAAGGGCCTCTGATTGCCCATCTCCGCTTTAGGAAATATAATCAAGATTCCACGATGCCTGAAGATCAAAACTTAAACTACTGACATTATAGGTGGTCCTTGACTTGCAACCATTCGCTTAGTGACCGTTTGAAGTTACGACCATGCTGAGAAAAGTGACTCACGGCCGTTTTTCACACTTAGAAGCTGTTGCAGCATCGCAATGGTCACGTGATCAAAATTCAGATAACAACAACAACAACAACAACAACAACAGAGTTGGAAGGGACCTTGGAGGTCTTCTAGTCCAACCCCCTGCCCAGGCAGGAAACCCTACATTATTTCAGACAAATGGTTATCCAACATCTTCTTAAAAATTTCCAGTGTTGGAGCATTCACAACTTCTGCAGGCAAGTTGTTCCACTGGTTAATTGTTCTCACTGTCAGATGCTTGGCAACCGGCATGTACTTATGACGGTTGCAGTGCCCCCCGGGTCACGTGATCCCCGTTTTGCAACCTTCTGACAAGCAAAACCAATGGGGAAGACAGATTCACTTAACAACCCGTTACTAACTTAACAACCGCAGCGATTCACTTAGCAACGGGGGAAGAAAGGTCGTAAAAAGGTCGTAAAAAGGGCCTCTGTGGCTCAGACTGGTAAGACAGTCTGTTATTAACAGCAGCTGCCATCAATTACTGCAGGTTCTAGTCCCACCAGGCCCAAGGTTGACTCAGCCTTCCATCCTTTATAAGGTAGGTAAAATGAGGACCCAGATTGTTGGGGGCAATAAAGTTGACTTTGTATATAATATACAAATGGATGAAGACTATTGCTTAACACAGTGTAAGCCGCCCTGAGTCTTCGGAAAAGGGCGGGATATAAATGCAAATAAAAAAAAAATGGGGCAAAACTCGCTTAACCAATTTTTCACCTGGCAACGTAAGTCCTGGGCTCAATTGTGGTCCTAAGTGGAGGACTGCCTGCATTTAGGGCACTCCCCAGCTGTCATTCACTACAGCCCCATTTGGAAAGGGTGTCAGAACTAGTCTCCTACTTCCCCACCCAACCTTCATAAGGTTTCCTACGTTTCTGGTGGAAAACAAGAAAATAATTGTGCAAAGTTTAGAGTAGGCTTGACATGTTTTGAAAGACGTGCCTCTTGAAAAGTTCATATTTACCAAAAATGAAAATCTAATACACACACACACACACTCTTTAATCCCACTTCTCAATCATCTTGGTGATGATAAGGATAGACCCGTTTTTTCTCAATGTAGGGAATTCTGGTAGTTGAAGTCCACAGGTCTTAAAGCTGCCAAGGTTGAGAAATGCTGGGATAGACAGATCCTGCTAATCCAGCAAAACAGCTTAAAAAGAGCTTACAGGCATCTGAAGGATTAAGCCCTTTTTAATCATTAATTTTTCTGTGGATTGGAATTTATCATGCCAGGTCTTTTTTTTTTTCCCTTTTTTTCTTTTCTTTCTTTTTTTTTTTTTTTGCTATCCTTGCAGTAAATTAACGGGACAATCTCTCTGGAAACTAAAACAAGAAGTACAGATGTCTGGATGAAACAATGCAAAAATCCCAGCGGAAATCAGCAGCAGCTTCTCCATGATTAGAGGGGGGGGGAAATGGCAGGGCAAAGGAGGGGAAAGGAAATGCCCTGGCCACGTCTACCCACGGGCCTGCCAAGTTTCTGGAGATAACGAGGAAATTATAGATAAGGCCAGAATTACTCACGAATATATTCTTCCCTCCATTGAGACAGTTAGCCCGCGCCAATTCATTGCTTTGTCCAAGACAAAAAACCAGGAAGTCCCGCCTCCTATTTATAGTCTCTGCAGATGTCACTGCATGACAATTATGACTTGGCTTTCCCCCAACTCTTCCGCTGCTGCGCACGCCGATCACGTCTGCGCAGTCTTGCATCACTCCAAAACTGTTCTTGGGGCGTTGCCAAATCAGAAGGAGGCTCCAGGGAAGCAGGTCTTGCCGGCCCCTCCTCCTCCCTTTGAGTGGGTGCCAGGGAGGGAAAGGGCTCAAGAGAAACAGGGCTTGCCAGGTCTTCTCCCTCACTTTCTGAATCATCCGAGTCCAGGAGTCCGGGTCCAGGAACCTGGGTCACAACACGTTATATCACAGACAACATTCAGCCCCGTGACACAAAATTCCTTAGGCATGTTGGAAGAAATATCCATCTGGGTTCAGTTCCAAGTGGGGACAAAGACACTGGAAACATGGAGGCTGCTTGGAAAGATGGTTTAATGATGGTCAGGATCACATGGCTTGAGTTCCTGAACAGAAAAGGGGCTGAGATCCTGTGCGCTCCCTGGCTTTATTTAGAAGAGGGCCGTGAAAATATTTGCAGATCACTCGCATCCTGGACATAAACTGTTTCAACTCCTACCCTCAAAACGACGCTATAGAGCACTGCACACCAGAACAACTAGACACAAGGACAGTTTTTTCCCGAAGGCCATCACTCTGCTAAACAAATATTTCCCTCAACACTGTCAAACTATTTACTGAATCTGCACCACTATTAATCGTCTCATAGTTCCCATCACCAATCTCTTTCCATTTATGACTGTATGACTATAACTTGTTGCTGGCAATCCTTATGATTTATATTGATATATTGACCATCAATTGTGTTGTAAATGTTGTACCTTGATGAACGTATCTTTTCTTTTATGTACACTGAGAGCACATGCACCAAGACAAATTCCTTGTGTGTCCAATCACACTTGGCCAATAAAATAAATTCTATTCTATTCTATTCTATGCTTTTTCTGAGCTTTGAAATTCCTGGATCACAGGAAGAGTACCCTGATTGGCTGTCAGACTCCCAGGGGGTGGGGGTCTTAGCTAGCCTTGCTGGCTGATGTCATCTTCCCAGGTGTCATGTGGTGAGTTTCAGTTGCTAGATGGGTCCTATTATGTTGCAGATGATGATGGCCTATTGACAAAGGTGGGGAGAATGAGTTTCTACCTCTGACCCATTGACAAAGGTGGGGGGAAATGAGTGAGCTTGGCTGAGGCTTTAATGGCCCATTGACAAAGGTGGGGGGGGGTCAGGAAGCTGCTTTGTCATTAAATCATGTTTCACCATTCCTCATTCAGGGAAATATATTCTGCCTTTTAACTATTTTCTAAAATATTTCATTCTTCTAGGAGGGGGGTGGGTGCTAAATTCCTACAGGCATATATAAATTGAAGGTTTTTGCCCCCTTACTTGAAATAGGACTGGAGAAGGAAGAGAGGGAGGGAAGGAAAAGAAAGATGAAAGAAAAAGATGGATGGAGGGAGGGAGGGAAGGAAGGAAGATGAAAGAAAAAAGGGAGGGAGGGAGGGAGGGAGGGAGGGAGGAACAAGGAAGAAGAAAGAAAAAGATGGATGGATGGATGGATGGAAGAAGGGACAGAGGGAAGGAAGGCAGATGAAAGAAAGAAGAAGGGAGGGAGGGAAAGGAGGGAGGAAGGAAAAAGAAAGAAGAAAGAAAAGGATGGATGGATGGATGGAAGGAGGGAGGGAGGGAAGGAAGGAAGATGAAAGAAAGAAGAAGGGAGGGAGGGAGGGAAAGAAGGAAGGAAGGAAAAAGAAAGAAGAAGATGGATGGATGGATGGATGGAAGAAGGGAGGGAAGATGAAAGAAAAAAGAAAGGAGGGAGGGAGGGAGGAAGGGAGGGAGGGAGGAAAAAGAAAGAAAAAGATGGAGGGAGGGAGGGAGGGTCAAATCTAATCATCTCAGAGCAGACTTTTAGTCCCAGAGACTACGTGGATATAGTTCAGCGCTTTTTACAAGCAATACAATTTTGCAATGTCATCTCCTACAAAATGATTTTTTTCTACATCCCAATCAAGCCTCCACACCCAGTGAAGTATATCTGATCCCGTTTTGCTTTCTGAGACCAGTCAAACTTGTCAATTGTTATGACTTCTTTAATAAAACAAAGTTAGATAAAAACCCTAGGAAAGGAAAAGAAACCAACGGCAATTACACATACATACGATGGGTTCTTGTATGCGTAAAGTTTAATACAACAGTTCAATGACCATACTGCATTATAATTGTTTATACCTGATCTATAGGCAAGCAGAGGTAACTCTTAAGTGGCGTAGGTATCATCCATAAATACAGAAATGGTCACCACACCTTTGGGAACGTTTTTCAATTTCTCAGTCTGGGCATCGCCTGGTGGTCTCCCATCCACCTTTCAACCAGATCGGACCCTGGCTATGCTGCTGCTTCTTCTTTTTTAAAGCACAATACAATAAATCTAAAATACCTAAATCACACTATTGCCTCCTGTGAATCTTCATAAGAAGATAACTCGTATTGATTAATAGAAAAATTCTGGTCTGACTTTAGCACCAAGATGCCACTGAATTGACATTAAATGAAGCCCTCTGCGCATGCGCCAAAGAAAGCGATCTGCCAGCCCGTTGCCCGGCGCCAGCACGCAGTCGCCAAGCCGCTTCAGAGACACGACTGCGCATGCTCGAGAGAGACCGGCAATTTCCACGCTTTAAACGATAGGCCGGTTCTCTCTTTCTAAGGCAACCTCCCGACACTGACCAGCCCGTAGTTGATGTCCGGTCCTCGGCCACCGCTGTCTCCGCGGCTCCGGCCTACGTACTCCGCGTAGCGAAGAGACTCCGCGGAACTCCCGGCCCGCTCCATCGTTGTTAGCCCAAAGGGAAGGAAGGGGGGAAAAAAAGAGAGAAAGAGAGACCTACGGAAGGTCAGAAAGGACAAAATTAATGACCCTGCGAAAGTCTCGCTGGGATTTCGGGCGTTCTTCTGCCTTGGAACGCGGTTTTGCCCGATGATGCCGCCCATGCGCAGTAGCAGCAAGCGAAGCTCGACGTGATTTAGAATGCCAGGACTACTGCCTTTCCTTATTGGCGTCTGTTGCAGAAAGTGATTTGTTTGGATTCTATTTCTATTTAGATTAATTTAAATTAAATGGGCAGTTTAATTGGTTTTAAGGCAACACATTCTAAACACTTGAGAATATGTTTCTTAAAACCAATTAAATTACCCGTTTAAATTAATATAAATTACCAACACCAATTTAAAAACACCAATTACGTTAACAATCTTTCTTTTATTCCTGTTCTTCTTTGTAATATGGGTTTGAGCCCCATTAAATGCAAATGAATGTTTTAAGACACATTTGTAATCATTCTAATCCATTTGCCCAGAATGGTTGATTCTAAGCAGAATTGGATATATGTATGTATGTATATGCATGCATGTATGTATGTACGTATGTATATGTATGTGTGTGTATATATATGTATGTGTGTGTGTATGTAGCACGACTACGAACACTAAGCCAAAAAACAGCAATGCAGCTCACCAGCTCAAATCCCCCTGCAACTCAGACTAATCTGAGCACAATCAAGCCCTTTCCCAAACAGGACACACCCCCAGCCAATCAGAGCACAAAAAAACCCCATCCAATCAGAGCACAGCCAAGCTCCCATCCAATCAGTTCAAACCCCCACTAGCAGTTAAAAAGGAAGAAACAGCTGCAATCACATATTGCTCCCAGAAGCACGAAGCTGAAGCCTGAAGATGATGAATGAGACTTCGTCGAAACATCGCCAAAACACTTCCAATTTTACGTGGGAGAAAACCCGAATAACCAAAGACCTACGTATGTGTGTATGTATATATATATATATATTCCAATAGTTATATCTGAATCACCCAGATAGATAGATAAATGATAGAGAGATGACAGACAGATCTACCCATTTGGAACAGTGCACATTTTAATATTTGTAAAATATTTTTTTTAATTTGAGGAAATATGGTAAGTAATTCTTTTAATTTAAAATAAAACTTGAATTTGAGGAAATATAATGGTTTGGCCCATTGCCAAAAGCATGCAAAAGAGTGAACTAAAACAAGGGTCTCCAACCTTGGTCCCTTTAAGACTTGTGGACTTCAATTCCCAGAGTTCTTCAGCCAGCTTTGCTGGCTGAGGGACTCTGGGAGTTGAAGTCCACAAGTCTTAAAGGGACCAAGGTTGGAGACCCCTGAACTAAGACCTCACTGTGGCATCCTAAGAACCAGGGTCTCACTGCTGAGAAGCCCCCATTGACAGCAAAATTTACCTTGGTTGATCTCAGGAATTGATACAAGGTCAGATCTGATTAGTTCTTGAATGGAAGATCATCAAGAAATTCCCAGGGTAGGCTGAAATAATTTTTTAAAAATCACTTAGAAAAACCCAAGGCAAACTTTGTCCATATTAGTGCTAATAAAATTCCAGGGATGTGTTTTTGGTCTACATTTATATCCTGAACCGAACGGGGGTTTCTTTTCCTGGGCAACGATATCTGGAATAAATGCAGAGTAAGAGGAAGAAGAGAAAAGAGAAGAGAAGAGAAGAGAAGAGAAGAGAAAAAGTGGAGGGGAGGAGGAGAGGAGAGGAGAGGAGAGGGAAGGAAGGGAAAAAAGGAAGAAACAGCTGCAATCACATATTGCTCCCAGAAGCACGAAGCTGAAGCCTGAAGATGATGAATGAGACTTCGTCGAAACATCGCCAAAACACTTCCAATTTTACGTGGGAGAAAACCCGAATAACCAAAGACCTACGTATGTGTGTATGTATATATATATATATATTCCAATAGTTATATCTGAATCACCCAGATAGATAGATAAATGATAGAGAGATGACAGACAGATCTACCCATTTGGAACAGTGCACATTTTAATATTTGTAAAATATTTTTTTTAATTTGAGGAAATATGGTAAGTAATTCTTTTAATTTAAAATAAAACTTGAATTTGAGGAAATATAATGGTTTGGCCCATTGCCAAAAGCATGCAAAAGAGTGACCAGGTCTCATGTCTTTTGTGATTCCACCCAGAGTTCTTCAGCCAGCTTTGCTGGCTGAGGGACTCTGGGAGTTGAAGTCCACAAGTCTTAAAGGGACCAAGGTTGGAGACCCCTGAACTAAGACCTCACTGTGGCATCCTAAGAACCAGGGTCTCACTGCTGAGAAGCCCCCATTGACAGCAAAATTTACCTTGGTTGATCTCAGGAATTGATACAAGGTCAGATCTGATTAGTTCTTGAATGGAAGATCATCAAGAAATTCCCAGGGTAGGCTGAAATAATTTTTTAAAAATCACTTAGAAAAACCCAAGGCAAACTTTGTCCATATTAGTGCTAATAAAATTCCAGGGATGTGTTTTTGGTCTACATTTATATCCTGAACCGAACGGGGGTTTCTTTTCCTGGGCAACGATATCTGGAATAAATGCAGAGTAAGAGGAAGAAGAGAAAAGAGAAGAGAAGAGAAGAGAAGAGAAGAGAAAAAGTGGAGGGGAGGAGGAGAGGAGAGGAGAGGAGAGGGAAGGAAAGGGAAGGGAAGGGAAGGGAAGAGAAGAGAAGAGAAAAGGGGAGGAAAGAGGACTAGAAGAGAAAAGAGAAAAAGGGGAGGGGAGGGAAGGAGAAGAGAAGAAGAGAAGAGAAGAGAAGAGAAGAGAAGAGAAGAGAAGAGAAGAGAAGAGAAGAGAAGATAGGATGTGAGGGAAGGGGAGGGGAGAGGAGGAGAGAAGAAGATAGGAGGGGAGGGAAGGAGATGAGAAAAGAAGAGTTGAGTTGGAAGGGACCTTGGAGGTCTTCTAGTCCAACCCCCTGCTCAGGCAGGATCCATGAATACCATTATTCAGAATGAATAAACAGTTCAGTATATTTTTATTGCCAATTAAATAATTATTTTAAATGACCTTTCGAGAGAAAACAGATTTTGGAAATGAAGAATTTTGCCAGAAAGCAATGATTTCTATGGGTGTGGAGCGAAGGAAAAGATATATTTTCCAGGACTATACAGGCCGTCCTCAACTTAAAACAGATTGTTTAGTGATCGTTCAAAGTTACAACAGCACCGGAAAATTGGTCGTATGTTGAGGTGGTTGTACCTGTAGTTTCCAGGAGGAATATATTATTCTTGTAACATTTTATATATTATTCTTGTCAAAGACCTTGGAGTTTTCATATCCAATGATCTAAGTGCCAAAGCCCACTGCAACTACATTGCAAAAAAGGCTTTAAGAGTTGTAAACCTAATCTTACGTAGCTTCTTCTCCAGAAACACTACACTACTTACCAGAGTTTATAAAACATTTGCTAGACCAATTCTTGAATTCTTGCTCGCCTGTCTAGAACCCATACCACATTTCAGACATCAATACAATTGAACGTGTCCAGAAATATTTTACAAGAAGAGTTCTCCACTCCTCTGAATACAACAAAATATCTTATGCCACCAGACTTGAAATCTTGAATTTAGAAAACTTAGAACTCCGCCGCCTTTGACAGGACCTGTGTTTAACTCATAGAATCATCTATTGCAATGTCCTTCCTGTTGAAGACTACTTCAGCTTCAATCGCAACAATACAAGAGTGAATAATAGATTTAAACTTAATGTTAACCGCTTCAATCTTGACTGCAGAAAATATGACTTCAGTAACAGAGTTGTTAATGCCTGGAATGCACTACCTGACTGTGGTCTCTTCCCAAAATCCCCAAAGCTTTAACCAAAGACTATCTACCATAGACCTCACCCCATTCCTAAGAGGTCTGTAAGGGGCGTGCATAAGAGCACAAACGTGCCTACCATTCCTGTCCTATTGTTTTCTTTCATTATATCCAATTAATATAGTTATTGCATGCATATATAATATATATAAGCATTAATATATATAAGCATAATATATATAAGCATTAATTGTTCTAACTTATATATATATATATAAGTTAGAACAATTAATAAGTGGAACAACTTGCCTTCAGAAGTTGTGAATGCTCCAACACTGGAAATTTTTAAGAAAATGTTGGATAACCATCTGACTGAGATGGTGTAGGGTTTCCTGCCTGGGCAGGGGGTTGGACTAGAAGGCCTCCAAGGTCCCTTCCAACTCTCAATTCGGGTTTTCTCCCGCGTAAAATTGGAAGTGTCCAAGACACTTCCAATTTTACACGGAGAAAACCCGAACAACCAAAGACCTACATACAAACACCGTGAAAACCTCAGAAAACAATATATATATATATATATATATATATATATTTATATATATATATATATATATATATATATATATATGTAGGTCTTTGGTTATTCGGGTTTTCTCCCACGTAAAATTGGAAGTGTCTTGGCGATGTTTCGACGAAGTCTCATTCGTCATCTTCAGGCTTCAGCTTCGTGCTTCTGGGAGCAATGTGTGATTGATGATACCTCCCGCCTACCAGCCATTTGGAAACCCGCCCTTATTGACAAACGAGTCCTTAACACGAGGAATGACACCAGACCCACACTCACGAGGTCCACACAGGATGTCACCACCGCACATCCACCCAGAAAGCAGACCCAAACCCACACTGATCAGGAAGCACGACCAAGGACCAGAAGCCAGACCGCAGCTGCAACATTAGCCATTTCAAACCCCTCCAATCCATACATGCAGCAGACTGACACCCACTATGAAGATGTAGCACGACCACAAAGCCAAACAACAGCTATGCAGCTCACCAGCTCAAATTCCCCTGCAACACAGACTAAACTGAGCACAACCAAGCCCCCACCCAAACAGGACACCCCCCCAGCCAATCAGAGCACAAAAAAAAACCCAGCCAATCAGAGCACAGCCAAGCTCCCACCCAATCAGTTCAAACCCCCACTAGCAGTTAAAAGGAAGAAACAGCTGCGATCACACATTGCTCCCAGAAGCACGAAGCTGAAGCCTGAAGATGACGAATGAGACTTCGTCGAAACGTCGCCAAGACACTTCCAATTTTACACGGGAGAAAACCCGAACAACCAAAGACCTACATACAAACACCCGTGAAAACCTCAGAAAACAAATATATATATATATATATATATATATGCTTATATATTATATAGTTACTTTCATGCTTGTGCTTATATATACTGTTGTGACTAAATAAATAAATAAATAAGTAAGTAAATAAATAAATAAATAAATATAAATAAATAAAATAAATAAATACATAAATAAATAAATAAAACATGGCAATGCAATGCCAGCCTGCAAAGGAGAGCAGTTTAAAGTCGGTGTAAAAAAAAAACAAACCCCTCTTTTAAAACTTCTACTCCAGCGTTTCTCCATTTTGGCAGCTTTAAGATGTGTGGACTTCAACTCCCAGAATTCCCCAGCCAGCCAAGCTGTTCTAAACAGAATATTGGCATTGTGAAATTCAACCGTTAGAAAAAGGTGGCAGTTTGAAGGGAGATGCCCCCTGGTTTTGGCACCACCAGCCCCTTGGATCTTGGATACTGGTATTTAGGGGCAAACGGATGTCCGTTCAAAAGCCCCCAAATTTGCTACTTCCGTTGATTCAAGAGGTGAAGCAAGCTAAAAACTCAAAGAAAATTCAGAGGACTGGGTGAGTTTTGCTTTCCTATATCTTAGGGCAACCTATCAAAAGAATCTGAAACCGACTTATGTGTCTTGCAGATTTTGCTAAAAAATAAACACATTTGCCACCCTCTGAGCAAATCTGATACGATACAAAATACTCATTTTTTAAAAATAAGTTAGTGCATTGGATATCAAAACATACAGAATAACAGAGCTGGAAGGGACCTTGGAGGTCTTCTAGTCCAACCCCCTGCTCAAGCAGGAAACCCTGTATCGTTTCGAAGAAATGGTTGTCCAATCTCTTCTTTAAAATCTCCCCTGTAGATATATTACTTACTGTTTTTCCTCTGTCTATGATCCTTCCTATCATTACGTTGGGAGGGTTCATGTATTCACACCAACAAACACAGAAAGGAAAAATATTTTAAAGGGAGGCTGACCAAAAGTTACATGAAATAAATGAGAAGAATTCATTGGCTGCCAAGTGAGAAAATAATCAGCTATTTTTTGAGTGCTTTGCCAATACAGCCTGCTGTTGAGAGAGTATGAATTTCCCTCAACAAAATTAAGATATTTCGATGTATTTGTCTGATATATTCGCCAGCAAGCCAGCCTCATCAGCTTGCTGATGCAAATTAAAAAGGAAGCACAATTTCTGAAGTGTGCATGTGTGGGTATGCGTATTTAGTAATTATAAACTATACAGACAGGTCCTTGACATACAACGATTTCTTTAGTGACCGTTCAAAGTTAAAACAGCACTGTCAAAGTGGCTTATGACCGTTTTTCACACTTACAACCGTTGTAACATCCCGGTGGTCACATGATCAAATTTCGAATGCTTGGCAACTGGCATGTACTTAGGACGGTTGCAATGTCCCAAGGTTACACGATCCCCTTTTCTGCGACCTTCTGCCCAGCAAAGTCCATGCGGAAGCCTGATTCACTTTACAACTTACCAGCTGGAGTGATTCGCTTAACAACTCCGGCAAGAAAGGTCATAAAAGGTCACTTAACAGCTGCCTTGCTTAGCAACAGAAACGTGGCGTTCAGTTGTGGCCGTAAATTGAATGCTACTGGTTATAGTATCAACAGTAGCAACAGTAGAAACCTTTACATTTCTAGGTTCTATCATATCGCAAGATCTAAAATGGACAGCTAACATCAAAAACATCATCAAAAAAGGACAACAAAGAATGTTCTTTCTGCACCAACTCAGTAAGCTCAAACTGCCCAAGGAGCTGCTGATCCAATTCTACAGAGGAATTATTGAGTCTGTCATTTGCACCTCTATAACTGTCTGGTTCGGTTCTGCAACCCAACAAGAAAGACACAGACTTCAGAGGATAATTAGAACTGCAGAAAAAATAATTGCTACCAACCTGCCTTCCATTGAGGACCTGTATACTGCACGAATCAAGAAGAGGGCCGTGAAAATATTTGCAGATCCCTCACATCCAGGACATAAACTGTTTCAACTCCTACCCTCAAAACGACGCTATAGAGCACTGCACACCAGAACAACTAGACACAAGAACAGTTTTTTCCCCGAAGGCCATCACTCTGCTAAACAAATAATTCTCTCAACACTATCAAACTATTACTAAATCTGCACAGATTAATAGATCGTGAATAGTTCCCATCACCAACTCCTTCCACTTATGACTGTATGACTGTAACTTTGTTGCTGGCAATCCTTATGATTTATATTGATATATTGACCATCAATTGTGTTGTAAATGTTGTACCTTGATGAAGGTATCTTTTCTTTTATGCACACTGAGAGCATATGCACCAAGACAAATTCCTTGTGTGTCCAATCACACTTGGCCAATAAAAATAAATAAATAAATAAAATTCTATTCTAAATTCTATTCTATTCTATATTACAGGAGAGAGAAATTTCCTATTTTCAGCCAGATGATTATAACTCTTGATTATTTCAGCACTGTGAAATCTGAGCAGAGACGGGGTACCCGGTCCAACTTTTTACTTTGGCTGGGACTCCCCGCATATTACATTAAAGTCCTGGAGATGAAAACATATCAAGAACGGTTGCAGGATTTGGGGATGGCTGGTCTAGAGAAAAGAAGGATTAGGGGGGACCTGATAGCAGTCTTCCAGCATTTGAGGGGCTGCCACAAAGAAGAAGGGGGTCAAATTCTCCTCCAAAGCAACAGAAGGCAAGACAAGAAACAGTGGATGGAAACTACTCAAGGAGAGAAGCAACCTGGAATTAAGGAGAAACTTCCTAACAGTAAGAACAATTAACCAGTGGAACTACTTGCCTCCAGAAGTTGTAGGTGCTCCATCAGTGGAAGTTTTGAGCAGGGGGCTGGACTATTTTTATTTGTTTATTTGTCAATCATATATAAGATAACAGGTAAAAGTATAAACATGATTTGGATACATGAAAAGAGTAAGTAAAAAAGGAATATTAGGACAGGGACGGGAGGCACGCGGGTGCTCTTATGCACGCCCCTTACAGACCTCTTAGAAATGGGGTGAGGTCAACAGTAGACAGTCCTAGGTCGTGAAAATATTTACAGACCCCTCGCAACCTGGATATAAACTGTTTCAACTCCTACCCTCAAAACGAGGCTATAGAGCACTGCACACCAGAACAACTAGACACAAGAACAGTTTTTTCCCGAAGGCCATCACTCTGCTAAACAAATAATTCTCTCAACACTGTCAAACTATTTACTAAATCTGCACTACTATTAATCTTCTCATCGTTCCCATCACCAATCTCTTTCCACTTACGACTGTATGACTGTAACTTTGTTGCTGGCAATCCTTATGATTTATATTGATATATTGACCATCATTTGTGTTGTAAATGTTGTACCTTGATGAAGGTATCTTTTCTTTTATGCACACTGAGAGCATATGGACCAAGACAAATTCCTTGTGTGTCCAATCACACTTGGCCAATAAAATTCTATTCTATTCTATTCTATTCTATTCTATTCTATTCTATTCTATTCTATTCTATTCAAGTTTTTGGGGTTTTGGGATGAGACCACAGAGTCAGGTAGTGAATTCCAGGCATTGACCACTCTGTTGCTGAAGTTGTATTTTCTGCAATTGAGTTTGGAGCGGCTGACCTTGAGTTTGTATCTATTATTTGCTCGTGTATTGCTGTGGTTGAAGCTGAAGTAGTCATTGACAGGTAGGACATTGTAGCAGATGATTTTATGAGTTATGCTTAGGTCAGACTGAAGTCGGCATAGTTCTAAGTTGTCTAAGCCCAAAATTTGGAGTCTGGTGGCATAAGGTATTTTATTGCGGGCAGAGGAGTGGAGGACTCTTCTTGTGAAATATCTCTGGACTCTCTCAATTGTATGTCCAATATGCAGTGCGGGTTCCAGACAGATGAGCTGTATTTGAGAATTGGTCTAGCAAATGTTTTGTATGCTCTAATTAGTAGTACAATATTACCAGAGAAGAAGCTACACAAGATTAGGTTAACAACTCTTAGTGCCTTTTTGGCAATGTTGTTACAGTGGGCTCTGGCACTTAGATCTTTAGAAATGAGTACTCCAAGGTCTTTGACAGAGTGAGGGTCATCTATAAGGTCATGTCCATCTAATCTGTATTTTATGTTTTGATATTTTTTTTTTGGCCAAGGCCACCAAGCTTCTTCTCCAGAAACACTACACTACTTACCAGAGCTTATAAAACATTTGCTAGACCAATTCTTGAATACAGCTCACCTGTCTGGAACCCTCACCACATTTCTGACATCAATACAATTGAACGTGTCCAGAAATATTTTACAAGAAGAGTTCTCCACTCCTCTGAATACAACAAAATACCTTATCCCACCAGGCTTGAAATCTTGGGTTTAGAAAACTTAGAACTCCACCGCCTTCGACAGTACCTGTGTTTAATTCATAGAATCATCTATTGCAATGACCTTCCTGTTGAAGACTACTTCAGCTTCAATCACAACAATACAAGAGCAAACAATAGATTTAAACTTAATGTTAACCGCTTCAATCTTGATTGCAGAAAATATGACTTCTGTAACAGAGTTGTTAATGCTTGGAACACACTACCTGACTCTGTGGTCTCTTCTCAAAATCCCCAAAGCTTTAACCAAAAACTCTCTACTGTTGACCTCACCCCATTCCTAAGAGGTATATAAGGGGCGTGCATAAGAGCACAAACGTGCCTACCATTCCTGTCCTATTGTTTTCTTTCATTATATCCAATCAATATAGTTATTGCATACTTATGCTTATATATATATATATATGCTTATATATTATATAGTTACTTTCATGCTTATGCTTATATATACTGTTGTGACAAAATAAATAAATAAATAAAATAAAAATAAAATAAAATAAATAAAGGTCTCGTCCAGCTGTATTCTGCTTGATTGATATAAGCCAGGACCATCCTGCCTTTTTGATTTTGAGAGAGTGGGACTGTGCTAAAGCCACCCAAGGTGGCTTCTGGATCTAAGGGAGGACTAGGGCTCGGAGATCCTAGTTTAAAACCTTCATTACTGCAATATGCTGGCTTCCAACCGAGACCTAACCAGTGTGAAATTATCAGTCCCTGCTTGCCAATCTCTGCTCTCCCACTTCCTCGCCTCGGTCTCCCAATTATTATCCTGATTGCTCTCCAAGGGAAAGGAGAACTGAATCCGTTTTCCACGCCTTGAAGCTCCCTCAGACGGGGGCCAAAAAAATAATAGGGGAAAAACATTTAATGACCAGGATGACTTGAGCCTCACTCCTTCCAGCCAGCCCTCCCTCCCCCCCCCAAAAAAAAATACAGCATAAACTGAGTTTGGTGAAAGGAAACCCGAGGAAGCAAATCCTAGCTAAACTGTCACACTCCTTTTTTCTCTGGGTATTTTAAGGCAGGGGTCTCCAACCTTGGTCCCTTTAAGACTTGTGGAACTCTGGGAGTTGAAGTCCACAAGTCTTAAAGGGACCAAGGTTGGAGACCCTGTTTTAAAGAGCAATGCAACACACTCCTGGGGCCAGGTTTTCCTCTTCCTGAGGGGCCCTTGGTGCTCACTGAGCTTGGTGGTTTTCTTGCAGATGTTTCCTAAACCAACTAGGGAACTCAGCCACCTTCAACACGACCTGTGTTTAACTCATAGAATCATCTATTGCAATGTCCTTCCTGTTGAAGACTCCTTCAGCTTCAATCACAACAATACAAGAGCAAACAATAGATTTAAACTTAATGTTAACCGCTTCAATCTTGATTGCAGAAAATATGACTTTTGTAACAGAGTTGTTAACGCTTGGAACATACTACCTGACTCTGTGGTTTCTTCTCAAAATCGCCAAAGCTTCAACCAAAAACTGTCTACTATTGACCTCACCCCTTTCCTAAGAGGTCTGTAAGGGGCGTGCATAAGAGCACAAACGTGCCTACCGTTCCTGTCTTATTGTTGCTTCATGCTTATGCTTATGTATGCTGTTATGTGCTGTAAATGTTGTACCTTGATGAACGTATCTTTTCTTTTATGTACACTGAGAGCATATGCACCAAGACAAATTCCTTGTGTGGCCAATCACACTTGGCCAATAAAAAATTCTATTCTATTCTATTCTATCATGACAAATAAAATAAATAAAATAAAATAAAAACTATCAGCAGTGCTAGAAGGGAATTGGGTTTATAGGGAGGAGGAGAAGGGGAGGTGGAAGAATGTGGGGTCGTTGGTGTTTTCTTGCAGATGCTTTGTTACCCCAAATTAGGTCATATGATCCATTCTAGCAGTGATGCTGTTACCTAGTTTGAATCATGAAACGTCTGCTGGAAGAGAACAAAGCTCAAAGATGAGCAACTTTGAGCAACTAGGATGATTAAAGGTTTGGAGACTAACAATGTATGACGAATGGTTGCAGGAACTGGGTTTGGCCACTCTAGAGAAAAGAAGGAGTGGGCGGGGGGGGGGAGACACATGATAGCAGTCTTCCAGTATTTGAGGGGCTGCATCCAATTTTGGTCACCACATTACAAAAAAGATATTGAAACTTTGAGAAAAGTGTAGGGGAAGAACAACTAAGATGATTAAAGGCCGGGAGACAAAAACATACAAAGAATGGTTGCAGGATTTAGGTCTTGGCTTGTTTAAAGAAAAGAAGAATTATAGAATGATAGCAGTTTTCCATTTAAGGGGCTGCCACAAAGAGGAGGGGGGTCAATTATATCCAATTAATATAGTTATTACATACTTGTGCTTATATATATGCTTATATATTGTATAGTTATCTCATACTTATGCTTATATATACTGTGTGACAAAACAAACAAATAGATAGATAGATAGATAGATAGATAGATAGATAGATAGATAGATAGATAGATAAACTTATTTTCCCAAACACCAGAAGGCAGGACAAGAAACAACGGGTGGAAACTAAATCAAAGAGAGAAGCAACCTGGAATTAAGGAGAAACTTCCTAACAGTGAGGACAATCAACCAATGGAACAGCTTGCCACCAGAAGTTGTGGATGCTCCAACGCTGGAGGTTTATAAGAGGAGATTGGACAATCACTCAGTCTAGGGTCTCCTGCTTGAGAGGAGGTTGGGCTAGAAGGCCTCCAAGGTGCCTTCCAGCTCTATTTTAATTGAAAAAAAGCACCAAGGATCCCTTCATTTCAACTCTGAACTACAAACATACTCCTTTATTGAGTCCCCTTCCTCTTTAAGAGCAAACCCTGCAGGAAGTTCAAAGGAGAACCAATCCTAGAAAAGGAGTTTCTTCTGCAAACAAACCCCAATGCAGGTGTGAGGGGAGGAGGGAGACAGGCAAGGCTCAGCAGAAAGCAGGCGTGTCTTTCCACCCAAGAACCATGAATTGTGGAGATATGGGCTGCTGCAGGAGAGCAGGGCTGGGGTGCTCACCCCGAGAACGTGGCATGAGAGCAGGGCTGGGTTGCTCACCCCGAGAAGGCTGCATAAGAGCAGGGCTGGGTTGCTCACCCCAAGAACATGGCATGAGAACAGGGCTGGGGTGCTCACCCCGAGAAGGCTGCATGAGAGCAGGGCTGGGTTGCTCACCCCGAGAACGTGGCATGAGAGCAGGGCTGGGGTGCTCACCCCAAGAAGGCTGCATGAGAGCAGGGCTGGGTTGCTCACCCCAAGAACGTGGCATGAGGGCAGGGCTGGGGTCCTCACCCCGAGAAGGCTGCATGAGAGCAGGGCTGGGGTGCTCACCCCGAGAAGGCTACAGACAGCCAGATGTGGAGAGTCCACAAGAGCAGTAAGTGACATCTGGTGGGGAGCTGCCTCAAAGGGGTATCTTCAAAAGGCACCTGGGCTGGTTTTTCCTTGAGGAACAACGAGAAGATGTTTGCTTCTCATCCAGGAAGCTTCATCTCTTGAAAAACACTTTTGGGACAACTATGACGCTGATGACCGAGAATCTCCAAAAGACACTTTTGGGGAGCTGTTGTTGACTCAAAAAGGGGTCAGTGAAAGGACCAGCTGCCTGCAAAATGACCGGCACTTGGACTGTCCTTTTAAGAGCAGCAGTTGTAGGCTATAGAAGTTGAGGAGAGAGAGAGAAAGCTGGGTGTGGTGGTGGTGATAGAGTTACGTTGGAGAGAGAGGGATGATGGCTTGTGTTAGTTTGGGAAACTGAAATGGTGTTGTGACCCTGGCCCAAGTAGTTATTACTAGACACAATCAGTCCTAAACAAACCTATTTTATTTGAACAGCTGAGAATGAAGTAATTCTCAGCTGTTCTAATAAAATATGTTTGTTTAGGACTGATTGTGTCTAGTAATAACTACTTGGGCCAGGGTAATAACTACTTTAGTCCAAATTAAGTCCAAAACAAAGTCCTTCAGAAAAAGTCCTTCCGGCCTTATCACAACCCTTTGTCTTCTTTGGCAACCTGCCAAAGGCTTTTCTTGGCAAGAACCCCACGATGTTCAGAAACAGGAGACTCCAACAAGAAACAATTATAGCAACGGTTCTTTCCTACAAAGAGCCCAAGAGCCTTTGCTGCTCTTTTAAGCCTTATGGGAGGGGCCAATCATCTCCTGGCCTTACTCCTGAGTCGTCCTTTTTGCTTCAGCTGCTCTTGCCTTCTGGCAGCTCTTTGCATGCATGCACTAGGAACAGGCTCCTCCTGTTTCTCTGCCTCTCTGCTGTCTGCCTCTGGAGGCTCCGGAGTCCATGCATCGCTCCCAGGTAGCCCTGGCCCCATCTCTGCCTCCGACACAGAGCCATTGTCCAGGCCTTCCCCTGACTCCAGGACTGGCCCATTGTCCTCCCCAGTCTCCTCACTGTCCAACTCCGCTGCCAGCTCCACGGGCTGCTGGCAGACCACAACAAAAGGCCCGCAGAAGAAGCTGTTGTAAGAATTTCCTGTGCAGTGTTGGTGTCTAGTATTAATAATATTATGGGGTCCTCTGTGCTCTCTGAGCTTGTTTGTTTTCTTGCAGATGTTTTATTACCCAACTAGGTAACATTATCAGTGCTAGAAGGGGGGAGTATGGAGTGAGGAGGAGAAGGAAGAGGAAGAGGAAGAGGAGTCCTTGGTCCTCTCTGAGCTTGCCTGTTTTCTTCCAGATGTTTCATGACCCAACTAGGTAACATCAGTGTTAGAAGGGAGTTGGATCTTCTCTCTGTTTATCTTTGTATTCCAGTGCTGAGACACACAAATGTACAGTAGTCAGGCATCTCTTAGACTTCCCAGTCTCTCTTCAAATTGTATGTTATAATGCGAGGCACTTTTAGATGCTATATATTATCTTGGCGTAAGAAGCTACTGTAACTAGGAAGCATCCTCGGTGTTAGTGAGTAGCACTGATGATGTTACCTAGCTGGGTAATGAAACGTCTGCAAGAAAACCACCAAGCTCAGAAAGCACCAAGGACCCCACAGCCTTTCTCCTCCTCCACCAAGGAAGCACTGTAATTGCCTGGAGCCAGCCTCGTGTCACCTCCTGGGTGGCCAGCACCAACCAGGAGGGCACGGGTCCAGTAAACATGTGGTGGCATTCAACCTACCCAACAACCTGTCCATGTCCTCGGGGCCACAGGGTCAAACTCATCCCATAAAATATCACCAAGACCACCTCGGACGCCTCCCTGAGTCACTGCAATTTTGGTCCAGACCGTCCCGAAGCTGAACGATTTTATCGTATAGATAACCGTTAAACTCCTCAGCACGTCCTGCAACGGGTCATCCCGCTCCCCTGGTGAAGGAGGGAACGAGTCACCAAACAGGGCGGCTGGGCGGTTATCTGCCGGCGCAATGAGGGAGGAGGCGTAGCAACTCGCTTCCTCAATGCCACTAGGTAAGTCTAGTATAGGACTTCACTAGTGTCCGATCAGCCTCGGGCAGCTAGACCTCCAAGAACTCTCAGGCGTCTTCTCCGGCGCTTCATCCCCTCAGCTCCTCGGAGAACCAAGGGCCGTTTGGGACCTCGCGGGTCAGAGGCCGCAAAGGCACGACACGATCTAAGGCCCCGCGCGGCCCGTTCCCAGGCGCAACAGTTCCTCAGCCGTGTCGTGGGCCAGACCTTCAGGAAATGGCCCAAGCTCCGTCCGGAACCTCTCCGGGTCCATCAGGCGCCTGGGGCCGGAACCAACGTAATGGCTCCATCTCCCTGCGGTGTTGAATGGCGGTCAGAAAGTCCAGGCGAAGAAGAGAGTGATCTGACCATGACAAAGGCTCAATAGCTAATTCCTTCAAATCCAGATCTCTCAACCACTGCCCAGAGATAAAAATCAGATCCAGAGTGCCACCCCAATGTGAGTAGGGCCATCAACTACTTGAGTCAGGTCCAAGGCCGTCATGGAAGCCATGAACTCCCGAGCAACTGTCGATGGAGCGGAAGATGGCAAGTTAAAGTCCCCCATGACTAAAAGTCTGGGGGTCTCAACTGCCACCCCAGCAAGCACCTCCAGGAGCTCGGGCAGGGCAGCTGTCACGTAGCAAGGAGCCAGGTACGCAACCAGCAAGCCCATCTGACATCTATGACCCCATCTCACAAAGAGGGATTCGCACCCGGCAATCTGAGGTACAGTGATCTCCCTCGGCTCTAGACTCTCTCTAATCACAACCGCCACCCCACCACCCCTACCCTGGCCCCTCGGCTGATGAAATGCTCGGAAACCCGGTGGGCACATCTGAACAAGGGGCATGTCCCCTGCTGGGCCCAACCAGGTCTCCGTAACCCATAAGGTCCGCGGCACCCCCCTGAATAAGATCGTGAATTAGGGGGGCCTTATTGGCCATGGACCGTGCGTTGCATAACATCAGCCGAAGGCCAGGGCCCTGAGGATCCTGACCATCCGGGGAACGGGAGAAGTTTGAGGGCTCGGGGCGCGCGATCGCCTGCAAACATCGAGCGCGCACCCCCCTAACACGATATGAGCCCCCACTTCCGCCATATCTGCCCCTCCCCCTTACCGTGGAAATAGCACCACCCTCAGCCAATGGAACACCGACTCCCCCCATGACCCTCGGACCCACCAACCCCCCGCCACGAGCATGCGCAGGAACTGGACTCCCCCCCGACGGGTTACCCCAACACCACCCATTCCTCCACCCCCAACCCAAGCCCGTTGGTTCCTCCCCCTTAAAATCCCCTTTAAAACTCCCCTTAAAAAGTCTATTAAAACAGCCAATTAAAAAACCCCTAAGCCTCCTATTTTTCGCATGCCACCTCTCGGGACTCCAAAGCCCATCCTCAACGTGGGCCCTCGATAATCTGGAGGGCCAGACCCGAGAGGGCATCTCGCAGGGCAAGTAGGTCAGCCGCGGTAAATGTTCGCATCACTGAGACGATCCGGCCAAGGCCCATCCTGGGCTGGTCAAGTTGGCAGCAAAAGTCAAAACAGATGGTAAAGTGACCATGACCAGTCTGTCCTGATGGGAAACAGTTCGAGATAATCCATGTGCGGTAGATGACCAAACCGCTGACTCAGTCAGTTCACCACCCCATACAAACGACCTGGGGTGGGCTAAGGAAGAAGGGGAGAGGAACGATGGTAGAGATGTTATAAAGATGGTAAATAGTGGAGGGGTGTCCGCTGGGCCCGCGGGCCTTCCTCCGCGCCAAATATCCGCGCCACTAGGGCAGGTCACAGCCACCCTGGGCCTAGCGGCCCCTCCCCCTCTTCAAAACACGGGGGCAGGCCGCCGCCGCCTACCGCCTCCGCCAGGCCATCGCCACCGGGAACGCCCCATCGCCACCGCGAGCAGGCCACTGGAGTTCCCCCAGTTGAGAGGGGACACCAGTCGCCAAACCCGCCAGCAGACCCAGGGCTCACCGGCGCCAACGCCCGACGGAGAGGAAGGGCCAGGCCGCCTCGCCACCGCAAGTTCAAAGAGGCCGATGGAGCCCGGGCGGCCTCCAGATCTTCATTGGGCGCAGCCTCCGCTCCTCCGCCATGCGGAGGCCCAAACTCAAACCCATCTTGAGCCAGTCTTCCAGGCAGGGGCTGTGCCCCCCACCCCGCCGCCGCCCGCTGGACCGCCAGGCTGGCGGCGGCTCTGGCACCGCCAGGATTACCTCTGAGGCCGACTCCGCCGTGACTCGGGGCTCCTCCAACATGGGTCTGCTCAGCCACCCTGTTTGGTGGCTGGATCTTCCTCCATCAGGGGGGGCCTATGATCCCAAGAGCCGTGGCTGCAGCAGAGGCGGCACCATCTTGCAGGATGCACCATCTGAAGGATGTCCAAGATGGCGCAAGTGTTGTTTGTCGTTTCAAGTGTTGTTTGTAGTGTTTGCCACGGTACCGATTGTCAGCGTTGGCTCTGAGAGTGACTCTGTATCAAGACCTCTGGACCACAGTGGCTCAGGAAGTACGCGCTTACTTCCGATTAGACTCTGTAGTTCGTTTGCTTGAGGAAACACTGAAAGCCATGTACGACCCCCATTTCTCCTTTGCTGGGTCAAATGGCGCTGGCGGCGTGTAGCTGGACATCGCTATTTTCCGCCTTTGAGAACTGGCTGGGTTCGCGAATTCCTGGTTCCTTCAGCTCTTTAACGATTTCACTGCCTCAACATCCCACCTTCGTCGCCAATGTTATGTTCGGGCAATGAAGAGGCAGGAGACCAGTGAGTGACAACAGCTCTTTAGTTTATTGTGATCCCAGCAAACACAACCGGCAAAAACCCCTCTTTAAATACTCTTTTGGTTGAGGCTTCAACAAATCAGCAACGTGCAATTTTCCCGCCCAAAATTCCGTCTCAAAGTTCAAAATACATTACAAAAAGAGTACTTAAAAAAGGAATATTAGGACAGGGACGGTAGGCACGTGGGTGCTCTTATGCACGCCCCTTACAGACCTCTTAGGAATGGGGTGAGGTCAATAGTAGACAGTCCTAGGTCGTGAAAATATTTACAGACCCCTCGCAACCTGGATATAAACTGTTTCAACTCCTACCCTCAAAACGACGCTATAGAGCACTGCACACCAGAACAACTAGACACAAGGACAGTTTTTTCCCGAAGGCCATCACTCTGCTAAACAAATAATTCCCTCAACACTGTCAGACTATTTACTGAATCTGCACTACTATTAATCGTCTCATCCTTCCCATCACCAATCTCTTTCCATTTATGACTGTATGACTATAACTTATTGCTGGCAATCCTTATGATTTATATTGATATACTGACCATCAATTGTGTTGTAAATGTTGTACCTTGATGAACGTATCTTTTCTTTTATATACACTGAGAGCATATGCACCAAGACAAATTCCTTGTGTGTCCAATCACACTTGGCCAATAAAATTCTATTCTATTCTATTCTATTAAATTTTTGGGGGTTTTGGGATGAGACCACAGAGTCAGGTAGTGAATTCCAGGCATTGACCACTCTGTTGCTGAAGTTGTATTTTCTGCAATTGAGTTTGGAGCGGTTGACCTTGAGTTTGTATCTATTATTTGCTCATGTATTGTTGCGGTTGAAGCTGAAGTAGTCATTGACAGGTAGGACATTGTAGCAGATGATTTTATGAGTTATGCTTAGGTCAGACTGAAGTCGGCATAGTTCTAAGTTGTCTAAGCCCAAAATTTGGAGTCTGGTGGCATAAGGTATTTTATTGCGGGCAGAGGAGTGGAGGACTCTTCTTGTGAAATATCTCTGGACTCTCTCGATTGTATGTCCGATATGCAGTGCGGGTTCCAGACAGATGAGCTGTATTTGAGAATTGGTCTAGCAAATGTTTTGTATGCTCTAATTAGTAGTACAATATTACCAGAGAAGAAGCTACACAAGATTAGGTTAACAACTCTTAGTGCCTTTTTGGCAATGTTGTTACAGTGGGCTCTGGCACTTAGATCTTTAGAAATGAGTACTCCAAGATCCTTGACAGAGTGAAGGTCATCTATAAGGTCATGTCCATCTAATCTGTATTTTATGTTTTGATTTTTTTTTTTTGCCAAGGCCACCAAGCTTCTTCTCCAGAAACACTACACTACTTACCAGAGCTTATAAAACATTTGCTAGACCAATTCTTGAATACAGCTCGCCTGTCTGGAACCCTTACCACATTTCTGACATCAATACAATTGAACGTGTCCAGAAATATTTTACAAGAAGAGTTCTCCACTCCTCTGAATACAACAAAATACCTTATCCCATCAGACTTGAAATCTTGGGTTTAGAAAACTTAGAACTCATGCTTACAGGACCTGTGTTTAACTCATAGAATCATCTATTGCAATGTCCTTCCTGTTAAAGACTACTTCAGCTTCAATCACAACAATACAAGAGCACACAATAGATTTAAGCTTAATGTGAACCGCTTCAATCTTGATTGCAGAAAATATGACTTCTGTAACAGAGTTGTTAATGCTTGGAACACACTACCTGACTCTGTGGTCTCTTCTCAAAATCCCCAAAGCTTTAACCAAAAACTCTCTACTGTTGACCTCACCCCATTTCTAAGAGGTCTGTAAGGGGCGTGTATAAGAGCACAAACGTGCCTACCGTTCCTGTCCTATTGTTTTCTTTCATTATATCCAATCAATATAGTTATTGCATACTTATGCTTATATATATATATGCTTATATATTATATAGTTACTTTCATGCTTATGCTTATATATACTGTTGTGACAAAATAAATAAATAAATAAAATTAAAATAAAATAAAATAAATAAAGGTCTCGTTCAGCTGTATTCTGCTTGATTGATATAAGCCAGGACCATCCTGCCTTTTTGATTTTGAGAGAGTGGGACTGTGCTAAAGCCACCCAAGGTGGCTTCTGGATCTAAGGGAGGACTAGGGCTCGGAGATCCTAGTTTAAAACCTTCATTACTGCAATATGCTGGCTTCCAACCGAGACCTAACCAGTGTGAAATTATCAGTCCCTGCTTGCCAATCTCTGCTCTCCCACTTCCTCGCCTCGGTCTCCCAATTATTATCCTGATTGCTCTCCAAGGGAAAGGAGAACTGAATCCGTTTTCCACGCCTTGAAGCTCCCTCAGACGGGGGCCAAAAAAAAAAATAGGGGAAAAACATTTAATGACCAGGATGACTTGAGCCTCACTCCTTCCAGCCAGCCCCCCCTCCCCCCCCAAAAAAATACAGCATAAACTGAGTTTGGTGAAAGCAAACCCAAGGAAGCAAATCCTAATTAAACTGTCACACTCCTTTTTTTATCAGGGTATTTTAAGGCAGGGGTCTCCAACCTTGGTCCCTTTAAGACTTGTGGAACTCTGGGAGTTGAAGTCCACAAGTCTTAAAGGGACCAAGGTTGGAGACCCTGTTTTAAAGAGCAATGCAACACACTCCTGGGGCCAGGTTTTCCTCTTCCTGAGGGGCCCTTGGTGCTCACTGAGCTTGGTGGTTTTCTTGCAGATGTTTCCTAAACCAACTAGGGAACTCAGCCACCTTCAACACGACCTGTGTTTAACTCATAGAATCATCTATTGCAATGTCCTTCCTGTTGAAGACTCCTTCAGCTTCAATCACAATACAAGAGCAAACAATAGATTTAAACTTAATGTTAACCGCTTCAATCTTGATTGCAGAAAATATGACTTTTGTAACAGAGTTGTTAACGCTTGGAACATACTACCTGACTCTGTGGTTTCTTCTCAAAATCGCCAAAGCTTCAACCAAAAACTGTCTACTATTGACCTCACCCCTTTCCTAAGAGGTCTGTAAGGGGCGTGCATAAGAGCACAAACGTGCCTACCGTTCCTGTCCTATTGTTGCTTCATGCTTATGCTTATGTATGCTGTTATGTGCTGTAAATGTTGTACCTTGATGAACGTATCTTTTCTTTTATGTACACTGAGAGCATATGCACCAAGACAAATTCCTTGTGTGGCCAATCACACTTGGCCAATAAAAAATTCTATTCTATTCTATTCTATTATGACAAATAAAATAAATAAAAATAAAAAATAAAAACTATCAGCAGTGCTAGAAGGGAATTGGGTTTATAGGGAGGAGGAGAAGGGGAGGTGGAAGAATGTGGGGTCGTTGGTGTTTTCTTGCAGATGCTTTGTTACCCCAAATTAGGTCATATGATCCATTCTAGCAGTGATGCTGTTACCTAGTTTGAATCATGAAACGTCTGCTGGAAGAGAACAAAGCTCAAAGATGAGCAACTTTGAGCAACTAGGATGATTAAAGGTTTGGAGACTAACAATGTATGACGAATGGTTGCAGGAACTGGGTTTGGCCACTCTAGAGAAAAGAAGGAGTGGGCGGGGGGGGGGAGACACATGATAGCAGTCTTCCAGTATTTGAGGGGCTGCATCCAATTTTGGTCACCACATTACAAAAAAGATATTGAAACTTTGAGAAAAGTGTAGGGGAAGAACAACTAAGATGATTAAAGGCCGGGAGACAAAAACATACAAAGAATGGTTGCAGGATTTAGGTCTTGGCTTGTTTAAAGAAAAGAAGAATTATAGAATGATAGCAGTTTTCCATTTAAGGGGCTGCCACAAACAGGAGAGGGGGCAATTATATCCAATTAATATAGTTATTTGATACTTGTGCTTATATATATGCTTATATATTGTATAGTTATCTCATACTTATGCTTATATATACTGTGTGACAAAACAAACAAATAGATAGATAGATAGATAGATAGATAGATAGATAGATAGATAGATAGATAGATAGATAGATAAACTTATTTTCCCAAACACCAGAAGGCAGGACAAGAAACAACGGGTGGAAACTAAATTAAAGAGAGAAGCAACCTGGAATTAAGGAGAAACTTCCTAACAGTGAGGACAATCAACCAATGGAACAGCTTGCCACCAGAAGTTGTGGATGCTCCAACGCTGGAGGTTTATAAGAGGAGATTGGACAATCACTCAGTCTAGGGTCTCCTGCTTGAGAGGAGGTTGGGCTAGAAGGCCTCCAAGGTGCCTTCCAGCTCTATTTTAATTGAAAAAAAGCACCAAGGATCCCTTCATTTCAACTCTGAACTACAAACATACTCCTTTATTGAGTCCCCTTCCTCTTTAAGAGCAAACCCTGCAGGAAGTTCAAAGGAGAACCAATCCTAGAAAAGGAGTTTCTTCTGCAAACAAACCCCAATGCAGGTGTGAGGGGAGGAGGGAGACAGGCAAGGCTCAGCAGAAAGCAGGCGTGTCTTTCCACCCAAGAACCATGAATTGTGGAGATATGGGCTGCTGCAGGAGAGCAGGGCTGGGGTGCTCACCCCGAGAACGTGGCATGAGAGCAGGGCTGGGTTGCTCACCCCGAGAAGGCTGCATAAGAGCAGGGCTGGGTTGCTCACCCCAAGAACATGGCATGAGAACAGGGCTGGGGTGCTCACCCCGAGAAGGCTGCATGAGAGCAGGGCTGGGTTGCTCACCCCGAGAACGTGGCATGAGAGCAGGGCTGGGGTGCTCACCCCAAGAAGGCTGCATGAGAGCAGGGCTGGGTTGCTCACCCCAAGAACGTGGCATGAGGGCAGGGCTGGGGTCCTCACCCCGAGAAGGCTGCATGAGAGCAGGGCTGGGGTGCTCACCCCGAGAAGGCTACAGACAGCCAGATGTGGAGAGTCCACAAGAGCAGTAAGTGACATCTGGTGGGGAGCTGCCTCAAAGGGGTATCTTCAAAAGGCACCTGGGCTGGTTTTTCCTTGAGGAACAACGAGAAGATGTTTGCTTCTCATCCAGGAAGCTTCATCTCTTGAAAAACACTTTTGGGACAACTATGACGCTGATGACCGAGAATCTCCAAAAGACACTTTTGGGGAGCTGTTGTTGACTCAAAAAGGGGTCAGTGAAAGGACCAGCTGCCTGCAAAATGACCGGCACTTGGACTGTCCTTTTAAGAGCAGCAGTTGTAGGCTATAGAAGTTGAGGAGAGAGAGAGAAAGCTGGGTGTGGTGGTGGTGATAGAGTTACGTTGGAGAGAGAGGGATGATGGCTTGTGTTAGTTTGGGAAACTGAAATGGTGTTGTGACCCTGGCCCAAGTAGTTATTACTAGACACAATCAGTCCTAAACAAACCTATTTTATTTGAACAGCTGAGAATTACTTCATTCTAATAAAATATGTTTGTTTAGGACTGATTGTGTCTAGTAATAACTACTTGGGCCAGGGTAATAACTACTTTAGTCCAAATTAAGTCCAAAACAAAGTCCTTCAGAAAAAGTCCTTCCGGCCTTATCACAACCCTTTGTCTTCTTTGGCAACCTGCCAAAGGCTTTTCTTGGCAAGAACCCCACGATGTTCAGAAACAGGAGACTCCAACAAGAAACAATTATAGCAACGGTTCTTTCCTACAAAGAGCCCAAGAGCCTTTGCTGCTCTTTTAAGCCTTATGGGAGGGGCCAATCATCTCCTGGCCTTACTCCTGAGTCGTCCTTTTTGCTTCAGCTGCTCTTGCCTTCTGGCAGCTCTTTGCATGCATGCACTAGGAACAGGCTCCTCCTGTTTCTCTGCCTCTCTGCTGTCTGCCTCTGGAGGCTCCGGAGTCCATGCATCGCTCCCAGGTAGCCCTGGCCCCATCTCTGCCTCCGACACAGAGCCATTGTCCAGGCCTTCCCCTGACTCCAGGACTGGCCCATTGTCCTCCCCAGTCTCCTCACTGTCCAACTCCGCTGCCAGCTCCACGGGCTGCTGGCAGACCACAACAAAAGGCCCGCAGAAGAAGCTGTTGTAAGAATTTCCTGTACAGTGTTGGTGTCTAGTATTAATAATATTATGGGGTCCTCTGTGCTCTCTGAGCTTGTTTGTTTTCTTGCAGATGTTTTATTACTCAACTAGGTAACATTATCAGTGCTAGAAGGGGGGAGTATGGAGTGAGGAGGAGAAGGAAGAGGAAGAGGAAGAGGAGTCCTTGGTCCTCTCTGAGCTTGACTGTTTTCTTCCAGATGTTTCATGACCCAACTAGGTAACATCAGTGCTAGAAGGGAGTTGGATCTTCTCTCTGTTTATCTTTGTATTCCAGTGCTGAGAGACACAAATGTACAGTAATCAGGCATCTCTTAGACTTCCTAGTCTCTCTTCAAATTGTATGTTATAATATGAGGCACTTTTAGATGCTATATATTATGTTGGAGTAAGAAGCTACTGTAACTAGGAAGCATCCTCGGTGTTAGTGAGTAGCACTGATGATGTTACCTAGCTGGGTAATGAAACGTCTGCAAGAAAACAACCAAGCTCAGAAAGCACCAAAGACCCCACAGCCTTTCTCCTCCTCCCACCACCTGAGTGTGGCTCTTTTGTTTTATCTCTAGTTCGGGCGCCTACTTGGTCATCCCTCCGAATCCAGCAAAGCGGAAGGAGTTGCAAAGAAGTAAGTCGGTTGGGTTGGGTAGTTTGTTAACCAAACTCGACACAGTAGTAGGTTTTTGTCTGACCATGCGAAGAAGTTTGCTGCATATTCAATATTCCTCGGTTGCTAGAAAATAAAAAAAAATGTAAAGTTTCCCCTGTCCAGTCATGTCTGACTCTAGACGGAAGTGCTGATCTGTTTCTTGGCCAAGGGAGCCAACATTGTCTGGAGAGAATTTCCATGGTCATGTGGCCAACATGGCTAGATGCCAAAGGTGTACAAAACACTCTTACCTTCCCATTGAAGTGGCACCTACTTGTCTACTCGCATTTGCATGCTTTCAAACTGCTAGGTAGGCAGGAGCTGTGAGGCAAGAACGGGAACTCACCCGTTGCATGGTGCTTGGGTCTCGAACCTTAGCTGTCAGCTTTCCAGCTCAGTATCTTTAATTGTTGAGCCAACACACCCCTCCCCATTGCTAGAAGATGTCCTATGAAAAAAATAGACCTTGGTCAACTAGAATAATCAGGACAAAATGGTGGATAATCCAGGGATACAAAAACCCTTCCCTGTTTCCACTTTCCCCATTGATTTTGCTTGTCAGTAAGTCAAAAAATGGGGATCACAAATCTCCACGTCACTGCAACCGTCATAAATATGAGTCAGTTGCCAACCGTTTGAATTTTGATCACGTGACCACAGGGGGTGTTCCAATAGTTATGTGAAAAACGGTCATGTCACTTTTTTCAGGACTGTTGTAACTTTGACTCATCACTAAATGAACTGGTAAGTCTGTATCAGTGGTGGGTTGCTCCTGGTTCGGTCCGGTTCTTGCGAACCGGTAGTAACGGCGGCGGGAGGCTCCGCCCACCCAGCCGGATGTCATCATGAACGATCTGCGCATGCGCAGAAATGCGTGCACTCCTGTTGCGAACTCGTAGCGGAGGTAAGTAGAACCCACCCCTGGTTTGTATAAATATATATATATATATTTCTGGATTTCTACTGAGTTCTGTTTTGCCTCTGTTGTGTTTCAGTTGCTAATAAAGAGCTAGAAAATTGGACAAAATGGAAGGCCCGTCAAAAAGCAGGCCCAATCAGCTTGAAACCTCAGAAATTAGGTAAGTCGGGAGGACATGGGTGAAAGAGTTTCCACACTCAGGGCCTCTGGTGGCTAAGACAGTCTGTTGTTAACAGCAGCTGCTTGCAATTACTGCAGGTTCTAGTCCCACCAAGCCCCAAGGTTGACTCAGCCTTCCATCCTTTATAAGGTAGGTAAAATGAGGACCCAGATTGTTGGGGGCAATAAGTTGACTTTGTATATAATATACAAATGGATGAAGACTATTGCTTGACATAGTGTAAGCTGCCCTGAGTCTTCGGAAAAGGGCAAGATATAAATCCAAAAAATAAAAACAAAAAACCACTGAGTTGTGTTGTGTTGATTTTTTTTTTAATTGGATCCTGAAAAATTCAGACCATATTTTGCTTGTTATTATCACTTGTTGGAAATGGAAGAAGTGTTATTTTAAGAAAGTTTACTAGTCTTTTTTTCCCCTCTGCCTTCTTTTTTAACTTTGAGGTTAATGAGATTTACATTTTGATACATCTGTGGAATAAAATATTTGGAGAGTTTGCAAAACGATCAACGTCCTTTTAAGTGGCAGAAAGCCAGTCTGGAATCCGATGAAAGCGGAACGTTAAAAATGTCCTTTAAAAAAAAAAAAAAAGAATGTCCTGAAGAATAATGGTGCCATTTTTAAAAAAAAATATTTATGGAAATTCTGGATCCAATTGCAGTAGTAATTCTGGATCGATCAAGTCAAGTTGTTAAAATTAAGATTGCTTTGAAAGGGTAGGAAGTTATGAAGTAAGTAAGTAGAATGCTTTTACGGTAACCCCAGATCGTAACATGGGAATGCCCCAAAATTTGAATGCAATAACAATGAAACAGTAAATCTATAAAATCGAGTGATAGAAGAAATATTAGATATAAAACGAGTCCAACAAAAGAAAGCCAAACCTACAGCTAAAAACTGAAGGATTTCTTTCTAAGTTTAAACGAGAGCAAAGCAAACCTAGCAACTTGGCTGCCTTGCTGGAAAGCCGCATCTGCAAGGAAATAATTCAATTTTTTAAAGATCTGAACCTCTGAGTTCATCGGCCACTAAAAACTTGACCCTGGTTTCATTGTAAATGGGCTATGGGCAGTGGTGGTATTCAGCGGTTCAGCCGGTTCTGGCGAACCAATTATTAAATTTATTTATTTATTTTATTTATTTATTTATTTTATTTGTCACAACAATATATGTAGGCATCATACAAAAAGATTATATAGTATATAAACATATATATGAGGGAATATTAGGAGGTATAAGCATATATATATATATATATATATATATATATATATATATATATATATATATATATATATATATATATATATATATATATATATATATGAAGAGAAAAAGAAAAACAATAGGACAGGAACGGTAGGCACGTTTGTGATCTTATGCACGCCCCTTATAGTCCTCTTAGGAATGGGGTGAGGTCAATAGTAGAAAGTTTTTGGTTGAAGATTTTAGGATTATGGGAAGAGACCACAGAGTCAGGTAAAGTGTTCCAAGCACTGATGATTCTGTTACAGAAGTCATATTTTCTGCAATCTAGATTAAAGCGGTTAACATTAAGTTTAAATCTATTGGTTGCTCTTGTATTATTGCAATTAAAGCTGAAGTAGTCTTTAACAGGAAGGACATTACAATAGATGATTCTATGAGTTAAACTTAGGTCTTGTCGAAGGCGACGGAGTTCCAAGGTTTCTAAGCCTAGGATTTCAAGTCTGGTGGGATAAGGAATTTTGTTGTATTCAGAGGAGTGGAGAACTCTTCTTGTAAAATATTTCTGGACACGTTCAATAGTACTGATGTCAGAGATGGTGAGGGTTCCAAACAGGTGAGCTGTATTCTAGAATTGGTCGAGCAAATGTTTTATATGCTCTGGTTAGTAGAATAGTGTTTTTGGAGAAGAAGCTATGCAAGATTGGTCCCTCCCCTCCCCTCCCCACTCCTTCCAGAAATTCCCATGTGCCCCGTTTTGCCTCCCAGCTAAGTACAGGGAGGCCTACAAAACGGTGGGGAGGGGCGCCCCCCTAAGCCCGTTTTGCTCCCTGGGGGGTGCAGAAGGCCGAGAACTGCCTTTCACACGCCGTGGCCACGCCCACCATGGCCACGCCCACCCACCCAGTCATTAGGGCAGAGAACTGGTTGTTAAATTTTTTGAATCCCTGCGTGGGGACAAAACGATATTCTCTTCTTGACCAGCACTGGAAGGAATGAACATGTTTTTTTGACCAGGAACTTACACAATTTCCTTTTGAAGTGCGTGGAGAGGTATGATCTGTAGGAGAAAAAAACATCTGTCGCATCCGTCTTTCTAAAACCTGCAGTCTGGAGTGTTGCCAACAGATCTTTGCCATTGCGATGATCACGATATTCTGTTGATTGGAAGATAGGTTGAAGCTCCCTATTTCAAATCGCGGATGAAATTTTATACCTTCCCAATCAGGCCGCTGAAAAAAGAGAACTTCCATTCTCATTTCTCATCCCCCGGTCTAGTTTTATACTCAGAATGGGTGAGAAAAGGATTTTTTAAAATAGAAATATCATAAATGCTTAACACTCTTCCTGTAAGGAATAGGGTCTACACAGGTGAGCGTCACATAATTTAACAACCGGTTCGCCCCAGCACTGAAAAATGTGAGTGTGTGTGGATGCGCGCAGCTTCTGCGCATATGTGCAGCTTCTGTGCATGTGTGCAGCTTCTGTGCATGTGTGCAGCTTCTGTGCATGCTCTTTGCTTGCGTACACACTTACACGTATATGCACGGCTTAAAGACGCAGCTAAATAGGATGGCATAGTGCCGGGGCGGGCCCATCCTCAGGTCACAACTACCGGTTTGCCCGAACTAGTATGAACCGGCCGAATCCCACCCCTGGGTGTCTACATTCTGAGTTCTGCAACAATGCAATGCACATAGAACTTGCCATTGCTTTTAAGCCCAGTGCAGATCTGTGGCTCAGATTTGACCCTCATTTTTTTTATTTTTTATTTTTTGGTATTTTGATAAGTTTGGGTATCAATTTAATGTGGCTGTGAATATTGGCTGTTTTAAATCTTTTATTTAGGGTGACCTCCCTCCACGTTGCTGCTGTTTTAATATCTCACGTTGTATTTACAGGAGGAAGAGCCACCGAGGCTGAAGTCAGGGAAAAACAGCAATTTGAGTACATCCAATCAAAATACCAGCAAAAGGTCAGTTCAAATGTAGCTGTCGGTTCTCATTCATTGCATGGAACAAGAAGAGAAATATGTTGTCTAACTTAACCTTTCCATACGCAAGGAAAAAAAAATATTCCAGATTGGAGCAAAGAGCAAACGTGAAATTGAACTTCACTTTGTAAAGTTTATGAGTTTACCCCAGGCTCAGAAACTATAAGTTTTGTTTTTTTTTAAAAAAAGGAACAGGAAATGAAAACATCTGGATTTTTTTCCCTCCTAACCTAATAATATTATATATCCATGGATTTTGTTCTTTTGCCTGCCACGATCAAGAGTTTTCCTCTAGCTAATCTGTTTGGATTAAAACACATTTTTGCAAAGCTGTTTTTTTTAGAAAAGATTCCAACCGTTTTAAAAAAAAATACTGTATATTGTTTTAGCCTTGGTAGGATAATTCTAATATTTTCCTTTCTCCTCCTCCTCTGTAATGTTCAGAAAGCATGGTTAAAAAGTCAAGAAGAACACGCAACACATGTAGAAAAACATCTGGAAATTTGATGTTCTGTGGACACTCCTCTTCTCCTCCATGTTAGTTTGTACAAATGAAATATGTAGACATATAGACAATTCCCAAAATTTGAGACAAATAATACCCTTCTCTTTACTAAAACCAGAAACCTTTATACAACACTCACAAACTGCTGACCTTCCCATGACAAGGACACACTTGTGAATTTTATTTTTGGATAGTCTTCCTTTCTTAAAACAGTGGGGTCTTTGGTGCTCTCTGAGCTTGTAGACATTTCATTACCCAGCTAGGTAACATCATCAGTGCTCGGAAGGGAGTAAGGTTTGTTCTCATTTTATATACCAGTAACTTGGTGAGAAATGTCTTGGGGTTTGCTTGTTTGAGTTGCTGGTACCTTGAGTGGGATATTCTTTGCTTTTTGATTGTTGGGGTGATGTTGGTATTAATCTCAGCTCTTCTATCCATTTCTCAGCATGGAGTTGTCAAACACGATCTGATCTCTAGGCTGCATGGATTTCAATGAGGGATTTTCTGGGCTCCTTCCTGGATTGTACACTACTTTCATGTACAGTAGTGGCCAAAACTGTGGAAACCTTTTGGGAAAACTGTATTTTCTAAAACTAGCTAATAACAACCACTTTTTCTGTAGAGTACTACCATAAAAATATCTATCAATGGAAAGATAATTTAATCAAGAATATAACTTTTATGAAGGATTTGCTATTAGAATAGCAGTTACAGTATAAAGAAGAAAAGTGAAATACGTAGAAAAAACGAGATGCAAAAATGATCATCATAGAAAAAAAAGGAGATATACAAAAATTATCACCATGTCTGTTAATACTCAGTTGGGTAACCTTTAGCATGAATTATATGGCCTTACAACGTCTTCCCATGGAGTGAACTAAGTCTTTGAGTTCTGCAGCTGTTATCATGTGAAACCAAGATTGAATGATTGCTTCTATTAACTGGGTTTTATTGCTGGGTCGTTTCTGACTAAGCAGTTTTAGTCGGCTCCATAGATTTTCAATTGGGTGAAGTTCTGGGCTATTCCCAGGCCATTCCAGCAGTGGAATAGGATTATCTTGAAACTCCAAAAAAAAAAGTGGTGTTATTAGCCATCTAACCTCAAAAATACACTTTTCCAAAAAGATTTCCACAATTTTGTAGTTGGCCCAGATTTAGAAAAAATTGGTCAACCATTTGTCCGGGATGGTAAAAGATTTCCTGCCTTGGGCAGGGGGTTGGACTAGAAGACCTCCAAGGTCCCTTTTATCTGCAGGATTCTATTCATATTACAGCTGCTCAATTCCACAAACCTTTTGTGATTTTTAACCAAGCCTTGGAGGTAACTCCAAAGAGATTGAGAAACCCCATTCCTAAGAGGACTATAAGGGGCGTGCATAAGAGCACAAAAGTGCCTACCGTTCCTGTCCTATTGTTCCCTTCATTATATCAAATTAATATAGTTGATGCATATTTTTTTACTTATATATATATATATATATATATATATATATATTCTTCAAGATATGTTGTTTTATCTATGACAATTGTTTGTGTATACTGTTGTGACAAAAAGAAATTTAAAAAAAAAAGATTGCCAGGACAATTGTGCAAGGAACTAAAATCCACAATTCTTCTCCTCGGCTATTCCTTACCATCTTATCGCTTCTCATCATCCCCTAAAACCAACATCCATTCTGAACTCTGAACTGCTTGGGGGGGGGGGTTGGATTAGATGACCTGCAAGGTCCCGTCCAAGTCTGTTATTCTGTTTTGTTCTGAACTGAAAAAATCTCAAGGTGTATTTTCTCCCATAACATGAATTCATTGTTTTAATCTGATTTTCGGGTATGAATCGATCAAGACTGTCAGAAGAACCCCAAGAAGCGAAGCGGTGTGTTCAATACACACACCTGAAAAATCGTCAAACCCATTGTTTGGGCCTCTTGTCTTCTCCCAAAGCTTCTTACAGATTAACAGAGTTGGAAGGGACCTTGTAGATCATCTAGTCCAACCCCCTGCCCAAGCAGGAGACGCTACACCGTTTCTGACAGGTGGCAGTCCAGTCTCTTCTTGAAACCTTCCAGGGATGAAGCTCCCACAACTTCTGAGGGCAACTTCTGTTCCATCAGTTGATTGTTCTCCCTGTCAGAAAATTTCTTCTCCTTACTAGGTTGAATTCCCCAAAGTCAGTGTCGCCATTGTGTTATAAGATGCGTCATTTTTTTGCAGCATTCAAAACTGGCGTTTATAGCGGGTGATTAAAAGCAGGCTTTCTGGATGGGGACATGTAGTATCACTCTCTGATTTGATCCATGCACAGCGCACACCCCTCGTCAAAAAAAATGTGGTTCGCTTTTGGCTTAGTCTGCCCTCCCATGAGTGTTACGTTATGTGTGAATCATGGCACCGTGGTTTGTTAAACCAACTGCGGTTAACAGTTGAAACAAAACTTGAGCGCAGTGTGTGAACTTTAGGTATGTAACGTTTGTGTCTTTTGTGTATTCTCTTCCCATGACTTCTGGGTGCAGATGAAATCACTTTTGCAACAATTTAGAAACAGGCTCTGATTCACTGGACCGAAGTATGTTACTTTTCAGGATCCAGCTGCTTTTTCCCCCAAGATTTTTGAGAAATTGAGGAAAAACGCTTGCTCAATTGTATTTTGACATATTTTGGAATCATGTCAATGGTGTATAAACTGCACAACCTGTGTTGTTCTAGTACAGGTAATCTTTGACTTACAACAACAATTTAACAGCCGGTTTTCCCGAACCAGCCTGAAGCAGTTGAATCCCATCGCTGGTTCCAAGTTACAACAATACTATAAAAAGGGATTTATGACTGTTTTTCACACTTATGACCGTTGTGGCACCCCCTCACTTGATTTGCATTTAGATGCTTGACAGCTGACTCACATTTATGACGGTTGCAGTGTCCCGGGGTGATCCCCTTTTGCGATCTTTCTGACCAACAGCATCAATGGGGAAATCGGATTCACTTAACAGCCAAGTTGCTAATTTAACAATCAACAAATGTGGCAAGACAAGTCATAAAATGGGGTATTTATACACGTCTCACTTAGCAACATAGATTTTGGGGATCAATTGTGGCCATAATTCAAGGACTACCTGCCCCTCCCTCCCTCTCTCTCTCTCTCTCTCTCTCTCTCTCTCTCTCTTGGAGGTACCGGAGATGTGGGACTTAGATTCACAAAGATGATGTGGAAGGCTGCCTTGAGATAGGGAGTCCTCGACCTACGACAATAATTAAGCCCAAAATTTATGCTGCTAAGTGAGAGATGGGTTAAGTGGTATTCTATGAGCAAAAAAGGAGTTGTAATTTGTTAGAGAGACTGTGTTGTGACCCAGGCCCAAGTAGTTATTACTAGACACAATTCAGGCCTGAACAAATTTAATTTATTAAAACAACTGAGAATTAATTCATTCTCAGCTTAGTCCAAAACAAATTCTTTATAAATAGTCCTGCGGCCTTATCACCAACCTTTGTTGTCTTTGGTAACCTGCCAAAGGCTTTTCTTGGCAAAAACCCCAGAAAGCTCAAGAGACGCTGACAAGAAGCAATGGAATCAAGGTTGCTTTTCCACAAAGAACCCAATGGCTCATTGCTGCTCTTTTAAGCCTTATGGGAGTTGCCAATCATCTCCTGGCCTTACTCCTGAGTCGTCCTTTTTGCTTTAGCTGCTCTTGCCTTCTGGCAGCTCTTCTCATGCATGCACTAGGAATAGGCTCCTCCTGTTCCTCTGCCTCTCTGCTGTCCACCCCTGGAGGCTCCGGAGTCCGTGCATTGCTCCCAGATGGCCCTGAATCCATCTCTGCCTCTAACGCAGAGCCCTCGTCCGGGCCTTCCCCTGACTCCAGGACTGGCCCATCGTCCTCCCCAGCCTTCTCATTGTCTGACTCTGCTGCCAGGTCCGCGGGCTGCTGGCGGACCACAAAAGCCTGCCTGCTTGCAAAGGAGATGGATTGTCCCATTCTTCTGCGGCATCTTCCAAAAGTGAACGTGGTCAACTTAAAAAAAAACAATGTTTTTAAGGGTGTTACTTCTTCTGGTTTCAGCTAAAGAAAGAAGACTACGAGAGAAACAGGAGAGAGGCCGAAGAAGCTGAGATTTTGAAAAAGAAAGCCATTCAAAGAGTCAAGGTAAGGTAGACCCCCACGAGGTAGACGTCATGGTGTGCACATGAGTGGCCATTATTGAACTCTTAAATACAGCTCGCCTGTCTGGAACCCTCACCACATTTCAGACATCAACACAATTGAACGTGTCCAGAAATATTTTACAAGAAGAGTTCTCCACTCCTCTGAATACAACAAGATACCTTATGCCACCAGACTTGAAATCCTGGGTTTAGAAAACTTAGAACTCCGCCGCCTCCGACAGGATCTGTGTTTAACTCATAGAATCATCTATTGCAATGTCCTTCCTCTCAAAGACTACTTCAGCTTCAATCGCAACAATACAAGAGCGAACAATAGATTTAAACTTAATGTTAACCTCTTCAAACTTGATTGCAGAAAATATGACTTTTGTAACAGAGTCATTAACACTTGGAACACATTACCTGACTCTGTGGTCTCTTCTCAAAATCCCAAAATCTTTAACCAAAAATTGTCTACTACCATTCCTAAGAGGACTGTAAGGGGCGTGCATAAGAGCACAAAAGTGCCTACCATTCCTGTCCTATTGTTTATTTTCATTATATCCAATTTATTTATTTATTTATTTATTTATTTATTTATTTATTTATTTATTTATTTATTTATTCGTACTTTTATACCGCCCTATCTCCCTAGGGACTCATAATGTAATATAGTTATTACATACTTATGTTCATATATATGCTTATATATTATATAGCTATTTCATTTATTTATTATTTATTTATTATTTATTAATCGAATTTGTATACCGCCCTTCTCCCAAAGGACTCAGGGAGGTTCACAGCTGATTTAAAAGCACAATATAATCCAGTTTAAAACAATATAAAATTTATATAATTTATGGCCGAAATACTAAAAACTAACAATAAAATAAAACTAAAACCCCATTAAAACTACATTTTTTAAGCTAGCCCTGCTCGATGGAATAAAAGAGACTTCAGCTCGCAGCGGAAAGTCCGGAGGTTGGGGAGTTGTCGAAGTCCCGGAGGCAACTCATTCCAGAGGGCAGGAGCCCCCACAGAGAAGGCCCTCCCACTAGGGGCCGCCAGTCGACATTGTTTAACTGACGGTACCCCGAGGAGGCTCTCCCTGTGGGAGTGCACAGGCCGATGGGAGGCTGTTGGTGGCAGTAGGCGGTCCCGTAAGTAGCTCGGTCCTAAGCCATGGAGCGCTTTAAAGGTGGTAACCAATACCTTGAATTGCACCCGAAAAACCACCGGAAGCCACTGCAGGCTTCATGTTAATGCCTATATATACTGATATGACAAAATAAAAAATAAATAAAAAATAAAAAAATAACTTGGGCAATAGCACACCTTCTCAATATAAATTATTTGGAACAATGCTGGTGGCCTGATTCACATGGAATGTTTAACTGTGAAAGGAGTAAATTTTTCTGGAGGCAACCGGACTTTCTTGTTTTTTCTTATGAAGGTGTTTCACTTCTCATCCAAGAAGCTTCTTCAGCTCTGACAGGATCAGAGGTGGTATTCAGCCGATCTGGTTTGGTTTCAGGCGAACCAGTAGTGGACATCGTGGGTGGGCAAATGTTCTTCTTACAGCTTTGTCCAAGGAAGAAATGAGAGGGAGATCACACGTTTTAAATTTAGGGAATGCAAGATTAAACTACAGCTTTCTCGATCTCGTCCGTGACATGCAATTTTTTTTAACTTTCATTCTGAAAAAGAGGCTCAAAAGAGGCTCCTAGGGTGTGTGTATGGGGGGGTCATTTTCTTAGCCAGCCTGCTTATACTTAGCTTCTGGCTGACCTGATGCCTTTTCCTCTCCTAGGCTAATAAACTTGAAGAAAAAAGAAGGGAGCAAGAATGGCAAAGGCAGCAGATGCTCAGGGAAGACCACACTGCGTAAGTTTTGGGTGTCCCAAAAAAACAACGCTTTCGTCTGAAAGAGGAAGTCAAGAGCAGAGACTATTTGTAGCTCAGGGTTGAAATGTCTATGGAGATTCTCCATATAATAATAACAACAGAGTTGGAAGGGACCTTGGAGGCCTTCTAGTCCAACCCCCTGCCCAGGCAGGAAACCCTACACCATCTCAGACAGATGGTTATCCAACACCTTCTTAAAAATTTCCAGTGTTGGAGCATTTACAACTTCTGCAGGCAAGTCGTTCCACTTATTGATTGTTCTAACTGTCAGGAAATTTCTACTTAGTTCTAAGTTGCTTGTTTCCTTGATCAGTTTCCACCTATTGCTTCTTGTTCTACCCTCAGGTGCTTTGGGGAATAGTTTGACTCCCTCTTCTTCGTTGTCCGTTGTCCAGGTTGTCCCAGGTTGTTGTTTTCAAGAGGCAACTGGACTTTCTGATTTTTCTTCAAAGACGTTTCACTTCTCATCCAAGAAGCTTCGCACTGAAGAAGCTTCTTGGATGAGAAACGTCTTGAAAGAAAAAATAGAACGTCCAGTTTGCCCCTTGAAAAAAAATGCCTTTGGGTCAGGGTTGAAATGTGGGGTCCTTGGTGCTCCCTGAGTTTAATGGTTTTCTTGCAGACGTTTCATGACCCAGCTAGGTAACATCATCAGTGTCCGAAGAGGAAAAGGTTTATGGAGAGGAGGAGGAGGATGGTGGGGTCCTTGAGTACTCTCTGAGGTTGTTGTTTTGTTCGCAGACTTTTCATTACCAAACTAGAGAATGGCATCAGTGCTAGAAGGGAGAGGTGTTTGTGGAGGAGAGGAAGGGGAGGTCCTTGGTGGTTTTCTTGCAGATGTTTCATTACCCAAACTAGGTAACAACATCAAAGTTAAAGAATAAACCTACCACTGATAACATTACGTAGTTTGGGACATGAAACATCTGCAAGAAAACTACCCAGCTCAGAGACCACGAAGGAGCTCTTCCTTCTTTTTCTCTCCTCGGTCTTAAATTCTGCATTTATTCAGACCAGGTTTTTGAAGTCTGCAATCCCCTCCCCCACCCCCGCTCCAAACCCCTCTTTAAAGCAGTCTTACTAAATGCAGAAAGACAAACGCAACCCCATTCCTAAGAGGTCTGTAAGGGGCGCGCATAAGAGCACCAGCGTGCCTACCGTTCCTGTCCTAATGTTCCCTTTGATTGTATCCAAATTCATATAGTTATTACATGCTTATGATTATATTTATATATAATATATAATATAATATAACAACAGAGTTGGAAGGGACCTTGGAGGCCTTCTAGTCCAACCCCCTGCCCAGGCAGGAAACCCTACACCATCTCAATCAGATGGTTATCCAACATTTTCTGAAAAATTTCCAGTGTTGGAGCATTCACAACTTCTGCAGGCAAGTCGTTCCACTTATTAATTGTTCTAACTGTCAGGAAATTTCTCCTTAGTTCTAAGTTGCTTCTTTCTTTGATCAGTTTCCACCCATTGCTTCTTGTTCTACCCTCAGGTGCTTTGGAGAACAGCCCGACTCCCTCTTCTTTGTGGCAGCCCCTGAGATATTGGAAAACTGCTATCATGTCTCCCCTAGCCCTTCTTTTCATTAAACTAGGCATACTCTAGTTCTTCATACGTTTTAGCCCTTAATCATTGCTTCTTGTCCTGACTTCAGGTGCTTTGGAGAATAGCTTGACTCCCTCTTCTTTGTGGCAACCCCTGAGATATTGGAAGACTGCTATCATGTCTCCCCTAGTCCTTCTTTTCATTAAACTAGACATACCGAGATCCTGCAACCGTTCTTCATATGTTTTAACCTCCAGTCCTCTAATCATATTTGTGATGATTTATGCTTATATATCGTATAGTTATTTCATGCTTATGCTTATATATACTGTTGTGACAAATAAATAAATGAAATAAAATAAATAAATAAACCTAAACAGAAACGGGACCAGGTTTCCTACGGCGGGCGGAAAAAATGGCAGCCTTTTTTTTTTTTTTAGAAGCAGGGAGTGGATGATGTGATCCCACAGAGATTTTCCCAGGCTGGCCGATTTTTATGAGTCATGAACCCCCGAGAGCATGAATCACATAGTTGGTAAAGAGTTAGTTGGGTTTTCCCCTTTTCCTAAATTCTCTTTGGAGCCTGGTAATTTCGCTCTCCAAACCATCGTGAAATTACTCCTGTCGTTGTGATCTCCGCTTTTTTTTTCTTTCTTTCTTCCCCTCCCATGTTCTTGACGATTGGATCGATGTCAAGTTTTTAGCCAGACAAAAGAGAAAACTACAAGGTTGTGTGTGTTTTTTTTAAAACACCCTTCTTGACTTCAGTAATTAAGGCCATTTCGATGCCAGCGAGGGCGCTGGTCTAATTGTTTCCATTAATCTGACTTTCCAAACTGGCTTGAAAATAGCCAGAGCAGATTGTCCACACAGATGGGCAGATCCCGGGACGTCTTGGAAAAACGAGGCCCTCATAGTTCATCATTTCTATGGAGTTTGGATTTATGGGGACCGCTTTTTCGAAATAATAAATGAAACTTCGGGGGCCCCCAAATTGCTTCCGGCAATACACGCTTAATTAGGTTAGCAACAAATGGAAGGCGGGGGGAATGGCAGGAGCTGCCAAAGAGGAAGAAAATGGCGCCAAAAGAACATTAAAAGTATCGGCGGTAAAAATAGCTGATTGGAAAAGTTAATGAGAACTGAAATAAGATGGGGAGGCGAAGAAATCCCCATCAATCTTTTTTTTATTTATTTATTTCATTTTGTCACAACAGTATACACAAACATCAACATAAGAAAATCAACAAATTATAAAAGAAAAAAATATATATAAGCAAAAGTATGCAACAACCATGTTAATTTGATATAACGAAAGGGAACAATAGGACAGAAATGGTAGGCACATTTGTGCTCTTATGCACGCCCCTTATAGTCCTCTTAGGAATGGAGTGAGGTCAATAGTGGACAGTTTTTGGTTGAAGATTTTGGGATTATGAGTAGAGACTATAGAGTCTGGTAATGAGTTCCAAGCGTTAACGACTCTGTTACAGAAGTCATATTTTCTGCAATCAAGTTTGAAGCGGTTGACATTAAGTTTGAATCTATTGTTTGCTCTTGTATTATTGCGATTGAAGCTGAAGTAGTCTTTTACAGGAAGGATATTGCAACAGATGATTCTGTGTGTTAAACACAGGTCATGTCGAAGTCGGCGGAGTTCTAAATTTTCTAATCCCAGGATTTCAAGTCTGGTGGCATAAGGTATTTTGTTGTTTTCGGGGGAGCGAAGAACTCTTCTAGTAAAATATTTCTGGACGCGTTCGATTGTATTAATGTCAGAGATGTGGTATGGGTTCCAGACAGATGAGCTGTATTCAAGAATAGGTCTTTCCCCATTGCTGTGAATAGACCTTTCCCCATTGCTGTGCAAAACACAAGATTGGATTACCCCAGCCTTACAAATTTTGAGAAAATATGAAGATAGTGAACTGTACGTAAGGTGAAAGATTTTAGCATCCTCTATGGTTCGTCCTCGACTTACGACCACAAAATTTCTGTGGATAAGTGAGACATTGGTTAGATCAGGGGTCAGGGCTCTGGCACCGCATGTGGCTCTTTCACCCCTCTGCTGAGGCTCCCTGTCACTCAAAATATGCATCACAACCGCTAATGTGCAACACCAGCTGGCACACAATTTACTGAGCTTTTCAACCCCCGGTAGGCCAACTATGGATAAATCCAAGAAAAGAAAAGTTTCAGAAGAAAACAGAACATTTAATTCAACTACATATGCTAGTTTTGTGGCCGCTCCAGAAATAGTCAGGCACGGGAAGGGTTTTGTGGCTCCCGGTGTTTTCTTTTCTGTGGGAAACGGGTCCAAATGACTCTGAGTGTTTAAGGTTGCCGACTCCTGAACTTCCTCCTGTTTTACAATCTTTCTTCCCACGGTTGTTAAGCGAAACGCTGCACTTTTTAAATTAGTAACACGGTTGTTGAGTGAATCTCTCTTTCCCATTTGACTTTGTTTGTCCGAAGGTCACAAAAGGGGATCACATGATCGCAGGACACTTCAACCGTCATAAGTACGAAACAGTGGCCGGGTGTCTGAATTTTGATCCCAATTACCTAGTTGTGCCACTATTCGGCCGTTTCACTGTCTCATTAGGCCATAATGAAAACAATACATAAGGACTGGGAATCACAAATCACATTTAAATCAGGGGTCTCCAACCTTGGCAACTTTAAGACCTGTGGACTTCAACTCCCAATCATCTCTTGGCCTTACTCCCGAGTCGTCCTCTCTGCTTGAGCTGTTCTTGCCTTCTGGCAGCTCTTCTCATGCATGCATTAAGAACAGGCTCCTCCTGTTCCTCTGCCTCACTACTGTCAGCCTCTGGAGGCTCCGGAGTCCGCACATCACTCCCCGATGACCCTGGCCCCACCTCTGCCTCCAACGCAAAGCTCTCATCTGGGCCTTTCCCAGCCTCCAGGACTGGCCCATGTTCTTCCTCAGCCTCATCGCTGTCCGACTCCATTGCCAGCTCCACAGACTACTGGTGGACCACAACATGTGGCCTCAGGGTTCATATTCTGGACAGAGAGGACCTCTGGGAGTTAAAATCCACAAGTCTTAAAGTTGCCAAGGTTGGAGACCCCTGATTTAAATCATCATGTGGTTTATTTGGCTCTCATTCGGCAGATCATGGTTTGCAGGTAGTTCTTGACTTACGACAGTTCATTTAGTGACCAAAGTTCCAACAGCACTGAAAAAAGGGACTTATGACCGTTTTCCACACTTAATGACCGTGGTAGCATCCCTATGGTCACGTGATCAAAATTCAAGACTGTTGGCAGCTGACTCATATTTATGACGGCCGCAGCGTCCCGGGGTCGCGAGATCCCCTTTTGTGACCTTCTGACCAGCCAAGTCAATGGAGAAGCCAGATTCACTTAACAACCAGGTTACTAACTTAACTAACTAACTTAACTAACTAACTAACTAACTTAACTAACCGCCCTGAGTCCTACGGGAGATGGTGCGGTATATAAGTTTGATAAATAAATAAATAAATAAACAACTTCAATGATTCACTTCACCACCGTGGCAAGAAAGGTCGTATAATGGGGCAAAACTCACTTAACAAATGTCTCGCCTAGAAACATGAATTTTGGGCTCCATTGTGGCCGTAAATCAAGGATTAGCTGTATTCAGCAAGCCAAAGTTTTAAAACTCTGTTCCTGGCTTTGATTGGATTGATTTCGGTTCTGCTCAGCACTTACAAAGTTAACACCGGTACCAACTTGCCTGCAGAAGTTGTGAATGCTCCAAAACTAGAAGTTTTTAAGAAGATGTTGGACAACCATTTGTCTGAAGTGGTGTAGGGTTTCCTACTTGGGCAGGGGGTTGGACTAGAAGACCTCCAAGGTCCCTTCCAACTCTGTTACTCTATTCTGTTCTATTTTCCTATCCTATCCTATCCTATCCTATCCTGATCTGATCTAATCTAATCTAATCTAATCTAATCTAATCTAATCTAATCTAATCTAATCTAATCTAATCAGTGGAACAACTTGCCTCCAGGAGTTGTGAATGCTCCAACACCGGAAATTTTTAAGAAGATGTTGGATAACCATTTGTCTGAAGTTGTGTAGGGTTTCCTACTTGGGCAGGGGGTTGGACTAGAAGACCTCCAAGGTCCCTTCCAACTCTGTTATTCTATTCTGTTCTATTATCCTATCCTATCCTATCCTATCCTATCCTATCCTATCCTGATCTGATCTGATCTGATCTGATCTAATCTAATCTAATCTAATCTAATCTAATCTAATCAGTGGAACAACTTGCCTCCAGGAGTTGTGAATGCTCCAATTTTTAAGAAGATGTTGGATAACCATTTGTCTGAAGTTGTGTAGGGTTTCCTTTTTGGGCAGGGGGTTGGACTAGAAGACCTCCAAGGTCCCTTCCAACTCTGATATTCTAATTTTATATTTTTTCCCATAATTTTTCCAAAAGTTGGTTTCAGCTGAACAGAATAAAATGGCTACATCGTTTGGCCTCATGACAATCACCTTAAGAAAATCATGTGAAGGCAGAAATAACTACTTTTAAGTTTGGCATCTCATTTCAGTTCTGAAAACTTGATCTGGCCAATGGGGGGGGGAAAAATTGGATAAAGTCAGATTTATGGAACCATAGTGATTCGTACTCCGCAGTGGCCGGGTTCACGTGCGACGTTAAGCCACAACTAGACACGCTTATGTTTGTAAGTTGCTGAGGATTAGTCATGACTGTCAGAGTTTCTGGAAACCAGATTAGTGACTTGTTAAGCATCTGTTTTGTGTTTCAAGAGCCTGCTCAAAACATCAAGCACTTTTTGCTAGACGAAGAAATACTAGACATGTATTTATAGCGGTCTGACAAGCTGGATGGTAACTTTATAAAATATTAGGATTCCCAATGCTCACGGCAGCAAAATTATATAGTTGGTTGCAAAGACGATGTTTTCCACAACAGCAAGTACCAGATACGCTTGAGGTTTTACAGTCAACCCGTGGGACAGAAGTTGCCTTCAGAAGTTGTGGGAGCTTCATCCCTGGAGGCTTTCAAGAAGAGACTGGACTGCCATCTGTCAGAAATGGTGTAGGGTCTCCTGCTTCGGCGGGGGGTTGGACTAGATGACCCACAAAGTCCCTTCCAACTCTGTTATTCTATTTTCAAGGCAACATAAGTTGCCTTCGGAAGTTGTGGGAGCTTCATCACTGGAGGCTTTCAGGAAGAGACTGGACTGCCATCTGTCAGAAATGGCGTAGGGTCTCCTGCTTGGGTGGGTGGGGAGGGGGTTAGACTAGATGACTTACATAGTCCCTTCCAACTCTGTTATTCTGTATGGAAGGATTTATATTCCTTGCAGTCATCTGGTCATTAGCATTCCCTTCTGGGAGTCCTTGAGGCCACTTGGGCAGATAAACAGATAAGCCACCAAGTGGCCTCAACGACTCTCAGAAAGGATGCAAATGACCAGCTGTCTGCAAGGAGTATAAATTCTTCCCTTCCCCACCATCCAGTCAGAGCTGAAGAAGCTTCTTGGGGGAGAAGCAAAATGTCTTCAAAAGAAGAAACAAGAAAGTCTAGTTGCCTCTTGAAAAAAAGCACCTTTGGGACAATAAGAGTTTTGCTTTTCCAGTTTTGCTTGGCATCACTCCACATAACCTCTTCGGTTAGGAGAAACACTGAGGAACTTCAAAAATATTTCCTTTGTCTTGTGCACTTTAGTTGCGGTCAAAGTTCTCCAAGTGCATTTGTAGATGAAGAACAAAAGATGGAAGGAACTCATCTTCGAAGTGTCTCTTCCCCTCACCTAACCCCAAGCTGAGAGTAAATGCCTTTAAACTTTAAAGCACTTTCTTGACTGCCCTTTTCAATCTTCGATGCTCTTTGCTAATTCTTGTCCATTTCATACCAACCAATCTCGATTCCGTGGCTCAGATAAATAAAGGGACTTGACTTTGTTCTCAGGGAAGACCTCTGAAGTCTATTTGTATTCATCCTGCAGAAAAACCATGGAATTCTTAAGCCAACTGGATTTAAGTCCATCCTCCACGACGTCCTGTGCAGGAGGTTATTGCAGAGCAGGTAAACTTATTTATATCAACATAGGGGAACAGCCAAAGTAGTGATTGCAGAAAAGAAACATCAGAAGAAAATGTTTACGGAAGGGGAGGGGAGGGGAGGGAGGGAGGGAGGAAGGAAGGAAGGAAGGAAGGAAGGAAGGAAGGAAGGAAGGAAGGAAAGAAAAAAGAGGGAGCTGGAAGAAAGGAAGGAAGGAAGGAAGGAAGGAAGGAAGGAAGGAAGGAGAGAGAGAGAGAAAGGTAAAGAAAGAAGAAGGAAAGAAAGAAAGAAGAAGGAAAGAAAGAAGGAAGGAAAGAAAGAAGGTAAGGAAGGAAGGAAGGAAGGAAGGGAAAGGAAGGAAGAAAGGGAGAGAGGGAAAGAGAGAGAGAGAGAAAGTGAGTGAGGGAAAAAAAGAGAGAAAGAAGGAGAAAGAAAAAAGAAGGAAGGAAGGAAGGAAGGAAGGAAAGAAAGAAAGAAAGAAAGAAAGAAAGAAAGAAAGAAAGAAAGAAAGAAAGAAAGTAAGTAAGTAAGTTATCTTCCTTTTTCTTGCAGGTGAAAGAAACTGAGTTGACAAAATGAAGGCTAGAAATAGGTTTAAGCAAATAAAGGAACATATACAGTACAGGTAACTCCTGGAATAAGGACCAGGTGAGCCTTTCCATTTAAACAATGGTTACCTGCAAAATGTTGCTTAAGTGGCGCCTATCCTTCAAATCTCCAATGCAGGTAGTCCTTGACTTAAGGACCACAATTGAGCCCCAAATTTCGGCTGCTAAGCAAAGCATTTGTTAAGTGAGCCAACAACCGTGGTTGCTAACTTAAGCAAATGCACCGATTCGCTTAACAAATGGGGCAAGAAAAGTCCTAAAATGGGACAAACCTCAGACTTAACCGATGTCTCGCTTAGCAGCAGAAATCTTGGTGTCGATTGTGGCCGTAAGTCAAGAACCACCTGTATCTTAGATAGGAAGGAGAGAAGGGACTTTAGCAAAGTTTTGCAGGTAACCACGGTTTAAATGGAAAGGCTCACCTGGCTCTTATACAACATCCCCCACCTGCGTTCTTCTCCTTTGCAACAGGCCAGAAGCTGCGCGTCCAAGCAGACCCAAGGACGAGAAGAAGACAGGAGGTGAAAGAAGAACAACGCAGGAAGGTAAAGAATGAATGCGCTATTTTCACATCTGGAAAGATGTCATATTCATATGGAACAACTCACCCCTTGCTAGCCAGGAATTCCTTTTGTTACACAGGCGGTCCTTGACTCACGACCGCAGCTGAGCCCCAGGTTTCCACTGCTAAGCGAGGCGGTGGTTAAGTGAGGTTTGCCCCCATTTTACGACGTTTCTTGTTAAGGGAACCACTACAGTTGTCAAGTCAATAACACGGTTGCTGAGTGAATGTGGCTATTAAGCTATTTCAGTGGTTCTCGTCCAACTGCTTTTATTGACTTCCTAGAAAACTATATAGAATAGAATAGAATAGAATAGAACAGAACAGAACAGAACAGAACAGAACAGAACAGAACAGAACAGAACAGAACAGAATAGAATAGAATAGAATAGAATAGAATTTTTATTGGCCAATTGTGATCGGACACACAAGAAATTTGTCTTGGTGCATATAAAAATATATATTTTTATTTTCCATCCAAAATTTTTATTAATTTTACTACAACAGCACAACGCAACACAAATTTATATAACACAAACACATAATATGTGTTTTTCTATTTACATGTCAGTTTTGTTCCACATACTTTCTGCTTTATGTATTCCCCATTTCCCCCCTCTTTTCTTATCTTTCTTTATCGTCCCTTTATCTTTAGTTTTATTCATTTACAATATTTTATGCATTTATCACCTTCTCTTCTCCATCATTTATTCATACTTACTTTTACTTTTCTCTAACCAGTCGTACCATTTAGTCCATACTTGATAGTATTCTGTCTCTTCCTTTTCTTTCCTTTTCTTTTATTAAATATATAGAAAACTATATATTTTTAAAAATCATTTATTAAATTTATATGCTGTCCATTTTCCTGATAGGGCAACAGTCTGATTCTTTCTCTCCCTCCCCTCTCTATCTCTTCCTCTCTCCGTCTCCCTTCCACTCTCCTTCTATCTGTCTCTCTTTCTCTCTCTCTCTCTCTCTTCCTCTCTCCCTCCCTCCATCCCTCCCTCTCTCTCTCTCTTAACTTACAATATGACCAAGAAAAAGCACAGGATGAGTAGGGAAAAATGATGAAATAAAGAACAAGAAAAAAAAATTAAAGAGCCAGTCCAAGATGGCCGCCTCAATAATAAACCCAACAACAAGTCATCCAAGAGCAAAATTCTCCTTTGAACTACATCCCTGAAAGGTTTTCTTTGTTCCTGAAGAACAAAATTGTGTGACGAAAGCTTTTTTTTCGGTTCCGTTTTCCTCACCATCCTCCAACTTGGCAGAAGAAAAGATTGTGGGTCCACGTGACCATGGGGATGCCACAACCATCCTAAGTGTGAAAAATGGTCACAAGTCACTTTTTTCCAGGGCCGTCGTAACTTTGATGGTCACTAAATGGACTGCTGTAAGTCGAGGACTTCCTGTGGTCAGTCTTGTGCCTCGTTTCTTGTGATTGTCCCAACCATCAGTCAGAGGCCTTCCCAGATGCAACGTTTAGACCAGGGGTCACCAACTTTTCGGACCTCAGGGACCACTAAATTCATAATTTTAAATTCCGTGGACCAATAATATGATCTGCCTAATGATCAGCTGGGTGGGCGTGGCTAGATGGTCATGTGACTGGGTGGGCGTGGCCAACTCCATGTCACTCACGTCAAGGGATGCCTCGCCAGCCTCTACTCGCCACTCCACGCCTGCCCGCCGGGGCTCCTTAGGGCCCCAACAGGAAGCAGTTGTAGGAGCTAAGCAGCCACCATGAGAAAGAGTTGGCAAAACAGCTCAGTTCAAATTGGATCTGGCCGAGAAGGAGGCTCAGCAGAAGCACCTCACTGAGGACTAGGAGCATAGGCTTTCCAAGCTGAAGGAAGACCTGCAGGAGTGCAAGGCCAGGTGCCGGCACCTGGAGGCTCAGTGGCCTGAGATAGTCAGCCAGTTCCAGGCCATGATGCAGTCCCACTGGAACAAGACCCTCCGGCTCTTCTCCACCAGCGGCGCTTCCCTCCAGCCTTTGCCCAAAGCCCCACACCAGGAGGCCAAAGCAGACCCCAAGGACGAGAAGAAGACAGGAGGTGAAAGAAGAACAACGCAGGAAGGTAAAGAACGAATGCGCTATTTTCACATCTGGAAAGATGTCATATTCATATGGAACAACTCACCCCTTGCTAGCCAGGAATTCCTTTTGTTACACAGGCGGTCCTTGACTCACGACCGCAGCTGAGCCCCAGGTTTCCACTGCTAAGCGAGGCGGTGGTTAAGTGAGGTTTGCCCCCATTTTACGACGTTTCTTGTTAAGGGAACCACTACAGTTGTCAAGTCAATAACACGGTTGCTGAGTGAATGTGGCTATTAAGCTATTTCAGTGGTTCTCGTCCAACTGCTTTTATTGACTTCCTAGAAAACTATATAGAATAGAATAGAATAGAATAGAATAGAATAGAATTTTTATTGGCCAAGTGTGATCGGACACACAAGGAATTTGTCTTGGTGCATATAAAAATATATTTTTTTATTTTCCATCCAAAATTTTTATTAATTTTACTACAACAGCACAACGCAACACAAATTTATATAACACAAACACATAATATGTGTTTTTCTATTTACATGTCAGTTTTGTTCCACATACTTTCTGCTTTATGTATTCCCCATTTCCCCCCTCTTTTCTTATCTTTCTTTATCATCCCTTTATCTTTAGTTTTATTCATTTACAATATTTTATGCATTTATCACCTTCTCTTCTCCATCATTCATTCATACTTACTTTTACTTTTCTCTAACCAGTCATATAGTCCATACTTGATAGTATTCTGTCTCTTCCTTTTCTTTCCTTTTCTTTTATTAAATATATAGAAAACTATATATTTTTAAAAATCATTTATTAAATTTATATGCTGTCCATTTTCCTGATAGGGCAACAGTCTGATTCTTTCTCTCCCTCCCCTCTCTATCTCTTTCTCTCTCTCTCTCTTCCTCTCTCCCTCCCTCTCTCCTTCTGTCTGTCTCTCTTTCTCCCTCCCTCCCTCTCTCTCTCTCTCTCTCTCTCTTAACTTAAAACATGACCAAGAAAAAGCACAGGATGAGTAGGGAAAAATGATGAAATAAAGAACAAGAAAAAAAATTAAAGAGCCAGTCCAAGATGGCCACCTCAATAATAAACCCAACAACAAGTCATCCAAGAGCAAAATTCTCCTTTGAACTACATCCCTGAAAGGTTTTCTTTGTTCCTGAAGAACAAAATTG